>NC_092361.1:6906427-7268927 GCF_030848805.1 Temnothorax longispinosus
TAGATATCGATCATAACATTTGATATATTCGTCCATCATATTGTTTGATTGTAGATCCATGTTCGATTGTATAGGTCTCGCATTAGTTTCTATATATATTTTTTTTTTACAGAAATTTCTACACCAAATATTAACTATCCGGGCCTTCAATGGGCATCAGCGGCAATTCGATACGACTTCTTGAAATGGCTCTATGCAACCGTCAGCTTTATTGTTGTCGCAATAACGCTGTAAAACCAAAACCTAAACTGTAAGGGCCTCGATTACTGTTTTACTAACTTACTTTCTATATTTGTATCGTGCAATTATTTTTATAGTTATTTACAAGCAGACCAATTTATCTCGTTAATGAAAAACGCGCATATCGTGACACGTTGCACTGACCACAGTGCACAGTGAATTTAGTATTGTTATTTACACATTCGGCTATTTACGATACTCGCATTTTTAGAATTTTAAAACTTTTTATGTATATATAGGTATTCAAATGCGATTTTTATATTGGGATCTTTATATTCAATTTATATTTGTTTTCTTTTTAATCTTGACTTTTTTTTTTCTTTAAATGATACGCGTAATAACGCCGCTCAATTTTTACATCGAAATTTTAACTTTATTTAAACGCAATCAAGGGCGCAATCAGTATGATTAACGCAGGACGTTATAGAGAAGGAGGCATGACACGATTCTTATAAAGAGTAACGCCCAAAATGGCCCTCAAATATTCCCTTTTTGAGCAAAAAAATTAAATTAAGTAAGATACCGTTGAAAAGATTTTCAAAAGTAAATCATTATTTGTAAATAAACCAATCCGACGTCTAGTTTCCGAAATATCGTGGATCCAGTCAAGTTGCCTAATTTTTCAATAGTAAACGTGTTTCTTTGAGTAAGGTGCTTCAAAAACATGGCCCGAAGAGAACGTTTACGCATTGCACTGCAATGCGAGAGAAGGTGTGTGTGCGCTAAATCGAATTCGATTTTCGAATACTACGTTGGGCATATGCAAAAGTTCGAAATTGCCTTTAATGGATTTTAGTTGTGAAATAATCAATTATTTTTATTTTATTGAAAACGGTTTATGATAATACAATAAAAGTATATTTGTAATCAGTAAAAAAAGTTTTTTTTTTACTGATTACACTGACTGAAAATTGAATCTGAATTTTTTTCATATTTTTCATTTTTGCTCAAAAAGGGGATTAGGCATCACTTTTTATCACGCTGATATGGTACTTGTTGGCACATTTTAATTACTAGAAAAAGTAATTTATGTACTCTTACAAATAGAGGCACCAACGATATACAAATGTTATTGGAAAGATACAAACCAACATTCCAGTACACATTTATATGATGAGACACACACACACACACACACACACACAATGTTAGGTAACGCGGCGTATAAACAGCTCAAGAGAACTTGTTCGCTTCGATACAACCGTGTCAAATAGATGACGGACAAGTAAAAAATAATAATGTTACAAAGCATATTACACACAATATTATCCATCTTACTTATATAGTTATTAGTAGTTGCAAATCGACAATACAGATTTGTAGAATTATCTAGCTACCCCCGTTAACGAAAAAATTTGGAATGTCATGAACAAAGAAAACAATGTTGATGTTAGTGCCTTGTTCGTGATATAAAAAAATGTAATTTATGTTAAAAGTAAAATTATAAATGTGTGCAATGTATAGACAAGACACATAACGTGTACGTATGTATACAACACTTTATGCGTTTTATCAAGCACGTATTTCTACTTACTGCACATTTATAATCGCCATCTCTTTTAACAAGGCGTACAACACATAGATGTTATACAACCTGATAATAAGAGAAAGTAGGAAGCGAGGATCTTAATGAAAATAATCTCAGCAAGTTTTTATATACTCTTTACAAGTTTCCAATTTTATACTTGCTAATATTGTAATTTGTATTTGAAACTCGACGCGCCATGATACTCGTAATATTTATAATAACTGTAGTATTTATACACGTTGTGAACAATTGTGTATTGTCAGATATACCATGGCTATATAATATGAGTGGTAAAGTTTTATACAGGTATTCGTTTGTACTACGATATCGCATTTTATTACTTAAAACTCCATGCATTTACATATTCAGCCAAATTTATGTATGGAACAAGCAATAAAATTTTATAAAAAGAAAATATTCCTTGTCTTTTTTTGCTACATATATACATGCAAAAACTTGGTTTCAAAACTTGAAAACAGCCTTGCTTATGTCTCCCTTCTTCAATGCATCGAGAGCTTCTTTATATTGGGACAAAGAAAATATCTTGATTCCTAATTTATTGTAATCAAGATGTCTTTCAGACAACGATTGCACCAAAGCTAATCCTTTAGGAAAACAGTAGGGATTTATAATCACGCCTATAATGCTCAACTCCTTTTTGTAAATCTGCACAATAATTATAAATTTTAGTAAGAGAATATCGAAACTTTTAACTCTCAACCATATAACCCGAGTGGGAAATTTATACCTGAAATGGTTCAATCGATAGTTTTGCTTTTGGATTAGCAACACCGAATACGCATAAACGACCACCGGGATTTAGCAAAGACATGGCCAATTCCATGGCTGGAGCACTGCCGCTGCAATCCACAGCCAAGTCAAAATCTTCTTTCAATTCCGTCGGACTTTCAACTTTATAATCGAGACCTATTTACATATAAATATATTGCCGTTAGAGAGAGAGAGAGAGAAAGAGCGCTTTTCCAAATTTTTCAATATTATTTATATTACCAAGATTAGAGGCAAGAATTTTTCGTTTTTGTTGTGGTTCACTGATAGTGACAGTTTTTCTGAGACCGTGCAAATGAAATAGAGAGGCCCACAATAAACCTATGATACCGGCGCCTATTACGAGAACCTTGCTTCCTATATTTACAGGATTGATTTTGTCCCAGCCGTGAGCCATGCATGACAACGGCTCACTAAGCACTGCGTGGCGCATTTCAATTTCATCCGGGATTAAGTATACCTATCATAAATACCGATAATATTATTTATATCATGCGAGCGATACGGATATCACAACTCACAAAGCGAGAATAGTTAAAACAAGAAAATGTGGTAAAAGTGGGGCGTTACGTGCACAAAATATTTCAAAGAGATGTCTTATATATTAAAGACGAATATATCTCTTTGACCAATCTATATAGAATCGACTTTTTCTCAATAAAAATATCGAATAACATCATTACTCATATTTGAATTTTTACATGTGTTTTTATATTCTTAAATTAAAATTCTATTAAAATAAACTTCATTTGAAATTAATTACAATAGTCTTGTTATTTACTCGCGCGCGACTTTCTGAAATTTAATCCGCGAACAATTTTTTTGATATTTTTTGTATCACAAAAATTATTAATATATTTAGATATTTTTGCTAAAAAAAAAAAAGAATCAAATTAATCGAAAAATCATACATCCAAGCTTTCTTGGGCATTCTGTGTATGTGCCGCATATACCTGTGTTTCTGGAACAACAGCGTGCGTAGCCCATCCACCATCTCTAAAAATTCCTATAGTATTATTTATACCACCGTGGGTACAAAAATGATAATTCGCACTGTGACAATCATCGCATTTGTTGCATCCACTGTTGGGATCGACAGCGACACGTTGACCAATTTTATAAATAGTCACTTCTGATCCGAGTTCATCGATAGTACCTACAAACTCGTGTCCAAGAGTCAGAGAACCATCTTCTTTACATGGAAAGCTTCCCTACAAGACTCGTGTTATTTTAAGAGATTGAAGAGTATACATATGTATATCGACATGTGTAGATATATGTAATCGTGTGTCAGATGATGTCACAATATAAGCAATCAACAAAGTTTTTCAACTTTTATCATGAATCACATTAATTGAAATAAAAGTGTAATTATCAAACTGTATAATGACATCAACTTTATCACTGCAATTATGACATGAAATATGTATATTATCTTCTATTAATTTTCAATATTTTTCCAAATAAATTCCGAGTAATTTAAATAATAAAGTCTATGATTCTTATAATTTTTGTCCAACTTGTAATAATAAAATATTTTTACATCATACGAATGAGCGATATCACATTTATTCGAAACAAAATGACGTATTTAAATATTTATAATATTTTACCAACCATTTAAAATAATTGTAATTTTTTACATTCTACAATTACGATAATAAAAGTGACATATTTTTATAATGGTAACATACTTCCAAAACATGAAGATCTGTTCCACAAATTCCAGAATACGCGACTTTAATTCGGACTTCGTTTGCCGCTGGTTTAGGAAGAATATCCCGTTTTTTTAAATCAAGTGATTTGCTTGACAAATTGAAGCTCAAATATTCCATCGTGCAATTTCTATCCGCTCCGAGTCGTCTTGATCGAGTACACTAAGAAATCCTGCCGTCATCATCCGATATTTATAAGTTGACGACATCAAGTCGTAAACTTACACCTTTAACCGATAACACTAATGTCTTATCAAATGCCGAGTGATTGCGCAAGACTGATACATGTAGAGTGATTGTCGGCTTGTTGTCACCCAAAGGTCAGGGCAATTATATAAGTAGATTAAAGCAAAAACAAAATTGTTCAAGCATAAGATACAATTATTTATAAAAACTTACAGCAACGTTGCAATCTTGCAAATCGTAGTGCAACGTTGCAGAGATATTATGGAAACGTGGAAATAAAAACAAGATTGCAATATAATATCGGCTTGTAGAGTATTAAAAACAAAATAGGATGCCATAATACTTGATCCTCTATATATCGGATCTAATCTTCTGTTTAAAAAAAAATAAAAGTTTTCAAAAATTTAAATCTCAACTCGGATCTTAATCACTCTGATTTCAATCTCGCGGGATTGAGAAATGTCTATAGAGAAGATGCAAGTATTTCAGTAAGCTAATAATTTATTATTTTACGACCATGTACGTTATCTTGATTAGGCATTTGGAATCTCTAGAGAGTTCTTCAAAGTCTTTTAGGTGCGCATATCCATTAGTTATAACGAATATAATGAAGACAATCGTACAAATTTTCATGGTGATTGGTGAAAGACATCGCTTCACGTACGAGAGATATGTGATTCAATTAATCATCACTTTAAGCGGGAGCTCTTTTTTTTCACCTCGAGGTAATATGATGATGCTGAAGCGGAAAATTCATTCATGCATGGCAGATCGACTCGTTGTGAACGAATGTCCTTCAATTCATGAGAAATTTCGGGTCAACGGGACGCACAGAGCTGGATAACTGGTTGCACCGGGAAACCGGAAATGGGGTCGAGAATGACGTCATCTAGCCTCAACTCCGTTTATTCAACCCCCAGGGATAAACTAGGTTACTGGGACAAGCTACCCTCTCCCCCCTATGCTGATATTTTCGCGAAAAGAGATTTCTCATTCAAAAAAAAATACGCTCTAAATTACGAAATACATGCATGCTTTTTAAACGATGCTACAAATGATGCAATCAACAAAAAGTGCTAATTATAAGTGTCTCGATAATCCAATTTAAGATTGTAATAAATCTGTGATTAAATCGAGTCTATAATTAACAAACGTATCGCTCTTAAAATCAGGTTGCTCCAAAATCTTTGGTTAAATTGAGAATATTTAACATCGATGTTTGACATTAGCATGTTAAAAAAAAATTCGCTTTTTTAGTATATTTTCCAGACAAAAGTTATTCAAGAGGCAAAAATCTAATTTTAGCTCCGTCGCGTTTTCCTAACGATATAAGAGAAACGATCAAAGCTTTAACGACCCACAGATTGACATTTACACAAAGCAGTACGAGCAGAATAATTTAATAATAAACGCCAAGTACTCTCGTAAACATTTGTGTCTTATTTTTACTTTTCTTTACGTCGAATGTCGAGCAAAAAAATAACGCGAGCAGATGTATTTGACGTTGAATATTTCACGGTATACATACATTCAAGATGATTTTTTTTTTTTTTTAGAAATTGTCCTGCCGCGTATTCACAAGTAGCCAATAATGGCACGTGCTTTGATTTCTGAACGAGCTGCAAGGTGAATGGACCGTTCAACGTCACAGCCTCAAAGTAGGTCGCCGTGGACGGCTCTGGGTCGCGTATCGCCTTGTCCCTTGTACTGCCGCCAGCAACGGCAGTACAGTTCATTGAAAAACCGGGACTCGATCAATATCTCCCCCGATAAGCACATTAATAGCAATGTGCGACATGGATGAATACCGAATTCTAGGCTCTTTGTGTAATAATCGTTCATCGAATCGGGTCGTCGGAGTTTGTGCCCGACTCGTATCTGAGAGAGAAAAACGATCGAGAAAACATGGGATAGAAGAGGGAAAAAAAGAAGACGAGACAAACGCATGAACGGAAAGCGGAAGCAGCCAAGTTGCTGCTCAATGGAAGAGCTGAATCCCTACGAGCGGATGCGAATGGGTAGGCAGCCCATTGAAGGTTACACGGGTATTCGCATTGCGTATGCGCAGCTTTGACGTTTCTCTTTATCCAGCAAAAGGATATGGATACTCGCTTCGTGTCTGTTTTCTTCGCTGCTCCACGCAAAGAAATCTCATCGCGATAACGAAAAGAGAACTGGTATTATACAAATAATCTTATCATGAGAACTTTTGATTTCTTTTAATACAATATACGTGAATACATCAGGATACCCCAAAAACGACCAAAAGGTCTCTTGATCATTTTACAGCAAAATGTCGAAATACAAATAATTTTCGAATCATAAGCGATATTGTATTTGCTTTCTCGCAAACTAAACTTTGAATCGAATAAATAACAGAACTTTTACTTTTTCATCAGTTTATTTGTATCAAGCGGAGTTTACCTTGATGATAGAATCTTAATTTTAGACTCCAGTTACGAAGATGGTATAATGCTAATATACAAATTGGAAAACTTTGATAAATGATAATCTTTTTCGATATTTTCGCCAAGGCACAACTGATTATCAAAGAATCTGTTGTTAAAAATTAATGCACAAAAAGATATCTCATTGAATTTAGCCAAACATTGTTGCGATAGATTAACACAACACTACGATTAATACATAATGGAAAAAAAACGCGTAGAGTGGGAAATAGTATGTTTTGTTAATGTTAAAAATACATTGGATACGTAAATCGAGACTTGCGTAGGCGTAGGTCTCCTTTTCGCTTATCTCGCGATTACATGTGTGTGTGTGTTTCGAGTTTTTTTTTCCTTGAATCATTGATTATCTGCTTAAACGAGACGTATATCGAAGACTTCTCTGTTTTCTGTAGCTTGGCTATCGGAAACCGGATATGACGTAGCTGTCTACGATCTTTCAACACCCTCTGTCTGTAAAAAAAAAAAAAAAAACATCTATTCCTCAGTAAAACGGATTAATTTAAACGACGTCTATATGTATATAAAAGCGACACTTGGAAAATTGCGCTTTTCGCACGTCTTTGCTCGCGACGTTTTATTTCTCTCCGTTAAACAAGTTTTACATATACAGTAAATATATAGAACTGATATATCTGTGTAGTATCTGATATGCATACAGACAATGCTATATGAAATGTGATTTCTGTAAAGAGTAAATCTCCAAGAATACTATCAAGGCCGCCGAGCTCTCTGTCGTGTATCCCACCGGAAACGGATATGACGTGTTGGTCGATTAAAGTAATTAAAAAATTTCATTCTCGTGTGCAGTCATTGGATTTGATTAGATAAACTGTTACGAATAATCACGCTACTATTACTATATCACGAACATAAAAATATTGATACGTTGTATGTGTGGGTGTGTCAGTAGTAAAAATATTAAAAATGGAAAACGAATTAAGACTAACGTGAATTGACATTTGATAATTCTATCAATAAAACTATTAATACCTTAAAAGTTTTCTTACTAGAAAAAAATCAACTTGTGCTATCCTGCATATTCATTATTGTTAAATCTGTGTGTCACGTGTGTAAGATTAATCATTATCATGTTCATGTATTAATTATCTAACGTGTAACGTTAGGTATACGTGTCCAATTCTAATTATTTTCATTAATTGCAACGAAAAGTGTAGTGTAAGACTCTTGTTCTGACACACACACACACACACACTCTCTCTCTCTCTCTCTCTCTCTCTCTCTCTCTCTCTCTCGTTAGGTTACTCGTGAAATTACGTATTTGTCAATCAACTGCAATAAAATAAAATGTAATAAGATAAAAGATTGACAGAACGAGAGGGCGTAGAAGTTTGCTGCGTGCGTATCGATTGGGGACGCTGTTCGCCAACGAGACTAGCCTACATTCTGTCTCCTTTCTTCACCCTCCCGAGTTACGAAGGCCGATTTGTCTCCCTCCCTCTACACCCTCTCATCGACCTAGAAGTTCTCATTCAACGCTCCCTCCTCTTTGCTCTTACTTAACCTTGCCACCCTCTATCATTCTCTTTTTGTCTCCTCTTCTCTTTCGATTGCATTTCGGTGGATGTTTGAAGGAAAATAGAGATAACAAAAATATAACAAACAGGCAGCAAGTATGATAAATAACAGCAGGGAACATATTAAATATCGCTCGGCTTAAGCTCATAAAGCAGAGAATATATGTAATTGATGCACATAATAATAAAAGCAAAGATTTAGACTTACGAGAATTCGACGATTGAACGAGTTGGAAGGGAAGGCGAATTAACATTAGAACAGCAAATGGAGAATTTTGTCCTGTTTCCAAAGTTTTTTCACGAATTTCAATCGACACATAAATTTATATATACTTTTATCGCAAAACTTTAAATTAGCATTTCGAACAAGCGAGATTAAATCAATGTTGCGCAATTCTGTAATTTTAACAATCTCGAAGAAAATTCGGCGGTTGTAGCGTTTAAAACTCTTGTCGGTGGATATCGTATCCGTTCCAGCGCCGTTTATCAAGGGGTATCGTTGCGGGTGCCGCGCGGTGGTACGTACGACGAGGGGCGAGGCCACGTACCGCTATACAGAGGGAAGGGTGGCTCGGTGAATCGTATCCGTGTCACGAATGCGCGCGTCTGCTGCACTCCATCCCCTCGCCACCCCTTCGCGGTCAGCGCGAAAGAGGTGAATGCAGTTGGCCGTCATTTTGCAATCCGTTCAGACGCCATTCAGATGCGCTCGACGCGAGTCCGTTCCGACGCAGTCGCGCAATTTATCTGCGAAGCTAACGTATCGTATTTTGTCATCCACCGCGATGTCGATGTGCGCAGGGTGATGCCGTCGAACGAGACAATATCTTAACGAGACGTGACAGACCACCTCGAAAGGAGGAAAAGGACCTTCTCATTCGCCCTCGGCAAGGTACATGACCAACGCAAATGCGAGAGTATGCATGTGTGTTTCGACGTTACCATTTAAAAGCGTTTCCGTATAAGTTTTGCGCGCAATATCATTATGCACTGAGTTGTATGTCGAATATATCACATGTTTATGATTATCGGCTTTTCGAAAATTATCGGCTTTCTCGCAAAAGTCAAACGAATCGTGTATCGAATAAAAGTAACTGTAAAAGCTTCACTCTATGTGTGAAAACATCTTATTGTTAATAATAATCGCAAACGACAAGACTCAACATGGATTGAGTAATCGAATAATCAATTATACGTTAATGCGAAATATATTCATTAAAGTACATGATCGCAGTTATTAGATTTATATCCGTTAGTAATACATACATGTTGCGACTTTACGAGAGACTATATATTTTTACGATATTGTATCTACAATAAAATGATTAATTTAATAATTCCTATATATCACGACAAGATTATAAACTCCGATTACAAACTCTGAAATCAGAACTCGACTCGATGGCATGTATTCTTTTCGTAAACAATAATTGCGCGTAAAACATAGCTGTTTATCGAACCAAAAAGACGCTATTTTTTATCAAGAACAAATCAAACTATATCTTTTATACACGATTATTTTATGTTAACGACATATATCGACTTGGCGATATGGAAAATTGTTGTGTTTGGGAAATTTTTTTATTTGATCGTTGAGAAAAATGATAAAAAAACAATCAAATTATAATTGTCCACAAGCATTCGAGTTTCCTTCCTTCGACCAATCGTCGTAAAGCAATTTTACGCAAGTGCGTGCGCCCTACGAAAACTCGTAAGCTTCCTGTGGAAGGATGAATGGGGATCAAATCAGTCGGCAGCGCGAGGGCTGCTCGGACATTCGTGCGAGCTTTTTCGTCGCGCTTGAGAGTACGTTGCCGTATACTAGATTTTTTAATTCTCGTGTTTAGAAAGTACTTTTTTTGTCTTATTCACAATATGAATCGCAAACGCGTGAGCTTCAGGCAGTGATCGAGATTTTTCTCGTTTTTCTGGTCGGCTTTACTAAATGGTATAGAGATATTTCAATCGTTTTTAATTTTTCGACAAGTTACAAGATGTATTCTCTTTTATCTCGAAACAACAAAGCGGTTTATTTACGTTAATGTGAAATCGAGGCACGTCAAGTCGAACATTTAGTTCCGGAGTGCTTATTGATTTTTTTAGTTACTACAATAATGATCAATGACGATTGCCGTTATCGTACTATAGTCGGTAAGTAAAAAGTATCAAGTTTCGTCGTTTGTCTGTAAAAAAAGAATCGTCGAAATAATATCAAATTAGAAATTATATTAATTTGTTACTTATAATTTAATCGCGTCACGAAATTGAGTTAAAGAGATATCAAAGAGGGATATAACTACGAAAATAAAACGCAAATAATGCAGATTTAAAGAGGAATGAATGTGATCTTGAGCAAAAGCGTAAACAGCAAATATGGACATCCGGTTTCGTGAATCATCACTTACATTCTTGAGAAACACGTACGTAAAAAGTTTGGAAATATATTCGAGGATGTTCTGCTATCCTTGAAATCAATGAATAAACTGCTATAATATTTGAGTTTTAATTAACAAATCTTAGATAATTAAAAGTAAGAGAATACGTGGTGATTTCAGAAAGAATTTTTCAAGTAATAAAAGATATTTAAAATTTTAATTGCTAATCGAGTACGACCGTGAACCGATGCGAGGATGCTATTTTATTACACGGTAATTTCTATTTACACGAACCAATTCGAATGTTCGAAAATCTTAAGCAATGTATCTTATCAGACGTTGCTCATTTTGATTTTCTACATTCTAATTATTCCTAGAACTAGTTGTCAAAAGAGAAATGAAAGAAAGAAGACAATCTTGATTTAAAGTTAAATCTTTTTGAGCAACCGTTTTGGATAATCGCGCGGAGAGATTAAAATGGATCGCTCACGATATTGCGACAAGTTTGAAAAGGAATGGTATGTGATTCATTGAACGCGATGACAATTCGTATGGCACGGGATAACGATCCGCGTTTCTTTCCGCGATGCGGGGTAGTGTACGTAGAGGGCTTTGCTCCTCCAAATCAACTATTCGGAGAAGAAGCAACGTCTACTCGAGCATCGGATAAACGTAAAACTCGTTTCCGAATGTGACATTACTGTCATTAATCGCACGTGCTCCGCTTTCATTCACGCCAACTCCCACTCCCGTGAATAACACGGTACAAGCGTTTACATTCACGTCGCGGTTGGTCGGTGCCAATGGGCCGACGAGACCGTCGCCGTTCCTATTGGCCGTCGCTTACTCCTGACGTACTATACGAGAGAACGAGAGGAATGCGAAACGATCGTGAAGCACTATGAATAGAACCGAAGCTCCGCGGGTCAAGACATATGAAACGGTGCGTCTCTCGGGTAGTTCCGACAAGGAGTTTGCCTGGTTTCGACACCGTCTCGCAATATGGCCGTATCGCCGTACACACGACCCTCATTCTCGGAGCATCGTGCCCGTACGTCACATGTCAATCGTACGCTGCTCACACTATTGTCCTATGTGCTGCTGACAAAAGGTATCGATCAAACATCAGTGTGAAAACTAATTCTTGTCTTTCGTTCGCTCACCCGCTCGCTCATTCATTCGCAAACACCGTGCATATCCGCTCGCTATTATTACATCAACGAGAAAACAGGATGTGATTTATTCACGATGCTCCGACTTCGGGATAGTGTGCGTGCGTGCGTGCGTGCGTGCCACCCGTATATATCCGCGTATGCAATTCATGGCTGACTAATGACAAATGAACGATTTTACATCTGTTTCGTGTCCCTATCCCATTTCCCAATCCGTTGCATCTGTCTCCAGTGTCTCTCTGCTTTCATTTCACGATTCTCTTTTTATCGTTCATTAGACTTGACGAATTATTTTCACTTCTTGTTAACGCAACGCAGAATAAAAACTTTTCTCTTTCATTCTACGTTACCTATTAGTCGAACGTGCGTTGTGTTTGTTGCGACTAAAGTCATTATACGTTAAAAATGACAAAATATAATGTAATATGTACTATGAGCAAATTTTGTATACAATATACTTACTTCATAATATCGCAAAGCTTCTAGAGTTACGTTACAGTCTGTGTGTGCAATTTTATAGTTTATGCAATATTATTTTTATTGTAGATGGTACAAGTGTTTCCTTGACTCATCGTCATGCAAATGATATTAATTATTATGATGCAACAATCAGCCATAGCGATAATATAAATCCTCTGGAAAAGTTTTATCTAATCACTGAACAAAAGTGGCATAAGGATACACTAGTGCCAATCTCCTTATCGCCCTCGTCGAAGGGAATGCCTACGAGATCCCATCACAGGTAACACGCTTACGTGTTGTGCAAAAAATCACAATACCAGCTGTAATGTCGATATCCAAGTAATGTTTCACGCAATATTAAGATTTATTCTTTGTCTCAAAGTATTTTTAATACAGAATCCGGCAGTCCGTGACAGGACTGGATGATGCTGGAATGGATCTCCAAGTGGCCCAACTCAGTAGTCAGACAGACAAGGAAGTACATTCCAGGACGACTTTATCATGGCTAGATTGGCATTTGCCTTACTTTGTAGCGCTTTGTGCAATCGCTGGCACTATTCTTTTCACATTCCTAGTAAGCATCACATTTCTTTACGATATAGAAATAATAGAAAACTCATTCTCCCTTCTTTTTTCTAAAAACAAGTGACTACTTTAAAAGCTTTATAGATTTATGAAATCCAATTGATTTGTTACATATATATCATCAAATAATTTACTCATGTATAATAATAAGATTGTATAATAATAAGCACTTTCCAACAGATCTTGTTATGGCTACGAAAACAAATGTCGCGTGAAAAAGATAACGAAAATGGCGATCGGCACGGTCTGGTCGAGGAAGGTGCCATTTGTCAGCCAGACAAATCAACTAAAGATACAAAAGAATCTGTGGAAGCTAAATGGGTTCACGAAGCATTCGCCAAGCAATCTGCACCCAAGTATCCGGTACGACCAGTTCCTCAGACCTCTTTACCCGAGGTAAGAGAATCTACCGACGCGACGCGTAGATCTGTAATAGCAAATATTAAATTATCGTATTGGAAACAATCTTCGTATTACGTTACAAGTCTTTGGCAACACCCGAACGTAAACCGGAAGCGATACGTATAAAAGCAAAGGGATTGTTGGAGAGACGTGGTTCGAGCACAAGTTTAACCATAGAATTGGCACCAGCTCCCGAAAGTCCGCCACATATGGTTACTCCTACCCGAGAATGTACAACGGAAGAGTTTTTGCTAAGTGCAGGAAATGTATTGTCGAGAGCACAATTGAAAAAGATTGTCCAAGGTACGGGAACGTTGCACAAAGAATTTTGGGAGGTGCCGCTAAATCTACCGGAAAAGGTGGACATTTGTGGCTCGGGAGTGAAAAATCGATACAGCTCTGTTTTACCCAATCCACAAACCAGAGTAGTTCTACCAGGTTGCTCCGACGATCCGCTAGCCGGTTACATAAACGCCAACTACATCCGAGTATGTAAATAGTAATTTTGTGTGTAATAGTAAGAATGATACCTGAAAACTTGGATATACATAGGCAGTAGGCAGTAGGCAGTAGGCACCTTTTATTATCAAGTTGCATGAATTTTATAAGCTACAACAGAAAACGAATTTACAGGGATACGACGGCGAAAGTGCTAGATACATCGCGACACAGGGACCATTAGCTAACACGACAGCAGATTTCTGGGAAATGATCTGGGCAGAAAAAGTTCCTGCGATCGTCATGATAACTAGACTGTACGAAGCGTCCAAACCAAAATGCGAGGCGTATTTTCCGTTTGACGTGAATAATCGCATACAAGCTGGATCTTTTACAATTATCGTTAACTATGTCGATACGAGAAACGGATATACCGTCAGAACCATGGAGATCCGGCACGAAAGAGAGAGAAGACATTTGCAGCACTATTGGTAATTACTGTGCTATTTATTTTGTCTTCGAGGACTCGATTTTTATTCATATATTTACTAAATATATATATATATATATACACAATGTACTAAATTTGCGTATATTGAATTGTGAAATAAATCAATAGGTATGATTCATGGCCGGACCATGCCGTACCTCAAACTGCGGATGCGCTCGTTAGTATGGCCGCGGAGGTAAACGCTTTACCAAGACCAGTGGTCGTCCACTGCAGCGCAGGTATAGGACGAACTGGCTGTTTTATAGCGATAGGAATAGGAATGATTCAACTTCTAAGAGACGGAAATGTCGACGTACTGGGTATTTTGTGCCAGATGAGGTAAGGCAATAATAAGCTCGAAATATATTATGTAATCTTACATAGATCTCGTTGTCAGGAATATACAAAATACAAGTACTTTTTAATATTTTAGATACGATAGAGGAGGAATGGTACAAACGGCTGAACAATATGAATTTATTCATAAAGCACTTAATCTTTTCGAGCAAACACTAGACAGCAAACCGTCGACTTCGAGCGATTGAATGGACATACCCCGCTACTATAGGAATTTCTTTCGCTTATTCTTTCGTGAAACGAGGCTTTATTATTGCCTAAGAGAATGTCACTTCGCACAGGGCTATATGCTTACCGCAAAAGAAAAAGAAAAAAAAAGGAAACAAATTTCTAACGAATCTCAATGTTAGCCTGTGAACCGACGCTCTCTCATCTTTATCTCAATATTCGAACGAGTTAAAACTCGTTTAATAAGCTGCCATTTTCTACTGCCATGACAAATCGTTGACAATTGATATCAATCACAGAGCTCAAGAGGTAAAAAAAAGGGTTCACCGTCGGAGTGCATTTTCTAAGCAGGTGCTTTTTAAAACTGAGGTATCATAAATAGCTTAATGAAAAGAGTATTTATGTTTATAATAACGCGCGATATATTAATCGTGCGGCACGTACGCTTAAAAACCAAGATTATATTAATTTATATAAGTTACAAATTAGAAATAATCTCTAAACACGAAACACGGCGATAATGTATTCGCGATTCGTATCATAAAATTTATATCTAAAGATCAGATACTAAACTTGGGATTTAATTATCTACACATTCCTCGTGCGTTAGGGAATAGTTGTCAAGTTCTAATAAAATTTTAAATATACAAAAATGTGTAGAAACGGTTTCGCGACTATGCTAATGTAACTGATACTAATACGATATTCTTCACTATTATCGACGCATCACGATGGAGTAGACACATGACAAAATTTACTAAACTGTTCCAACGTGTAAGAGCTAAAGTTAAGCGCGTAATTACTTTAACGATATATAATGTTAAATGTGAGCTAAATGTGAAATTGTATGTGCGTGTGTGTATATACATATATATGTATAATGTATATATACACACGTACACACACACACACACACACACACACACACACACACACACGCGCGCGCGCGCGAATAATTGTTAAAACAATTACTAATTTATGGGACCCAAATCGACTAGGTATTGTCTTATATTCTTAGTGTTCCTATTTGATTTTAAAATAATTTAAAATTTAACCCTTTATGATTTGTTGCTTTTATCTGACCGACTAATTGTAAGACTGAACACGGATAGTACAATATGATTTAGAAGCAAAAGAGAACAATGGGTTGATAAAAAAATCTGAATAAGAGTCAATTTGATAGAGTAATACGAGCCGAATGCAACGTTGTTATAGCGAATATACTTGTACGTATCCACACACACGAGCAACAGCTCAATATTCTTAATTATATTGAATCATGTTGCTCAGAAATGTACACGAGTATATTTGCGCTCTCTAACAATTTTACTCGTTTATTTATCAAATTGAGACTGATTTAATATAATAATTACTTATATTGTAATTTAACTTAATAATAAAAAATCTTTAGCAGTTGGAAGTAAATTCATATTTATATTCTAGAAAAAGTATATTATTATATAGAAAAAACTAAATTTGTAACATAATCCTTGTATTGTTGTCTTATGTAAAAAAATGGATCTGTTTTATTTATCTTGTATCTCATCGATGAACTAATATTGTATAAAGAAAGAACTTGAATGTGTGTGTTATACAATATCAGTCAATAGTTACGTAAAAATCAGAAATGTAAATTTAACTTTGAAAATGTCTCGCGTATAATAATATATATATATATTTTAAGTGAGAATTATATAATATTTAATCGATAATGTATTTATCGATTTTAATATATGAATGAGTTAATAGAGAAAAATTAGAATCGACACACTTGAGTTTGAATTATTACCGCGAATTTGCATGACAATAAATAATTATTACAGCGTTAATTATTACGTTTTGTTAAATGATTTTAAATGCAAATGATCTTTCTTGGCTGCTAATACTTTTTTAGACTATTTAATAGATAGTAGAGTAAAGTGATAATCGACATATACATATACATATAAAGTTCTCGATAGTCATGTCAGAATGTCGTTCGAACAATGCCGAAATTCGTGGCGTATGCGTGTATTACATGTATTTTGAGGCGTTACCAACTCATTTTTCATCCAGTTTCATCGTCTCGTCTCAACTTGAGTCTGGATAAATGAAAATCTAAACGCGGTACGGAGATGAGTATCTGGTTTTTGCGTGCACACAAATAAAAGAGCGGTTTCACACGTGCGCGCAAGTAAAGAAAATGAAATCCTTCGATATACTTATATCCGCATAATTATCGCTTATCGCTTATTTTTCGTTCGGTACCATTAATTTAAATGCCTCGGAAAACGTATGTATATTTATGTATAAGCGCGCATAGAGTATACAAGATGTGGGTGTGCATACTACGTGTACATAGATTGTACAAAGAGAGAGAGAGAGAGAGAGAGAGAGAGAGAGAGAGAAGAATTATGTATTTAAATTTAAGAGAGTACGCATCGTTTTAAAGGAGACAAAGTATATTATTTATGAACGCGCCAAAAGTCGCAAGGGACTTGGCATAAATGTAATAGGCAATGATAATAAACGATAACAATAATAATAAAAGTTTCGTGTCTCGTCGTACTCATCGATAGAAAGTTCTCAAAGCAGCCTCCATCGGATCCATCGAAAGTATGATGGGTAGAATCCGTAGAATCGTCATCGCCGCGTCGTCGATCAACATCAGCAGATCAACACTCGGCCGAGGTCCGAGGTCCGAGCACTCTGAGCAGTCGGCGGCGTCGGCGTCGGCGGCGTCGGCGTCGGCGCCGGCGCCGCGCGCCGTGGAGTTTCGTCGTTCGTCGTCCCGCAGCCGTCGGCGGTCGGCGTCGTGGCCATCTTACTCCGTTCATCTCGTGCATCTCACACAGACTGTCACACTTCCGTATTCGGATTAAACGCGTCGTCGCGCGACCGGGACTCTTGTCGCACACGCTTCGTTCGTCCGTTCGCCGAAATCCCGGACCCGGTGACACCGTGACACGTCGCGCGTGAAATCCCGAAATGACCGCGCAACGCCGACGGCGACGCTCCGCCGCCGCGGCCATGTGCCGCTCGCGCGGGCGACCATTCGAACGAGACTAAACTCGATCACGTGACCGAGCGCTGCCGAGCTAAGCCGAGCGCGTCGCGCGACCAGGGCCGTGTTTACCTCACAGCTCACAGCACGTATATAGACTGTATAGAGATTAGAGTTGTAGACGCGCTGACAATGTTTATCCGTAAGCGACTCGCGACTCGAGGAATTTCAACAAACATCGTTTTATATTTCCGTTGAAAGATCGCGACTTATCCTCTCCAATTTCCGAGCGACCGAGTTTCGAGTCTCGAGTCGTCGCGTCGCGTCGCGTCGCGTCGCGTCGGCCCGTCGATAGCCGAAAGCCGAAAATGCCAAAATAGTCCGTTTCGTAAAAAAAGTTGGTTCCGCCTCGCTTTTATTTTTGTCTCACTGTCACTCTTGTTCTCGGCGAGTCGGCGCGGCGCGGCAAGACGATTCTTGGAAGTTGGAAGGTAAACAAACACGATACGTGCTTGCGAAGGAATGCGAACATTGCGGCACAGTCGATCGGCTCGAGCAATCCTCTAAGTGCCCGTCTACAATAGGTGTTTTAAGCCCTAAGCCCTAAGAACGTGACCAATCACAATCAATTATTCTCCTCAAATTCAACTGTGATTGAACACGTTCTTAAGGGGATCCTGCAGTGACTGGCGAACTTCCTCGATGTCGATAATGTCAACCTTTCTAATTTTGTTTTCCTTATATCTGTCTTTGTCTAACGAAATGACATCTGTCCTTTTTTCGATTGCTCGCCATCTCTCGCAAGATCCGGCAACTACTGTTGCTGCTCTTCTTGTCATTTGCATCCGTATTTGCATTACTAAAATAATTTTTCAATGGATCTTTTTTTGTACGCATTGAATCTTACTTCTACTTGCACGATATTATTCCTACATGTTTTCCCAAGGGCAGATGATAAAAATTATGTATGTATAAACTGCAGAATTTTTTTTTTAAGCAAATATTGTCGTCAGGTGACAGCTGCGTATGTGCCCAAATAAGTAACATTTTTAATTTTTTGGCGTTTTTGATATAAAATCGCGTTTTCTGCCCTAGATTTTTGTGCGTACTTTAATTCTAGACCAAAAACTTGCAATTCTGTAAAGCCAATTAAAAGATCCATCGAAAAACGATAATGTCGGTAAATCATACGGCTGCAGGATCCCCTTAAGGTTTAGGGCTTAAAACACCTATTGTAGACTGGGACTAAGGGCCCGGACACACACTTAAATCCTCTTACGTTGTGTACTTGTGTGTACCGGATAACATTGTCCCTAGTAAACTTGGTAATTTTATTCCGATTTAAACGAAATATAGTGGATGTAAAATGTGTACCTCATTACTCTTTAGAATTATTTGATACAGAGCCGAGAGAATTACCGCGTAATGTCTTTATCGGAAAAACACACTTCTTTTCGCATTTATGTTAAATAATAATAAAATGTAAAAATATAAATGTTTAGAATAAGATCAGGAATGGCTATAGGAGTCAAATAAATGTTTAGCACACAAGTTTTATCATATGAATTTTATAACTTAATTTTATTACAAGTTATTTGTAATTCAATTGCACTTTTATTATACGTTACTACAGATACACGTTTGATGCAAGATGATATTTTCACGCCATCTAGAAATTTAAATTAATAAAAGGGGAAAAAATGATTCTATGAAGAATTAAAATTGTCGTGTAAGATGGCTCAACATTTATTACAAGTTGTTGACGTATAAGTAATTTGTCAATTAGCGCTTCGACAGAAGGTGAAATCTCATCCACAGCTAAAAGAACATGCATGGACGATACTTTTGCGTTGCGGAAAAAAGATGAATGGAAAAGTATTTACTCAAGATTAAATTATTATTTAACAATAAAAAATTTGACTGTACATTTATTATCGCGATGGATCTCGCTCGGGCCGAGAGGCCGAGACACGGCCCTGCGCGAATACTCGTGGAAGTCGTGGAATACGCACGAACAGGTTTCACGTACATATGTGTGCGCTCGTGCTCGTGGTAGTCGCACTACGCGCGCGAGGGCCGCGAGGCTCCGGCGGCTCCGGCTCCGATCTTACGTTAGTCCGCGACACGGGATTGACGGGATTACCGCGACTCGAGCGACTCGCGGAATAGCTCCGTACTGGCGCGGCGGCAGGAGGCAGGTAGGAGCTAGGAGCAGTCGTCGTCGTCGTCGTCGACCGCGTCGACGTCGTTGTTATTCGCGCTACGCGTTCCCGCGAGTAAAAGCGGAACGCGCGCGTCGTTTCGTGTGTCGTGTGTTGCGCGTGTGCGCGTTTCGTCTGGACCGGGGACCCCGCGAAACCGCGATCGTACATTCGTACGTATCCGACGATTCCGTCGCGCGATGGTGCCGCGTTGCGTGGTTGCGCTCGCGTATCGGTATTCATCTTCATCCTATCCATAGGTCGCGGTCGAATCGCGCGCAAGCGAGAAGGAAGTAGTGCGTGAGAAGCGAAGCGAGGTGAGGCGAGATCTCGATTCTCGCCCGAAGGAGGAAAGGAGGAGTGGAAGAAAGAAGAGGAGGAGCGAGTTCGCGCAGGATCAGGTCGGCTGCGGCGCGGCGCGGCGACGGGCATCGCGGGTATCGCGCGGCTATGCGGAACGTCGCGACGGTGCGAAGCCTCGTCGCGGCACGAACGTCGCGGAATGGGGCCCGTTGATCGGGTCCGGGAGAGCGGCTACGGGCTTCGACGACCATCGACCACGGAGGCATGGATGTCATCGGGGACGGGGACGACCAAACCCTCCAGGCGATTCTCGGTGAGTTTTCCTTCTTTCCTTCCTTCCTTTCTTTCTTTCCACGCGCCTTTTGCGTTTCGCGAAAGCGTCAGCGGTCAGCGACCAGCGCGCGCTGTCAATTTTTATTACGTCGCTCGAACTGCGTGCGCTGTGCGCTGTGCGCCTGCACGAGCGGCGCGGCGCGGCGCAGCGTCTCTCGTTTTCGAGCGTGTCGCGTAACGGTACTAGATCCTTCTAAACGTGGCTCGCAGCTCGAGCGAGCCGCGAGTCGCTCGCAACAGTAAACGCGGAGCGGATCAAAGAGCGGCGCGTTCGATACGGCATACGGCGATGACAGCTACGGAATGTCGCAAATTTGACACCGACACCGTTATCGCGCGCAACGCGCTTACCCCACCGTGCTTCCTCCCGACCCCGGTTCTCCACGGTTCTCCATGGTTCTTTCTCTCCATCAATATCGAGCCACGAAGCGTGCATTGACCTTAAACGCGCGCACCGGATATACGCGAGCGCGTTTTCATCCTTCGAGTTAAAAGGAGCCGCGCCGCGCCGTCAGCTCGGTTCGCCGATGCTGGAATCGAAAGCAACGCGATGGAACGCAATTCGTGGAATTCGCGTGCGAAACATGCGGCGCATCGTCGCCTCGATGAGTGCTTAGGGGGGGGGGGGGGGGGGGGGAGAGAGAGAGAGAGAGAGAGAGAGAGAGAGAGAGAGAGAGAGAGAGAGGAAGCTCGAGATCCGATCCGATCGGCGCTGCCAGGATGCATCGCTATAGTGGTGTCTCGCGTCGCTCTATTTGGCGAGAGAACGAGAGAGTAGTCTCTCTCGATTTTGCGCTAAATGTATCGTTCGTTTAGTGTTCAGTCGGTTCGTATCACCTGTCTCCTGCAACTATCTCTAAGCCGGTAATGTTCGCTCGTCCCGTATTCGGAAGAAGAAGTAGATAAATGCGCGTCGAGACTGTTTAGAGTCAAGTCCGGCGTCCGGCGCGTGGCTTGTAGGCGTCAACGCGCGGGATATCCTCGCGAAACGCCTTATGAATTGAGGTTTTTACACGTCCAGTGCATGTTTCGAAAGATCCTTAACTAAACCTCCCGTCTCCTCGCGGTCGTAATCATTTCTCCCTCCCTTCATATCGGTAGACTGAAGGAAACAAACTGCAATGACCACGCGACTAACGGCGCGGCGCGCGGCGCGGGCGCGGGCGAGCCGAATGAAAACCCGAAACGTTCCGTCGACGATTTCAGTTTCGTACCCGAAATTGCAACTCGAAAGTCCTAGTCTGGTACTTGAGACTTTAAAGCGCGAGGACTAAAAGGGGAGAGTCATGCCGCTTACGTGGATACGTTTATCCTACTTTTGCCTTGACTGCGGGGCTCTCCCCCCTCCACACTCGCGGAAAAACCGCCTTCGCATACCTGTTACGCGCCTCTCAGTTTGATGCATAGCGCTAAATCGCGCTTTAACTCTTTTTTTTTCCCCTTGCCGGACGTGCTTACGCCCGAGGGCCCTCGCTGAACGCGACGATCGTCGATCCTCGTACGCAGAATACAAAATTAGAATAAAAAAAGGAAAAGCTTTCGAGGAGATCGCTGGACGTATCTCGCTCCTCCGCGTATATTTACGTTTTCTTCGTATGCATTCTCTTGATTTAGCGGCCTGTTCCACACCGAGTGCATTCACCTGTAACGAGTGCAGCGTAGCGTTCCTTATGTAGGTCAGAGGTTGTAACGTAATGTCTCCTCCGATCTTCGAGATGAATGCACCACCTCGTCTCCGGCAGGCACCAGGAACAAAGCGTTGTTATCTCTCATTGTTCCTTCGTCGGTGGCTCGAGAAAACTTGTACCCTCAAAGCACCGGCACCGCGATTTGCCAGGCCGAGTTTTACGTTTAACCGTAATAGAGATTACGTAGAGAAGAAAACACAAAAATAAAAATTTTTAAAAGATTTATTATAAAACGACCGAGTATTTTCTATGAGACGTTCATATCCGCCATTTCCATGGCGATTCTTTTCATAATAGTTGTTATTAAACGAGGATTCGACC
Source organism: Temnothorax longispinosus (assembly GCF_030848805.1). NCBI lineage: Eukaryota > Metazoa > Arthropoda > Insecta > Hymenoptera > Formicidae > Temnothorax > Temnothorax longispinosus. Next base: position 6,929,167 of record NC_092361.1, read on the forward strand.
GTTCTACGTAACATACATGTAGGTATAAGATCCTTCGTTCTTTCTCTCTTGCGAGACGTTATCCTCCAGCCGTTACTAACAATTCCACACTGTCCTCTCTGCGGACAGATAGTGAAAGTCGCGTGGTGAACGTGCTTTTCCGTTTATTTGGAATTAATGGCTTGATAATTCACGGTAACCTATACCGAGACGGGCAACGTACCGCTATACTATGCATTCACTTTTTGAATCACCTGTCTATTCTACCGACGCTAACATTTCTCTCGTTTCGGACCCGCGCGCCGCGCTGCGCTCCTTTCATCCCTCGAGAGCCACGTCTCTTTTGTTGTGTTAAATGTTTATCTTTTAAATGGAATGAGAATAGCGCGTCGTTCAACAAAAAGGTTGATGAGAGGTGCTGCTCTCGGAGGCTGTTACGGGGTAACGCAGACGTTAAATGAGTTATTTAATGACAACGTGTTTACGTGTGTAGTGTACACGCTTGCATGTACACGTACGTGATAAAACGCGTCATTGACTAGAGAAAGATGTGGAACGCGACGTGATTTCATTCGTGCGTTTCGAAATGTTTAATTTTTCTTTCTCGAGCGGGCAAAGCGTATGACGAAACACGTTTGTTAAGTGCCGTCATACGGTGATAAATAATTAATTCTAATCCCTTACATTATAACATTAATATTAATCAAGCACGTGTAATTTTGCTTGCCAAGTTTCTATGACAGTACTCTCTCTCTCTCTCTCTCTCTCTCTCTCTCTCTCTCTCTCTCTCTCTCTCTCTCTCTCTCTCTCTCTCTCTCTCTCTCTCTCTCTCTCTCTCTCTCTCTCTCTCTCTCTCTCTCTCTCTCGGACAGAGTATAGATTGTATTGTTTTATTTAGCTTGCATCTCGGAGAGAACTCTGGAATGAGAAACAATGGAGACAGTGCTCCAATTTCATCGGATCCGTTTATAAATAGTAACGAGTGGTTTATAAGTTGTAGCTTATTGCTCTCGATATAATAATAGCAGGCACAAATTGCAACAAACGGTGTGTTGTCAGGAGAACCAATTTACTACTTACTATCTTGCTACTTACTTTATACGCTCCGACGAGGCAACGCGCAAGGTTTTCGCAATGTTTGTCTTGAAAACCCATAGACCATAGGTTTTTTATCCGACAGTTTTGAATGACACACGTTTATACTGTGCGTGATGCGATACTCTTTTTGGAAAGACTGACAGAAATATTGAAACTCGTGCTTTTTGCTCGGTCGACGTCGCTCGCGGCTTTTATCCTTCATTGCACGTGCTCGCAGTTGTATCGAGAAGATTCGCAGTCTCACCGGGTTTTGCCGCATCGATCGCGACCTAAAATTTATTTTGGACTACGAGCGGGCTTGCAACGAGCTTAAATAAAATGATAATGAAAGGCTGAGTTCGATCGCCGCGAGCTTATCGGTGATGGTTGAAGCCCGGCGGATGAATTATGGGATTTCATCGCGTATAGCATGGCCGTTCAGGAAAGTAACGCGCAAGCCGTAGGACGTCCTATGCCATCCACGAAAGCACATTGGTTGATGAAAAGCTTCGCGGGTCCGCCTTTCGCGAAAAGCTCGAGCATGCGCGCTCTTCTTGCAACGTCAAGTAGGAGAGGCTATTTACTTACTGAGCTAAGGTTATTCTTGCCTCTGTTAAAGTATATTGTTGCTGAAGCGTCGTACAATCCCCGTCGTACAATCTTCACACGTCACATGAATGTCTTAAAAAAAGTTGTCACATTATTTTAAATTAAATTTTAATTTAACAAGTGTTTCTCTTTCCGAGAAAAATGAAAAAGAAATTAGAAAACATGCGCATGGAGTTTTATATTATCTATATAAAATCTTTATAAATAAACGTGATGTAAAATATAATTTAACAAAATTAATTAAATGGCCAAATGGATTAACAATGTTAACAAAAAATATGAGAAACGTGTATGCATAGATAAGATATAATATATAAGACAAAAATAAAAATTATAAATATTTAATAGAAACTCAATACACAGTATAAATAATATCTTGATATTTTAGAGAGAATTTATATTTAATAACTATTTTATTCACAATTACAGTATAGTTAAAATCATGTACATTAAATTACGTACGTTTATGTAAAAACCGTAAAATGTACAAATTTATGCGGCACAGGTCTTTTAGCAGTGCTTAAAAAGGGGAAGTAAACATATCGCGAACATCGTAAACATAGGCACGTGTCCCAGGCATAATGGGGCGATTTGTTTAATCGATGGCAAGACCCTTTGATTCTGGTAGACCTCACGATCCGCGATCGCTTACATATTATTTTCTTCAGGTACCTATCACGAAACGAAGAATGCGTATGGCATACAACTGTTGACATATATTATCATTAATATTTTTCTGTTAATACTGACGTTATTAATGTGAGACTAATGGTATTTTAAATATTTTAATTTTTTATATTCGCACGTTAATTTTTTAATAAACTTGGTTGCACTTTTTTGTAGAGACTTGAATGAGTTATACTATTTTAACGATTTTCCTCAATACGTAATGCCAATATACAGTTTTTGCCACATGCTGTCACCAAAAGCGAAAGCTGAATCCGATGGCTGAAAGTTTTATCGAGCATGAAATCATAGCAATTAACGAAAAAGTTTGTAATAATCCCGACAAATTGTATTTCCACGAGATTCCGTTTCTAGAATTCGTAAATCGGGAGTTACGTAATATGAAAGTTTCTAATTAACGACTGCTTTCGGCTTTCGGACATTTTCCTTGACTGAGAGCAGATTAGATATACAAATTAGTAATTAATCTGATTTGAACTATTGTAAGTTCGAATCACGACAATGTTCTTCACGTGTAACGGATAATGGTCCTCGCTATATGCTCATACGTTCGTCTCGCGGACTTTACTACACTGGTTGCTCTAGATTTTCATGGGAGATTGTTTATAATGCAAGAGAGAGGATGTATGGACTACTTTGCGACTTGCGAGCTGCCGTTGCCGACGTTCAACGTACAAACGTTCTACATATAAGAACGCGGGCTGGTCACAAAAACCGGAGGAAGCGATAATCCTTTCTATTAGCATTTTTTTCTTTTAATTCTGCTCGTAAATGAGCTTTAAGCGCTACATGAACATCGTTCAAGTAATATATTAGTCATATCGAAAGAAATGTCTGAACCGTGTGGTAGTAAATCGCAATACGTGGACGATCTGTCTATTTTTGAGATTACTATATAGCAATGGAAAGCGCATGCATGGCATATATCAGCAGATTATATGCGTACGTTATCAAATAAATATTTTAATTTTGCAACGATTTTCGAAGAAGAAATTTAGGGACGTTGAGAAAATTATTAGATTTATCCATAAGATATGGAGAACCCATCTATTTGTAATTTATTTTATTAATAATCATTTTACGGAGTTTTTATGTTTAATTATAATTATGAATTGCGATCAAAATGCTTATATTTGTATCATCGTAAAGTGGCGCAACATAGTGAAAGCCGATGAATTCCATGAGCTAAAGTTCAGGGGGCGTATCACTGTGGGAATCAAGCGACTTTTCTCTCTGCATTGTGCTATGAAGATTATGATATTTAATTAAATTATTCGTTACACGTTAGTCGTTCGACGCATTTGCCGTATAACCTGTAACGCTTAATAAAGCCAGTAAACAAAGTATATAGGTACAACGTATAAAACGATATTTGTAAAAGTAGCGAGGCCGATTTTCTATTCAATTTTTGTCTCGTAAAAGTTGGAAATATATATTCCGATCTTCTGGAAAAATTCCGCGAGTTTATCGATCCCGAAGACGATGCTTGCGAATTCTCCAAGGAGACTATTATACGGTAACAAAACGATACGCTTCGAGCTGGATATCAGTGACATACACGGAGACACGGTTCAACATGCTCACGATCACGATGAGGTAGGGAACCGTGGAACGTGGCTATTACGGGAGAAACATGGCCCCGGCCCCGGCCGTTTTCCGCTGATGTCCCGATGTCGTGTCTTCCGCTCGAGTCACGCCAACTTTTCTCGCTCGTCCTCGTTCTCGGTCCTTTTTTCTCCTCCCTGAATTACAGGCCGATTTACAATATATGTATATACGTATATGCGCGAACCAATAGTCTCCTAGGCGATCTCAACGCTCGGACACGTCTGTTTTATTCCGTGCATATGTACGTACGCACGCCCACGTTAGACACATTACCATATTTATTGCTTTGGCAATAACATTTACATTCGTAGGCGAGCGTGTCACGGATGAGCGATGTGTGGATGAGGTCAGGCGTTTGGGTTAAATGCACGAGCACACGCGAGAATTCCGGACGCAAATCTTTTATCATTCGTGGTGATAATAAATATTGAATTTATTTCCAAAGTTACGTATTAAAAAATCAATAATTTATTGGTACGGAAACGATATTTGGTACGTTGTTCTTTAAAGTTTCTTGAAGAAAATATGACTAAAAATCTCAAAGGTCTAAAAATGAGATTTAAGCAACATTGAGGGTTAATATTTGCGAATGCGACTAGGTAGGATTTGAAGAATTGACAGTACGTAGATGTCTATATATTTTACGAAAAAAGTTACTCCGATTTGCTTCTTTCAATTTGCTTAACTTCTTGGATACGTATTTTCATGATGCAGCAAAATATGTTTCATAATATCTCATCGCTTTACAGTTCGCGGATTTCCGAGCGCAATCGAGTAAATATCAGGGTGTATCGAGCAAGCTTGTTCACGCGCAAGCTAACGTGTCAGGTGAAAGGTATAGGTGTGGCTAACGTAACAATTCACACTGTACAAATTTAAAGTGAAACCTTAGATAATTTGCATCGCCGCCGGGGTATCTAATTTTGGTTGTCGCGGTAAACTTATGTGATGCGGAACGCATGCATCAAATAGACCATTCAAAAATAATCATTATCAGGGACATCAATAAGGACTATAGTATTATAGTGCACCGGAGTATAAGACTTGTAAAAAAGACCGGACGTCTTTTTTACATCTTTGTAATTTGTTTTTACTCATACATTTATATTTATTAACATGTTTAGTCAAAGTAAAGAGTAAAATGTTTAAAGTTATTTGGCGTTTAATACGTATGTTTATGCGAACAAAGAAGGAGATCGATGAAAAGTTTGTAGATGTTACGTGTGAATTAAAAGATCCGAATACTGGAGGAACGTGGCGTTTTATGTGAGTTTGGGTCGCTAAAGCGCACCAGCTGCATACTTTTACTATCCTTCGAGATTCTCCTTGAACCGATGCGCGAGTACTTACGCGAGTCGAGAGTCGAGAGAGTAGTACTTTAGAAATCATGGCTTTTATGCGCGCGTGTACGACAGATACCTTTGATAATCGCAGCGACATTAACCACAATGATATTGATATCTATTATATACGATTTACCGTAAGGTCCGTAAAGCAGTCGAGCTGAATGGCCATTGAAAAATTTTGATCGCCAAGAAAAATTTCATGTTTCTTCTTTTCTTATTTATTCTCGTTGTTGACGTTTCATGTAGTTGGGTATCATAAATCATTTTGACACTTACATCGGTTAATTGCTCCATTGTACTGGTCTGAAATTGGACCATGATAATTGCGCGCACGAAACTTGCGCGATGTGCAGACGCAGTTTAATTAATAATAATAATTATGTAGTATGTCTATTAGCGAATAAAAGAAATGTTCTGCACTGTTTAATCTTTTTTGAAATAGTTTTACACAAAGAATAAAAATAACGCTGCAAAATGCTACATACATTTATAATGCATGTTTTTATTTCTATTGGTATGGCGAATAAAATAGTTTCTTCAAGAATAATAACGTTATTTTTTTTATAAAATTGTTCTAAACTTTGCTTATTATACAACTGTTAACTTGTTCGTCACCCGTTATTCGCTAATTTATATTTCTCTGTGATTCCAAATCAATTACAGATGGTTCATCTATAACGTCACATTGCAGTTTGCAGCTTTATCTCACTACTGTAATCACTACTGACGACAAAAATAAAGCGCACTATTATTTGGTTCTAATCCACACAACTTCAGCATAATACATTTAAATATGTGAATATTTTTTTTACATTGCAGTAAATCAGATCAGTACAAAATTACCTTTTTCAAAAAAGGTAAAAAAAGGCGCCAAGTACACGCGCAATGTATGTTGTAAATCTAAAAATCTAAAATGGTAGTAGCTTTATTTCTTTCTAACAAAATAATTCACAAAATTTCGTTACCTAACTCAACCCAAGTGATGATATATGTATAGTAGCTTTATTTCTCCCTAACAAAATAATTCACAAAATTGCGTTACCTAATTCAACCTAAGTGATACGTATTTCAAAAAAAGATGTGAAATCTTTAAATTGCGCCAATTGCAAAGAGAATATATACACTTTGAAAAATAATTTTGCAACTACTTTTAAAAAATGAAACAAAATTGTGTTACCTAACTCAGCCCAAGTGGTATGTATCTTTGTATTCCTGAGAGTCTTTCTATCAACCCAAGTGGTAGTAGTTTTAATTCTCCTTGATAAAATTATAATATTACAAAGAATTATTTTAATCACAAAGAATTAAAGAGGTAACATTATAAAATAAAAATATTTAATTAAAATAAAATAAATAAATTTTTCTTGTAAAAAACTTGGCGCTGCTTTTTTAAGGTTTAGAACCTTTGCACAAGACTTTCGTATGGCAACGTAGTGTAACGAAACGTGGGTCAACGCACAAGAAACGTATCGGTTACGGCGTTAAGCGTCGTCTACAATGGCAGCAGGAGTATGCAGTAAGACGTAAACAGTAAGCTATTCTATTGACCAATCACAGTCGATTATTCTTGAATTGTAAAAATCCCATTAGTCAATAACTTACTGCTTACGTCTTACTGTATACTCCTGCTGCCATTGTAGATGACGCTTTATACGTCAATACGTTTCTTGTGCGTTGATCTACGTTACGTTACCATACGAAAATTTTATGCGGAGGCTCTAACCGATACGTTTCTTGTGCGTTAATCCACGTTACGTTACGCTACGCTATCATACGAGAGTCTTGTGCGGAGGCTCTTATCCAGACAAATTTGCATAGCGCATAAACATAAGCGTAAGAAATTGATTGGTTTACATGTATATGTGCAAAAGGAAATAGACCAATCCATCTCTTTATGCATATGCTTATGCACCTATGCAAGTTTGTCTGGGTTGACCTTAAAAAAGCAGCGCCAAGTTTTTTACAAGAAAAATTTATTTATTTTATTTTAATTAAATATTTTTATTTTATAATGTTACCTCTTTAATTCTTTGTGATTAAAATAATTCTTTGTAATATTATAATTTTATCAAGGAGAATTAAAACTACTACCACTTGGGTTGATAGAAAGACTCTCAGGAATACAAAGATACATACCACTTGGGCTGAGTTAGGTAACACAATTTTGTTTCATTTTTTAAAAGTAGTTGCAAAATTATTTTTCAAAGTGTATATATTCTCTTTGCAATTGGCGCAATTTAAAGATTTCACATCTTTTTTTGAAATACGTATCACTTAGGTTGAATTAGGTAACGCAATTTTGTGAATTATTTTGTTAGGGAGAAATAAAGCTACTATACATATATCATCACTTGGGTTGAGTTAGGTAACGAAATTTTGTGAATTATTTTGTTAGAAAGAAATAAAGCTACTACCATTTTAGATTTTTAGATTTACAACATACATTGCGCGTGTACTTGGCGCCTTTTTTTTACCTTTTTTGAAAAAGGTAATTTTGTACTGATATCATGCATTTTGTAGTGATAAGCAAGTATCGGCAAAAAATTTCCATTTTTATTTTTTAATTATTTACAAATTGACAATAACAACTAATTAAATTTTTATTAAATTTATATATATATATATATATATATATATATATAAAACCTCTTATTTTTTACAAATATACATATATGTGTATTTATATTCGTATTATATAGAGAATCGCTATAACATTAAATGTAATAATAGTTATAATATAGAACTATTGTCTCCTATTTTTGAAATTTATTAAATATGTATTGATTAAATACGTATTTATTATATTTAATGTTATTCTTGCAATTCTCTATGTTAAGTGGATATAAATACACATATATATCGTATATATACATATATATAACATTAACATGTTTTTTAAATCATGTTTATCTGCAATAATTAAATTATTTATATTAAACTAATTATTTTTTAAATAAAAAATTTACCTGACAATGTGATTATTCCTTATCCACTAATTATTAAATTTTCAAATAAGTAATTATTTATGTATTAAAAACACATGAAGAATATAAAACGGTGCGAAACTGGAAACTACTGGAACAGATTCGGGTCTGGACTAGTTATTTATTGGTTCGGATTCCTTGACTGCTTGAACAGATCGACTAAGAAAAAGTTTATTATAATGGACCATTTTCCCGAAAATATTACATACATGGATCCAACTTGTATCAAACCTATGAATATTAATACGTGATTATAATCGATATAATTGTATATATTTATTTTTGTACAGTTATGTTCAAGAAATGACAAGAGATGATACATCTAATATTTGTAAATAGATTTCTGTTAGAGGATCTGATCATGGATTAATATTTTAATACTGTTTCTGATTGTTATCGGAATGAATTAAAGTATGGTTTTGTATTTTCATATTGTAATTATTATATTCAGGTCATTAAACTATTCATGTATTTTTATTTTTCCTCCAAATGTTTGCGAAAACTTAACTATTTAGTAGAGCTACATAATCGAGTAAATGAATTAAATATTATCACATAACTGAATGAATTAAAATCACAGTCCTTAAAAATACAATGTAGCTAATATATATTAATTATAAAATAGATTATAATATATATATATAATCAGCTGTTTTATAATGAATCAATTGTACGATGAAACAAAGTTATTTATCTGGTTATAATATTTACAGTCCTTGAATCTGAATCCTTTAAACAAAATTGGACAATTCGTTGAATCTAAGATCAGATTTTAGCTTTCTTCCTATTTTTATCCGACACTGTATACTTGTCGTAACTTTTCGTTGGATCAAAAGGTTCCCATCTACTCGCTGGAAAAATGTGTTTGTTCCTCTCGTACCATGATCTAATGAGAAAAACATAAAAGAGAATTATACAAAGTATTCTTTTAATAATAAATACCTAAGTAAAACTTTTCCGACATGTGATTCCTCGGTTTCGACAGAAGCATCGTGCTTAATACGAATATCATCGTGAACGTCAAATGTGAACAGAGGCCCGCTCTTTCCTCGTGCCTAATCGCAATATTACATACATTAAAATAACATGCCAACATTGTGATATTGCTTCATAAGTTTTATCATTTAGTATATTTACCTTAGTTACAATAAAATTAGTTATAGTTGCAGTAAAACGTATAATGGTGCGGTAATATAAGATTCTCCTTGACATACATTAACTGATTTGCCATTACTGTTTTAAGCTCGCTGAATTCACGCCTCAGAACTTCTAAACATCTCTGAAGAACCTAATAGATAGAATTACCTGTGTGTAAAAATTTAATTTATGCAGCAGAACATTATATATCATGCCAATGTTACTCCAAAAGTGGCACTGGAGTATTTTAATAACTTAAACGTTCTCTAAACCACTGAGACATTCACCTTTCTTCATTATAACACTCCGACGATGGTCAGATCCATCCCAATAACTGAATGTGATCTCAATTTCTTCTTCCTTCAACGCGTTCTGCTTTCTACCCCATTCTTGTCTCAATTCTTCCCTAAGTTTATTTTCCTCCTCGTCCCTTTCGATAATTCCTTCGCGTGTAAACGGGATTGATCTCCTCGGCATCAGCTCCCTGCCGTCAATATATACCTGTGAACAGGTTCCTTGATCTCCTCGGTATCAGCCCTCTGCTGTCAATATGTAATACCTCTACAAAGTAAAAATGTATTGTATAATCAGAATACTAGCAACGTGCACAACTTCATTTGACGTTATAATTAGGTACAACATTCATCGCACGATACTGTTATAATTGCAAATCGGAAACGTACCTCGAGTCCAGCTCTTCTGCGATCAACGAAGTCGGGATCGAACGTGTCAGTCGTCACTTTCTGCCAAGCGTAGAGAACCTTCTTTTCCGGCAGCGGTGATAACACGATGTAGGGATACGAAATCTCGGGATAAGCACGAAGCAATTCAATTTTCAATTCAGTATATCGCCGGCACGATTACGGTGTTACTGCCGTTTCGCGTACGAGCGTATGCGCGCGTTGTCGCACCTTATACTTCGCGACAGCGTGCGGCTCGTGCAAATGTTAACGCGCGGCCGCAATCGCGCGGCAGAAACGCCTCGTGTGAACAGGCTCCTTGATCTCAGTATCAGAGCTCCCTGCTGTCAATATAAAAAATAATATAATAGGTTATTAACCTGTATGTATAAACACTCACGTAAACGTAGTATAAACAGTAAATAAAATAGTACAAGTATAACAGTAATATATAGAATAAGATAATTATAGGATAATTACATAAAACAATTACCTTGAATTAATCGTCGCGTCGCGTAAAGAGTCACGGTCGGTCTCGCTCCGCGCGTACTACCATGTCTCTCTCGAGATAGGTTATAACTGATGAACTGACTGACACTCTGACAGCGCGTTAAACGAACGCACTGTCTGCACTGCACTGCACTGCACTGCACTGCGATACTAACGCTGCTAGCCGCCAGTGTCGAAAAAGTGAAAGTGACGTTCTCTGTTTGTTACATGTATGTTATAATGAATGAGAGCGGTTGACGTAGAAAGTATCTTAAAAAAAATTTTTGACATTTGGACTTTGCGTTGCAATATCTCCGCTCGTAGGGCACGTAGCGGAATATTATAAAAGAAACTCCCCCCTAATTGGACCCCAAGCTATCGATCAAGCCTAATTAGAACTTGATCCGTTCACTCGTTATCGAGATCTCAACATCTCGTATACCCGCAACCCGTCGCGTCGCGTAAAAGAGTCACGGTGCGGTCTCGCTTCGCGTGTACTTGGCGCGAGACACTACCGTGTCTCTTGATATTGCGGAAAAATGCTGTACTATTTGTAATTCCGATAAGAATCTGACGAGAGATGAGGTGAACAATTGAATCAGCACGAAGAACCGACAATGTCGGTTGTATGCAAATTCCATTAGCACTGTAAGGCATAATGAATTGTTGGTAGTTGCTAGCGCGACCTCGCAGATTTCCGTAATTGTAATATAGCTACGCGTGATCATGTGATAAAGTTAAACAGCATATTTTTAAAAAAGATCCTGCTAGGTATATATGAATTAATTAGATAACCTTGTATTTACGAGTATAAATGTCACAGAAGCTGATATCGAATGATAATACGATTATAAAATATCTTGCAATATATTCATCTTCACAGCAATTACATAAAGTATAATTGTTGTTAATCTTTTTGGGTGCAGGTATATAAATATATAGAATATTAGCGCCGGGAACGCGTATTTGTCGCGAGCGAGTTGTATAATACTTGTGATGAGGTAACAATGTCACAGATTTTCATATTTTTCTCTTTTTTCATCTCCTTGTACCTTGTGACAGGTACTACTTATTTACATTGCAAATTCTGTAATATGTATCGAGATTAATCAGTCGTCAGCGACATTGCTTGTAATTACCGATCACTCTCGTTCTACATATCTTTGACGCAACATTTCATAGGCGATACACACCACACGTGCATACCATGCATGCTTTAAAAGTCGCGTTATAATATAGAGCGTCTTTGTACAGGGGATCGCCGGCTCTCTTACGAACGAGACGGCGCAAACCAATAGGTTTAAAACCGTTAAAACGAAGACGACAATTATCCTTTTCGCGAACGAGAAGTGACAGAGAATAAACGTAGCGTGTTCAGGGCAGCGATGAATAAGTAAACGGCCATTTAACCAGAAGCAAACATTTGCATATTATCGGTCTGTCACTACCGTCGCCCTTTTCCGATAGCGCGGACATCAAAACCGAGCCTGGGAAATGCTCGTTCGGTGTGCCCGGTCCCGGTCGTGTTAATGGTAATATAAACGGAGGGTTCATACACAACGCAACGCGGGCGGGCATTTAATGCGTGATGCCGATTACACGCACCCGTGAACATTTACGCACGCGACGAGAAATGGATTCACGCTCTCTCGCTTGGTAGCTTGGTGCAGAAGTGACGGGCGTGCTGCGAACAGCAGGTGTTTATCGAAAGAATTCTGTGATAGAATAATTGGATCTATAAGCCCTACTTTAATTGTTTAATGTTTCATACGCACGAATGATGATGCGTTTAAGTCATCGTTAATTTATCACAAAGAGACTTGTATTTGTTCAATCGAAATAGCATATATTGCTGGTAAAAATGAAAAATAGCATTGTCGTAATTTAACGCGTATCGCGTTACAGATATTAGAGATTCAGACACTATGGACTTGAAACACTATGAAAAGTTGGCAAAGACTTTGGTACAATTTCTTGCCTTCATTTTGTATCGGTCAGTTGAACTGTGACGGAATTATAGATATTTTTCATCACTTTGCTTGATCGTAAAATTTTCTGAAAAATTTCTTACACAATCCACGTGAAATCCATAGTTATTCAAGCATGGACAAAGAAAATTTTAACAAAATATATTTTATATTTATATTTTGTTTGGAAAAATGATTTCTTAATTATGTACCAAATGTGTTTATTTTTTCATATTACTGAACACATAACAATCATCATAGTTGGATCAAAGAAAGAAACCAGTTCATCGAAGATTGAAATGTTATCAATTCATACAATTTATAATTTTTTATGGATTTAGTGGAATTAATGGTACTATTCCTATTTTCTTTAAATAGGTATAATATATAAAAATTAGGACTATTTTGAATATATCCGCAGATATCGTGCATGACAGATTCGGTCGTCTATTGATAGATACGTGATCTAAATATCAAGTCTTTAGTTAATTGATAATCGATATTTGAATTTATAGTGAATAAGAAAAACATTAATTGCAATTTATAAGAAAACATTAATCTTTAAGTTCATGACGTCTTATGTACGATAGTACATATCGAAGAAAGGGGCTGCGTGTAACCACCCCTTTCAGTCCGAAATAAGCACCGCCCTCCAGTCAAAGAGGAAATCCCCTCTATACTCTTGGAATATGGTGGAGGTAGTGGAGCCCTCCGATGGAGAAGACTCGTGATTAAGTCGTCAACTACCGTGGACTGTTGTGTTTTGTTGCCCAACTATATAGAAAACCAGTACTACAAACGACCTTATACGTCCTCATTTTCGCAATAGACAATTAAAGAGATAAAGAGATATTTGATATTGGCTTTACTTCAATTACGTCTAAAAGTATCGTCAATATCTTATCGCGGATCTGTGAAAAACGAATAATCTATTGTATAATTTTTTCGCGGAAGAAAAATTATCAAGTGCTACGTAAAATGTAAAGATTCATGCAAATACCTGAACAAATTATATACAAGCGAAGTGATATTTATTTCATAGATTAAATGTTGTAAATTTATTCAACTTTTCGCGACATTAATTATGTAGCGATGAAGTGTCGTTCTAATCTTGCGTACCAGACAATTTTTCGAGCGTGATCCAAGTTTATTAAAACATTTTCGTCACTATGGAATTTTCGTGGGCACTTCAGCATCAATCTAACGATCAAAATGGACGAAATCATCCGAATGATCATCATGAAGACGCTAATATTATTAATCAAGTTTGCGCTCGTCGCGTGCTTAGCGTGACAGGTAATCAAATATTAATGCATACGTTATTGTGTAAACGACAGAATGTTTTTTTCCTACTTTTCTTACAGACACGATATATTCATATAGTTTTTATTTCTTTAAATAAAGGTGGACGTTGATTATTATAATGTCGATTATGTTCACGTTCATGAGATTACAGAACATTAAACGAAAATTAAGAAGTCATAATCTTAAAATTTAAGATTGTATATGTATATACAATACGTGGCAATATTTTTGTGAAGAATACAGATTTTTTTTCTTCAATAAGAGAAAATAGTTGGTTATTTTCACAAAAAGATGTATGTTTCAAACAAGTATTGTTTGATGAGATAAATATGTCAATAAGTCTATTTTTCCTTATATCTCGGGAATGGATTTCTTTGATTGTCTTCGAAATTGATTTGTTGAAAACATTGTTGCTTGTCGTAGGATATTGAAAAATAACTTGTATAAAAAGGAAATTTTTTTAACTGTAATTAAGCAAATTATAATGTTATCGTCATCGATTTTGAAATAATTGAAGTTGACGCAACGTAGTGTCATCCTCTTCCGCTTTTTTATTTTTGAGATTTTGATTTGAAATATTTTATCAAATATTCTGAAATTAGTTTCTGCAATCAGTTTTATTATTAATTCTTGAAGTCATATTATCGTTTCTAATAACAACAAGTATGTTTTGGTCGATTAATTCTGTAATAAATAAGAAAATATATAACTTTTCTTTTTTAAGTAGGTTTTCCAAGTGGAAAGAAGAGGATTCTGATACTATATATACAATCCTGACTCTATCATTTACGTTTATCTGTTCGTACCATCCCCGTGTTTAATACAATATTATTATTTTACATTATTTTTGTGTAATGAGCATAATTATGTTGTCAAAGTTGCATGACGATTATCGATATGTTCGTGATCACAAACAGCAGTTTAACACATGTCCACAACTTGTTCGGACCCCTCTCGAAAACCTCTTAATGGCCGTGAAAAAGAATACTGCTCCCTGCTATAATTATTATTTAGACCTCAGGTGGGACTCGGCCGGATTTACCTTGCGCTTACGATACGGCAGCTGCATTTCAACCCTTACGATTAACAGGGGTGAAATCGACAACTCGGTTTCGATTAACTTTTTCTGTTTAAACGTTTACGATATGATCGTGGCGATACACGTGTCGCAAGAATAATACGATGGCGTTGCATGAGTGCGTTAGTATTACTTTCTATCGTCGTGTGGATTACAGCAGTCGGGGTTATAAACATTTCTATATTCATCTATATTCTGTTGCGAAGGATGAAAGCCGGCCAATTTTCATAGACGAGTCGCTGTCCACAATGTCCATTTCTATTTGCTTTGCTGGAGAAAGTGGTCGTCGTCAGCCGATACAGAGAGGTCGAAAGCCTACATATATCTTTATACATAAGCCTTTTTACATCATTTGAGACTTGATTGGAATGGGCGCAATTATTATACGATTGTTTTATCCGCGATTAAAGGCTTCGCTTCAACTGAAATTAACATTCCTATACATTGCGCGACGAGGAAAGATATATATAATTACGTTCAGTGAAAGCTACATTTCTTTGTGATACGAATTGCAATTAATTCTAATTTACTGTAAATAAAATAAGTATTTTATTTTGCTGTATTACTAACATACTAGTACAAATAAAGATAAATAATATATTTTTTAGTAGAATAAAGATAAATAATATATTTTTTAGTAGAAATAATTTAGATTATATTTAAAAAATTGAATTTATATATTTCGCACAATAATATTATTTCAATTTACATATATTAATGGTTTTCGATCATTTGTAACTACGCGCATATAGTGCATATCTGGTGTAATGATATTCAGATTTAAACGGTCAACTATGCTCACGGGGGCGGTGTTTGGTCGATATCTTGATAAAGGGTTGGCTAGCAACGACTCATCCACCCTTGTAACTCACCCCTCCAGCTCTTTCCGGCGTAAACGCTAGGCGCCATGCACATTCTAGACTTCATTTGCCTGATTATTTAAAAATGGTAGTTTTTATTGTGGTCAATAGCAAAGAAAGATACTTGGAAATTATTCCCTTTATTTCCTGAACTCTCTATATATATGATGTTTTGATTCTTAGAGGAATATTTCACACACCGCACAAAATTATTATTGCTATTATTACAACTTTTATCTTTATGCAATTTTGATAGAATGTTAATAATTCAAAATAAGAATGATTCTCCAAAAGCTTTATATTGCATTATTGACAATATTGACGAACGATATGACGATTAATGATTGTTCTAGTGCTTTGAAAAACTTTCGGTGAGACGGTACGACGCGACGTTATGTCTTGTTATTCACTTGAAAAGTGTCCTTACTCTCGGCTCCCAACACTTAAACGTTTATGAATGTTT
Organism: Temnothorax longispinosus; assembly: GCF_030848805.1. NCBI lineage: Eukaryota > Metazoa > Arthropoda > Insecta > Hymenoptera > Formicidae > Temnothorax > Temnothorax longispinosus. The sequence goes on from NC_092361.1 coordinate 6,945,436, forward strand.
GACCGGAAGTAACGTATTACAACACTTTGCTTGTAGTCTTAAGCGCTTAAGTATATACGAAGTACATGCCCGCGTTTCTACATTTCAAAACAGGATCAAGAGTATCAATGTTGATTCAGGGAGATTAGGGATTGCTTCATGATTTGTCGAGTAGTTGGCGGATTTCTTTTTTAGTCTCGCGCGCGCGATTGCCGTCGTGAAAAAATTATAAATTGTTTTCTACGACTGTGTCTGAAAAACGGACATTTCGACGTAGATATACGTGGAATTTAGGAACCGTTGTAAGAAATTCGGCTGTTATTCGCGCGACTATTTTTCGCTTTGTTCATTCAACTGCGTCTTCGCCTTCGAGTCGCAATCATCCGTGAAATTTGTTCGTGTCCATTCAATAAATCAACTTTCTCCCTCGCTAAAAACTATCAGAGACGGTAAATTACACACACACACACACACAATTTACCTTACTTGAAATCTCTTTCCCACGTAGATGCATCTCTCACACGAGCTCTTGCAACTTGTGATGCAACAAATGACGATGACAGACGTTTGCGTGTGTATGTTTGAAATAGGCGCATAGCAACAATTTTGTGATATTCGTATACGTACATCTTACGTTACATAGTATTGTAGCATGGATATGTATTATCGAAACGGATGGATTCTCATATCGGCTATTATACAACCAGGGAGACGGTGATGTTACTATATACATGTACTTGTAACAAAAACAATTTATTGTTATCTTAATGTGAAATTCTTTATTCTTTTCCAGGTCGTGGTGATTTCGTCGGCGGGATAGACAACGAAGCCTTGGATTTTTCGCAGTTAGAGGACTTTATCAACAGTGACAGTGAACAGCCCGCGACGTGAGTTGAAAGAATATTAACCTTGCACGTTTATATATCATTATATCTATTTCGTTATTTTCATTTTATCACGCATCTTGAGCTGGCTTTAAAAAAAGAAAACTCTCCGATTAGACGGGAAACTTGATCTCGGACGCTGAAGCGTTCGGTCTGGTGACGAAGTTTAACCACATTTGTTGGGAGCCATGGTTAACGCCTACAATGCGCGTGTTCGTCACACGTGCGTAATGCGTGTGCCAGCGCAATGATCGCAAAACTCGAATTGTTGTTTCTTAGAATGCCAAATGCCAATTTACCACCAATTTACATTAATAAATTTGTTCAGTTGCATTAATGAATCTTCTCAATCATGGCAATCTACCTCCTTACATGTCACATGAATCATATCAAAATAAAAGTGTTTTTTTTTATCGCGATATATTTGAAGATAATTCTGCAAATTGAAATAGCTACAAAATATATCAAAAATACGTGTAATGCGAAGTGTAAAATTCTGCGAGCATGATGCTTTCGACGTTTGTATATAGGCGCCTTCTCAAATTATGATAATTAACGAATTTAGATAATATGCTTCTGTCGTCCAGCAGCACGAGCACGCGTTTCCTGCGAACGACACGATGTATCAGGCTAAATTTATAAATTGCTCCATCTCGCGTCTATGTATTCAGGCTAGGTACTCTGGCACCACAGCACAGCGATTATCATAGAAATGGTTACTGTTGACAATATTTATATTTTATTCAAACTGCTTTTCGTGACATATTTTCTCCGTACTTTTAAAGCTACTTATATAAAACGTGCAAAAAGATAAAAAATAAATCTTTTTTGTCTCATCACTAATAAAAAGAATATGTGTAAAATTATTTATATAAACGTTTTAGATACTACAAAAAAAAACACGAAAAACTTATGAAAGCTTGAGACGTGGTCTTGTCGCGTATGCATTCTTGGCAGTGCAAAAAATAAACGTTTAAGAGATATACGTGATCACGTGAAGAATAAATATTTCTTAAGATTATAACAAAACCAGTACTACAGCTTTGTGTATAAATTGCGATAAATGTAAGTTTTATAAACCAAATTTTAAAAAGGCGATACAAAAATTAAAATAAATGAATGTGTTAAAATATACGTATATATTACGCGTGCCATTAATCAGTGAATGTCGATGCAACATACTGACCTTGATAGCTGCCGCATAGATACATCGAGACGAATTTAAGATTCCTCATTGCTTCAAGGATCAGTTCATGGACTTTTTGGCATATGTACTAATAAGATTTCAAATCACAGCGATATGATTTTAGTACTTTACTGATGTTTACAGCTATTTTGTTTTACGTTTGCGTTTATTTGATAATAACTAACCGTTCGATTGCATTAATTATTAATTACAATATGATCGTATACATTTATCATCATACTATTACTTATGATCGTAATATTAAGTAATTCGTGTTAGTGTTGCTGTAAAATATCGTTTTCTTTCATTATATCGTGTCGTTGTGATTTCTCAAGTGAAGAGTAAGAAGCTTTGAATCTCGGTGCTCGAAATAAATAACAATAATGCGCGAATCCACAACGATTCAAGCCTCTTATATGACTTCGGGCACGAAAATATCTTATTCCAGACCTGACCGCGCGTATTGACGTAATCGCGTACACCAGGAAACGCATCCAGCCATTCTTTATACGCATACAGTCATACGTACGCGTACGTATATACTCAGCCCGCAGACAGATATTCACGCAGATAACAACCGCAGAGGTGTAATGATATAATGACAGAGGCAGACGGAACGGAATTGATGGAATCACAGCGTGCACACTGCGTTAACCCTGCTAATTCGACTTCCAGCACTCGTCTTCCATTAAAAGGCTCTTGGTGCTCATCGCACAACGACTCGGATTAACCGAGGAAAAAAAATTTTTATTCTCATCCGAGCGACACCGCGTGTATGCCGCGGCATACCATTATCCAACGACAGTAAATCCTAATTTATTAGTCTTGTGCCTTAAAATATTAAACAATTTTTTTCATATTTTTTGTATTTTTTTATTTTTTCCATCTTTCAGAAACAGATCCACTTTATCCTAGATATTTTATTATTATTTTATTACTTCCGTGTTTCCCTTTCTCTTATTTATTTATTATTCTTGTGATTCCGTACGTATTCAGATGTGTGTACACGTGCATGCATCGTGATCACGACGCACGAGATATGTTTATTAAAAAATACATTAGTTGGATAGATAAGCGGAGAAAATTTATAGTAGCGATGCAAACGCAAAGTGATTTTATACGGGGGAGGGAGAGAGAGAGAGAGAGAGAGAGAATTGTCTCTTCTCTATAAACGACAATTCTCTAAAAAATAAATGAGTATTTCCACATAGCGGATCTCTATTTATTTTTCGATTCTAGTTGCATTAATTACGAAACAATAAATGAAATAACGCGCGAGACATGACAATGAAAACCATACGCAACGAGAGATAATAAAGAGACAATGATAGTCATAATTTATATTTTAAGAATCAGAAATTTCCATTCAATTGACAATATAATTACGGCAGCTTATGCAATAAGGAGGAACAGGTATTTTGCATGATTTTTTTTTACTGTGGTCGACAGAGATTGCAGATTGTTATTAAACGATTGCCTTTTCATCAAGAATTCGTGGAAAATTTATAATAGACGCGCGAATTTTCTTTAATTCGATGGAAGCTGTATAATGTATAATAGCACCGGGGTGATACCGCGTGTGCAGTTAAACTCTCGCAAATTCTGCGAGTTGAGAAAACTCAATGCGAGATACAGCGCAAAGCATCATTTACCGCTGTACGCCGAACTGCGATTCAGACGATAACGATATCTCATGTTTTGCAAATCCAACGTGCAGTTGCGCTCTCGGCATGCATAGCTCTCGTAAGATCAATAAAAAAAAGGTGCTGACGTAGCGCGCGTTTAGTCAATCTCTATCAAAATGTCTTTTGCATCTTTACATCAGGTATTTCTAAATATAGCAAATGCTATTCTAGAGATATTCTATAAGAGAAGCAACGAGCATACATAAAAAAAATTAAAAAACAAAAGAAAAGAAAACAGAGATATGGACTTGGATGAAAGACCGTGGGGTTCTGTGTTTAGATATTTCGCGGATACCCTTGCCCACAATGAAAATGGAGGTGGAACGGTGTCCCACGGTGGCCGGATCGAGGCACCCACGTCACAACCGGTTGCCCAACAGCAGCCGCCACCATCGCGACTACCTTCGCCGCAGATGACGCAGGCTCATCCAGTTTCGATAGCGTGCGCTTCCGGTACCACGACGGTACCCAACAACGTCGGCTACAAAGATCCGCAGGCGTATGTTCACCCGTAAGTCGAACTCTGAAAAATAAAACTGACGGTAAAAACTGCGGTTTTATCAGGCTTATGGAAGATTAAGAAGCAAGAATAATCTCTACGTTTATTCACGAAAATCAATGTGAGCTCTAGCTATACCGGTACCTCAGGCACGGGGAAATAGGAAATTAAATTCAATGAAATTACACCGGTTCTACAATTCCAGTTTTTAAGTAATAAAGATTTTAGATTATATCGGAGTAAACGCGACAGCTTATTAAAAAAAGTGACAGATCTCTTGTAGCGATTTAATGACTCGGTGAAAATCTAGAGCATCGCTCTTTTTGTAGACACGCGCTACCGGAAAGTCCACCGGATAGCGGAAGTGAGCCACCGTATTCACCGCCGGGACATAATGACACTCAACACGTACATTCGCCACGTGAGTTTAAATACATTTGCGAAAAGACATTTTACAAGAAAATTATAATACACGTGCGTGTAATTATAGATCAAAAGGCAGCTTTGAAAGAGATACTTCTGCATCATCAAAACAATCAGTACTCTTCTAATTTGCTACCACCTTCTCCGAGAACGTTGCCTGCGACAACGGATCCTCTGTTGTTAACGCCGGTCCTGACATCTCATCTCACGTCGGGAACGCCGAATCTTTCGACGCAGCCTCAGATAGGACCGCCTTTGGTACCGTTGCCGCATGAACACAGTCCGGCTGGCATTAACACGCTATACTCCTCCCTGCAATCGGCCCCAAAAAAGAGGAAACTCAGCCAAGATGGCCTTATTCACGTCAAACAGGTGTTTTTACGGTTTTTTTATTTGTAATTTTGATTGTTCTTCCTTTTTACTTTAATTATTATTTACGATCGTTGTTTCTCAGGAACCCGAACTGGGTACCGTGGAGCACAGTTGCAGCAGCAGTAGCGCAGTGCTAGACAGTGACGAAGTTGCTGACGGCACGTACATCGACGCTAGTTATCAGTGTATTCGATTTCATCCTTTCCAGCAAACATCTTGGCATGTTCTTTGCGATCATAATCTCAAAGAGTTACCGGTACCACATTACAGAGTGGATGCCGACAAAGGGTTTAATTTTAGCAATTCGGACGATGCGTTTGTTTGTCAGAAGAAGAATCATTTTCAGGTAAAAGATCGACGTCCGATAATTGTAAAGATAAAACAAAGTATATTGCGGGTTTAAAAAGATATTGGTAATTATGCATAATAGCGACGTCCTCTCCGATGACCTTGACCTTGACATATGTTGTGAAGGTCACCCTACTGAGTGACCTTCAAAAGGTTTTAACCGTCGGTCATTGTTTATTAAAAAGTTATAAACAAAAAAGTTTGAAAAATATAGCAGCTATTTTGAGTTTTGGAAGGCATAAACGACTAATATAAACGTCTTTTTTTTAAAGCAGAGAATATTTTATTTCGCGACGACGACGACGACGACGACGACGACGACGACGACGACGACGACGACGTCGTCGTCGTCGCAAAATAAAATATTCTCTGCTTTAAAAAAAAGATGTTTATATTAGTCGTTTATGCCTTCCAAAACTCAAAATAGCTGCTATATTTTTCAAACTTTTTTTGTTTATAACTTTTTAATAAATAATGACCGACGGCTAAAACCTTTTGAAGGTCACTCAGTAGGGTGACCTTCACAACATATGTCAAGGTCAAGGTCATCGGAGAGGACGTCGCTATTATGCATAATTACCAAGATATTTTTTTTTTTTAATTTAAATATAACAATATGTGTGTAGTCAAAATTATTATATAAACTTTTACTACATAACAATATTTGCATTTGTTACATATTTAGATAACATGTCACGTGCAGCTTCAAGGGGAGGCCGTATTTGTTAGGACTGGCGAAGGCTTAAAGAAAATAAGCGGTTTTCAATTACATTTCTACGGAGTTAAAGTGGAATCTCCGTCGCAAACGATCAGAGTCGAACAAAGTCAAAGCGACAGAAGCAAGAAACCATTCCATCCTGTAACGTGAGTTTATATACATCTATGTATATATAAATTTATAATATAATTTGATACAGTTGGATTATGCTATAGATCATGTTACAGAGTCGAATTAGGTGGCGAACGTGTAACAAAAGTGACGGTCGGCCGCTTGCACTTTAGCGAAACTACAAGCAATAATATGCGTAAAAAGGGAAAACCAAATCCGGACCAGAGGTATTTTCATTTGGTTGTCGGATTGCACGCTCATACCGCAGACCAAGCCAGTTATCAAGTAGTGGCTCACGCATCGGAACGTATAATTGTCAGAGTATGTAAAATCAATTGATTGGTAGAATTGTTCTGAAACCGGAGTTATTTCTCATATGTCGCATTATAGGCGAGTAACCCGGGACAGTTTGAATCAGAAGGCACTGGCGTGGGTGCTGAAGGTGGATGGCAGAGAGGAGCAGCTCCAGATAGCGTATATCATGCCGGCAGGGTTGGAATTAATACGGATAGACCAGATGAAGCTCTTGTTGTACATGGCAATATGAAGGTACGCGATTTGTTATTTAATTACACATCACATTTACATCACTGAGAGTTAAATTGGATATAATATTGGATAATATATAATTGTGTACCGATATAATCATTAACGTTGTCACATAGGTAACCGGTCACATCGTTCAACCCAGCGACGTAAGAGCGAAACAAAGCGTTCAAGAAGTTGACACGCGCGAACAATTACGGAACGTACAACAATTACGCGTTGTTCGTTATCGATACGCTCCGGAATTCGCGCAACATTCGGGTCTTGATATCAAACAGGAAGATACTGGCGTCATAGCGCAAGAGGTTCAGCAAGTTCTACCGGAAGCGGTGCTACCGGCAGGTGATATAGTTCTGCCAAATGGTCAGAGAATTGAAAATTTCTTAGTGGTAAATAAGGAGAGAATATTTATGGAGAACGTTGGGGCTGTCAAGGAATTATGCAAGGTAAGAATTTTATATCAATCTTCATACAGTGTTTCATGTAGAATTTAATCTTTTACTTAATTATAATCGATTTACTACAGGTGACGGACAGTCTAGAAACGAGAATAGATCAACTAGAGAGAATAAATAAACGACTAGCAAAATTAAAAAGAGGTGATAGTCTAAAGAGTTCCATCAGCACAGTATCTAGTATATCAGGCACGAAATATTCGTCATCTATCAATAATAAGTCATCTTTGCACGGAAAGACGAAAAGGTTCGAAAGAGAGGAAGAGCTTCTCTGCAGCAATAAATTTATTCAAATTATCATTGTTATACTTATTCTCATCATGGCATTTTGGTAATTATTCCTTTAGCTTTATTTCCAATTTAATTCGATTTCGTTTCTCTCTTGAACATCTACCTATGATTTAATATTATAATTTTCAGTCTAGTTGCAATGGCAACATTATATTTCTTAGAATATCAGAAACGCAGTAGCGTTGAATGGTCCGCCATGGCAAGCAATGGAATGTTGGCTATTGGTCCGGCTCATCCGCCAACAATGTCTACCACTTCTAATTATGAGCATCGATATAACTCCTTGTTACATAGCACGTTATCCCCTTTTTATACTAAGCAAGGATCTTACACGAGGGAATTAGACGGAGGATTATCTGTCAAAAGTAATTCCTTCACCACACCGCCTCCGCACACGAAACATCAACTGTACTCTCAGGAAATAACGTGGTATCCGATGAGCCATCCGGGTCCCCAACCTAAACATGAAAAAAATAAGTCAGTGAAATTGAAATAAAATTTTTAAATAATATTATCACGAAAGAAAATATTTTGTTATACACAAGCTCGTTAAAAATGTTATAATGATAATATATTTCAGCGAATTCCCGGGAAATTGGCTTAGTAGAAATGGTGCAGGTGCTGTTCCTAGCAATGTAGATGAGAATGATCAAGGCTCGGATATAGATTCTTCATCTGCTAACAAAGGTCCAGTTCCTTTAGGAAGGCCTGAAGAATGCCCCGCACATTTTACTGAACTCGAAAGTCCATGTCAGGTACTTGAGAACTTGATGAAATTTATTTAAATATTACTTGAGTGTATGCATGTGCTTACACATAAATGAACACGGCATATATACGGAAATGAAATTAAATTAACGGCATGGTTTCAGATATATTGTTGTACAGCTGAGATTCATCACGTGGAAGATCCTCAGCCTGATCATCCACCAGAAAAAAAGTCCATCTGTAAGTTTACATGTTTTTCTGAGCCCAGATAGCAGAGTGCGTCAAATGACGTTATAATGCCGTCAAAGTGACGTCTCTAACGACAACACGCCGTCACTTTGACTGCACTCTATATTACGCCACTTGACGCCACTATGCTATCTGGGAGTTCATTAAAGTATACGCACGAATCATTTATACTTTATACAATTCAAAGCGTATTATTAAATGGCAAATTTTATTCTATTATTTTAGCAGATCATTTGGAACAGCCATTAAGTATGCCGCATGAAGAAAAACGAAAATTAAGTAAGGGTTTCCAAAATGGTATTAGTCCATCCGATCCTAGCACTCAAACTCTTGTGAAAGAGGTATTAGATTTTCTCTTGAAATTATCATATCGGATAATTTATAACAAGAAAGACAAATATGTAATTAAACGTATGCGTATCTTATAGACCAATTACAAGTATTTGCATAAACGAACAAGGCGAGAAACTGGTGGTGGAGATTGGGGAGAAGTGGCTAGCAACGCTGCAGGATCACTGCCACCAGAGCCTAGACCACAATTATTCGTAGTAGCAAAAAACTTCAACACATCTTTGGATCAGAGATATTGTTCCCCATCGTCACCAGATACACCTAACAACATTAGTTGCATTGTACCTTTGTCAAAACATATGCCAGATACGCATTTAACATTACATTTTGTGTAAGTTTAGAATGCGTATGTACTTAATAAACATGTGTATTTACGTTCTGATATGTTATACGCACGCGTTCTTTTTATAGCGGTATGCTGTGGTATTGGCAACGCGTGCAGCAGTGTCCTTTTTCATCAAATCCTGGTATGGATGAGACAATGGTATGTGGTTGGAGCTATACCATGCAGCAACAACCTCAGTATATCGAAAGTAATAATCAACCGGGTGATCAGTCTTTTCCTCTTGATGTCGCTCATTACCTTAGAAAAACTTTAAAGTTTCGAATACCTGTAATGCAACCTCAAGAGGTAATTATTTCAGTGTAAAGAGGCAATAATTTATGAAATATTTTTCACAAAATATTTACGTTATAGATTTTTAATGCATTTAACGTTGAGTTATAGTCTCTGATTACCGTATTATTTTATTACAGAATATTTGCAAAAGTAAGCATGATGTCGACTATTTGGAATTTACGTTGCACTTTTACCGAGACTGCGAAGAACAATGAATATTATCTTGTACAGCACACTTCATAAGGAACTTGATAGTTTCTACGTATCTAACAAAAGTTAGATTTCTCCATTCTATATAAAGCCTTTGTGCCTTTGTAATCTATCCTCTGCGCTTTCGTAGTACTCTTATATTTTATATATCATCGCATTACGTAGTACATATTATTTACTAATATAAACATAAACTATACATAATTTCCAATTATAGTTAATGTAACGTATCATTGTGCAGGAAATTTCTTTAGGTATACACACTTTAGTGAAGGTACACACACACACACACACACAAAATTATCTTATTCACTTACAGAACTGGTAGCAATAATGACAAGCGAACAATTAAGTAGTGGTTGATGGGTGCATTATATTTGTGTTATCGCAACACATCTTACAACATTTTTTCTTGTTTTACTACTTTAAATCCAATCAATAATACTTGTTAATATTGATAAAGATTATGAATCAGACGCAAAATATATTAAATAAATGATATTATTTATAAAATATTATGTGAAACGAAGAAACATTTGCTATAATCTACTACAAAGTGTACATATACTAGTATAAATTAGTTTTTATACCCATCAACATGCTATATTTTTTAATTTATTACTAGTTTCCTATGAAATTTACTCAAGATCTAATTGTGAGCGCATATTTCTACACTTTATCTTTTACATAGTTCACATTTTAATTTTTGATACTGATTTACAGATAACTCATTGTATAAAACGTAATGTATGAAACTACTAATTTTTAATGACATTTCAGATACTTGTGAAGTTAAATAAGCTTGTTATCAAAATATTATGTCACACGAAAAGCATCGTAGTGTTTAAATTGTAAATAGTCATAAATCTGCTATATAATTAATTTTATTTCATGATTATGTACAAACAACATTGAATATTTAATGTTATAATATGTTATATATATATATATATATATATTGTTACTCAATTAAGGAGACAATTTATCTTTGATTTTTAATAAATTATTTTTTAATTTGAGTATCTCTTTTATACAGAATAATGGAAATCATTGAGGCAACTAAACATTTTAATATTTTTATTTACTATACTATTTGTTTATATTAAACGATATTATAGACGTGTGCGAGTTCCTAAAAATATTATACAGTAAATGTTTAATGATAGATTCATTTATACGCACATATTTTGCTACACTTGTGTTAAAAATGATAGATATTCACGCATAAATAGCCTAGTAAAAGAAAAGTTATTAGGAAACATTCCTGATTATGTATGCGTGCTAATTTTAATTTTATATAATAGAATAAAGCATCCACTTTTTAATTTAAAAATGTTGAGTCGATAAATCACATAACTCTAATATTTGAATTTACCTAATAGCAATAAAAGTGTACTTTCATTATTAAAATATAACTCGTACAACATTGTCAAAAGCATGACGAGCAATCTTCAAGCAGTTTAATATATATAAACATCCTTGCCGTTTGCCGTCCACGCGTATACTGTATAGTGAAAAGCAATTTGTAGAGAAACTTGATAATTTATCAATTGATTATCTGTACTATATACTCAGAGCTCAGTGCACAAACTTGCGATGTATTGTAGAGAAACTGGAATTTGGATAATTATTATCCTTATATCCTTATATATCCTTATATATATTTATATAAATTGTATAAACTATACTTTATTGTACAGTAACATATATTTAACTATGATTGACATAACAGAATAATATAGTCATAATATAGTATTGCTACGATAAATGATATTTGCAAATTTTATTTATTGATTCAAATTATATTGTATGTAATATTACACATTACAATATGTAAAAATTTTTCTTGAAATTTATTCTTTTAGATAATTATCTTACAGGGTATACATAACATTTGCGCGAGATAAAAAAAAGAGATAAGATATAGAAAAAATTGTTGTCATGTGACATGAGAATTTTGTGAATTCCAATCTGTATTGATATATTTCGAATTTTTCTCTATCTTTATAATATCTCTTTTATTGTTACTTGACGTCATAATTATCCATTAATTTTGATGTAAACTGTTATTCATGTATCTCATTATGATTTTTGTATCTTATTTTAGTGTATGTGCAGCTATATTATAAAGCATAGATATAGATGTATTATATAATTATGTATAGCAATAAGAAATATCTCCATACATAAGCAAAAATATTTTTAAGTTCTCACTTGCACATTCTGCAAGTAATAAATTTATATTCATAATTACATTGTGATTTATCATTTTTATTATTTTATTTGATATATAATTAAAATATCTGTGGCTGAGAGCTTAAAATTAAAACAACTTTTTAAACTTGCAAAAACTGAATATTTGCATATTTAATTATATTAACTTTGATGATTTTTAGAGGGTATTGAAAGAAACATATTTTTACTCTCACTTAATCTTTTATTTAATTATCATGGAAAAAAAATATAAATTAATAATAGATATCTTAAGATACAATGCGAAATAAAATAATATAAAAAGAAGTTCAAATATAGAAATATTTATAAACACATATTTATTCCAGCATCAGCAAAATACATATTCAGTACATATTGCTGTTGAAGCAATGAAAAGATCATATTTGAAAGATTATGAATATATTCCTGGATTTATATTTGATAAAGTCTAATAAATATTCTGCGATTGCGTGTTGGTGTGTGTTATACAAAAATGCATACAATATATTTCTTCTTATTGGAACAATCTACTGAATTCTCGAATCGAATATTAAAATCCGTGAGAAAAGGACCTACACATATATCTCTCAGAATATTTATATTCGTGCAATGGTGCTGGATAAATTTAATTACTTTCACATATTTACACATATCAATATAAAACTTTTTACATTATTTAGATTAAGTAATAAATTGTTCCAGAGAACCCATTTATGGTCGATAATGATCGTAAAAACGCATTAGAAATCTATTTGTATATACTTAAATCATATCAAGAAGTTATTTTCAAGCAAATTTTATAAACGAACAAGTCAATAAGTCATAATAAACAGCGTATACACAATATATAAAATAAATATAGAGAAATCACAGATCGCGCACGTTTTACAGTCTGAGTCTTTAAGAAGTATATGTACATACAATTCATATTATAAAATCGAATATAATTTATAAATTCGAACAACACGATAAAATAATATTAAATATCACAATAATCATACTAAATTCCACTTTATATTGTCCTACGTATTCAAAATGAAAAATATATTTTTTTTCATGTATCTATTTGCACATAAAAAATTTGTTTTAGTTTTTGAATAGATTCTGCGTTATTGTGGATTGAATAATAACGTTTTCATTCAAAAAACAGAAAGACAAGTAGACAAACCAAATATGAGTGATTAATTTTGTATTGCTGCATCCCGGAGAATCTTGAAATACTCTATAAGAATGTAGTTAAGATATGTTAAAATAATATAATGTCTTCTCTCTCTCTCTCTCTCTCTCTCTCTCTCTCTCTCTCTCTCTCTCTCTCTCTCTCTCTCTCTCTCTCTCTCTCTCTCTCTCTCTCTCTCTCCCTCCCTCCCTCCCTCTCTCTCTCTCTCTCTCAATTAAGATAAAAAACAATATCTAGTAAAAAGATTATATATGCGTGTATATTAGTAATATACAGTTTTTTGGATACATATCGTTACGTTTTATTTATTACACTTACAAATATATATATATTGAAACATATTATACATACATCTGGACATCAGTTTTACAAATATAAGTTTCATAGTTCTTTACCAAGAACGATTATTATCAACCACTATGGTTCTTTTTCCAATTATATTACTATAATATCAGCTACTTCAGAACTTAGCTACTTTAAACAAACAATAAAAAAAAATGTATACATAGGCTTGTTACTTTACGCATAAACTTTACCGCATCTTAAGTAACACTGATGTGTATTATGTCTTTCTTACCAGTTATTGCACTGTAATATATATTACGAGATCATATGTATATTATTAAAAAAAGTCAATTTGGTATTATTTTTCTCTTTTATATTCTTTTTGTTCATCCGATGGTTCTTCACGAACGGCTAGTACCATTCTTAACATAAGAATGGCGAGTAATTTGTCTAGAGGGTCCATGAATCCTCGTTGTATCCATTTTGGTATCGTCGTGCGTGCATGGGAAAATCCCAATTTCTGAAGAATATAATCGATTCCGTAGGGTTCTATACTTTTGCCGGCCCATGAGAGTAGCCTTGACAGAAATTTATGACAGCGTTATCTTAACTGGTTTCAATACGGAAAGAGAGAGAGACTACATTTAAGAAATAACTTACCTTACTGTCGGTTCCAAGTGCCATGTTTTACATCTGTATGATCGCCAATCTTTTATGAACATTTCAGCCGGATCAAACTGTTTGCGTTTCTTCTCGTCCTCAGAAATAACGGCTATGCTAGACATGTTAACTGTACCTGTGTTTATATTCTTTCTTTCTTGTGAATCGGGACTGTGCGCTCTCGCACCCATGTTCTGCATTGTATGCTGTAATATAGGAAATTTCATAAGAATAAGATGCTTTTTTCTAAATATAAGATTAGATTCAGATTTAAAGTTATTTCAAATATATTTTCAATAAAGTCCCTACCACTCTTTCCTTTTCTTTCACATACGATGTAATGAGATCATGTAGGAAGAAGAAGGCTTCGGCATCAACGGTAACAAATATATGATCTTCAAATTCTGTTATGAAGCTGCATTCAACTAATGGTTTTTCGCCTGTAAATCGGAATAATTACAACATAATCAAAACATTTCAACGATAATTTTTTAAATTAAACACATTTTTACACATACATTATCCTGAAGTTAATGCTAATGAAACGATATATCATAGATACATACTTTTAGATCTAAATAATAAAACTTAAAAAAAAATTCCATGCTTTTACTTAAGCATTACTAGTTGTTTATTTTAAGTAATTATGAAAATTTTTAAATGCATGTATACTCTTTGTTACATTATCTTCACAATATTATGCTTATAGCATAATTATAGTTTCATGTTCCAGATTACAACATCAGAAAAGAATTATAAATTTTAATTTGCTTGTCATTACATTATGAACTTTTTAGGATTTTGAGAATTAAACAAGACTATCAGCATACAGGTATCGCTTAAGTATTTATTTAAACATGTAAAGCATACTAAATAGATTTCTACTTTTTCTTATCATTCCAAACATAATAAACTTCATTCCATATATACTTACTATATGAAATATGCTTAGGAAGTCCTAAAAATACACGAAAGAACCAATTGCAGAATAATTAGGACAGTAAAAAGACATGTAATATTGTGCTTTGTGCTTAATGTGATTTAACATAAACTTGTACCGATGGTATATTTATTAATATAATTTCATAACATTTAGAAAGAAAACCACTGTACGTATTAATTTCATTAAATAGTTATTTGTGTAACATTTTCATCTTTACACACGACTTACACTCTCTATTTTGTGTTGCAAGTGCCTGGAAAGTGGTCTATTACGCACGCGTAGCGTGCGTAATGGGGCACTTTCCATGCACGTGTTGCATAAACATTGATGTGTATTTATTGCACATCATTATATTTAGCTTATTTTTGTATCTCATAAAATGTGTTATATAACGTTTGATTCGTATAAAAACAAGCAAGTAATGTTACATAAACGTATATTTAAACAATTATGCAGTGATCGTTTGAAAAATCGATGTTTTTTAATGTACATACCTATAACGTCTGGTGTTCTAGCAGTTTGTAAATGTTCAGTTTTTAGATGTAACTGCAACGAAGGCAAAGCGAATATCACTTCCCGTGTGTGCGAGTGTTCTTGTAGTTTACCAGGCGTTGCAGACGTACTTCTTCCACGTGATGCATTACTACCGTCAGATGTACTGTCCACTCTATCCCTCTCGACACATGGAAATCTATCTACCGCTATCAAATGAAGGAGGAAGTTAGACGCATATAATTTTATAGAAAAAAATGATGATAAAATTTATTTTATATTTGATATATACCATCAATTTCACTACTAGCAAATGCATAATGAAACCACTCTTGTAAAGATTTAAATTGCGGTGGAAATAATACACTTCGACTTAATCTACACACGGTTGCCATGGAATGATGTCTTGCATGCTGTTCTTGTTGATGGCCTAAACTGATGGTTAACGTCTGTACGACATGAACGTCGTACGTGTTGGGCGCTGCGTAAAAAAAAATAAATTTATTGTTTACACCATTGATACACTATTGAAATAGCATGATAACTATTTAATATTAATTACTTTCAACACTCGGGATTTCTTGGGCTTCTGTAGCGAAACTTATACAGGGCTCTTTTAATGAGAACAGAGCCCAGCTTTTGCTTTTAAAATTAATTCCGTGGAAACACGCTAAACTAATATTACAGCCGTGAAGTTCCATTGTACCACCGAGAACGGTACCAGTTGATGGCAAAGAAAACCTTAAACTTCCCAATTGAAGACCAGCTACTTGAGTTAATACTCTTTGCCAATGTCTATGATGTCTAGCATCTGATATCGCAGTCTGATTTAAACTCCATGGACCTCCTACAATATTTTAATTAGCATTACAATTTTCATTATGATAGCTGCTAAATCAATGACAACGGTTTGAATTTACCGTCAACAGCAGATCTCTTCTTTTGTTGTTTTTTCTTGATACTACTGTTATTCATTCGTTGATGTTTTGGCTGTAATGAACTAAATACTCGTTTGCTACTCTTAAATTGTTGACTAAAAAACTCATCCAGTTTGTAAAACATTTTCAACAAATCGGCTGTTGTTGACTTACTGATCATAATTTGTAATTGATCCCAACCCAAATCACCGTGCATGAAAATAATAGCGGGTCTGTAATAAACATATTGAAGCAGCAATGCATTTAACTTCATTAAGATTAAAACGTACCTTCGGGTTGGCATGAAAGCATCACCACTGCTGCTACGATTAATCTTCCACTCGTCTCTAAGAGTAACATCCAACGAAGACACTCGAGACATTAGAACACTTGTTCCCATATAATCCAATCGTAATTCTAACGCAAATAATTTTAATCCCACTGTATGATCAGGTTCTATTCCGGGTTCTTCTCGAATGTGTACTATGACAACGCGTAAAGAAACATAAATTAAATTCTACAATAACTTATCAATGTACGTGAATTTAATTATTAAAAAACTCACTGTAAGTATCAATTCTACTTAATTCAAT
This sequence comes from Temnothorax longispinosus, assembly GCF_030848805.1. Classification (NCBI taxonomy): domain Eukaryota; kingdom Metazoa; phylum Arthropoda; class Insecta; order Hymenoptera; family Formicidae; genus Temnothorax; species Temnothorax longispinosus. Next base: position 6,962,351 of record NC_092361.1, read on the forward strand.
TGTCCCACCAACTATACCACCTTTCGCATCTAAACTCGATCCTCCTAAGCCAATGCCTATGTACAAATTTTTATGTCCTGTGCTACCAATAGACAGTCTTCCATCTGATCTAAAATCCTTTGTCATCCAGCTAACATTGCCCATTACGTTACCCATATTCATATGTACGTTTAGGCGCGTAAAGTTCACCGCAAATAACACTAATGTCTCCCACGCGGATTCTCTTAATTTGACTTCGGATGACACTTGTTTGTCTGCGCTTGTAAAGCTCCAGCCTCTTCCAATGTCTGATATAAAAGTAATATTTAATATAAGTTTTTCAAGTTTACTTTCGCTAACTATCCAAATTACAAAAGCAAATACCTTTTAATCGCGGTCTTGGCATATCATTTTCCAAGGTTAATTTCAATTTTTCTCTATTTAATATGGGACTTCTTTCAGGTGCGCTTTTTGACAGTGGATCGCATGCATGCCTATCGTAATGTTTCAATAAGGAGCTACCCATGACCGCTTCTTCCTGATTTAGAGGACTTCCATCCCCTTCGGAATATGCGGTGCCTGAACTTAAGTCTCCCAGAAACAAGCGTCTTACTATACTACGTCGATACCAAGCCTTTGGAAATGCCAGAATTTCTGTCAATCGACGCATGTCGTATTTAAATGAGGCAGATCCAATATCGATGATTGCTAAAAATTAATATTATACAAAGACAATTTATTATAAAACCATTGTTAAGTACATCTAAATAAATTAATAAATTATGCTCGACAATTTCGAGTTGCATTATATACATACTTGAAAATCGTATGACAGCACGACTAGTATCCGAAAGTTTCTTAAGCTGTTCGCTTTGAAAATTCAATTTTCTGCTTCTTGACAAATGAAATTTTACAAATTCGACGTTGATACTCAACGAATCTTTTCTTTCGCTATCCGATAAAGGCGACCATTGTGCTTCTTTTAATCCTGTTTTCTTTCCCCCGCCATATGGGTGAAAAATATAAACGGAAAAATCCGCTAAACAACCTGTGACAGATAATCCACCGATAGCTGATCCACCTATTTCCTTGCCCGTCGTTTGCGACTTGGACTCGCGAAATTCTCTCAACTCTTCCTCAGCACGTTTTGATGAAAATACGATATCGAGAGATGGTAATTGTAACATACATTCTACTCGGGAAACTGGTAAACACGAAAATCTGTAAAAAGATTGAAATTTATTAATAAATGTCGGACCCTTTAAAATTTATATAAATATTTATAAATGTCTATAATATATACCTAAATGTAGATGGCTGCATATGAAAGTATACTATTACATCAACGGGGAAACTGGCATAAACATACGTGCTACTTGCAGCAGTGGCTGCCCATGATGTGTTTTCTGTATTTTCTAACAGAAAGCCAGCATTTGTTTGCACATTACTCTGGAAATTATTCTTGCTCGGAATTGGCTCTAAAGTTTGTTCTAAAAATTCAAGGATATGAGGACTAATAATAGTTTCCTCTGGAATGCTTTGAAGAGTCATCCAAGCAAACAGACTGGCCTTTTTAGTACTAGATTTTCTAAGTACTGTCATTGTAATTGGATTTAATAGACTGTTCTCAGTAGATATACGGGGAGACAATGATTCTTCTGGAAGAGTTTTGGATTCGTAATGAACCTGCGAAATAGTTTTTCCTTTATATCATTGTTTAAAAAATATATAAATTATCGATAGATAAAATGTTAAATTTTACCTTAACATCCAAACCAGGAATGTGGAAAATTGTTAAATCTACCAAAGGCACACTTGCATGTTGTAGATATTTCAATCGAGATGTACTAGTTGTTGACGGCTTTTCTTTACTATTTAAATGTTTTCTGCTGCTACTGGGACTGCCAGGTTGAAATTCGAACGTACCACCAGAACACGATCTTTCCTTCTTCATTCTACTCAAGCTGTAAAGGAAAGAAGACAACAATTTTATTTCATAAAAATTATATTCTAGAAAGTACTAGAATAAGAGAAAGTCAATATATGATAAACATTTATGTAAATTTATCTCTTTTTTTTAATTAGTTTTAGCAATTAGTTTAGTATAGAGACATTAATTAGAATACACCTTCTTCACTAATCTTGAGAATATGTTAAAGTTATTAATAATTAAGAATGTATACAATTATGTATACAATAAATTATGGAAATATTATGGATATTATTTACAGTTTAATTTCATCTTCTTTCCCTGGGTCTTTTGTATGTAACACGCATTTTCCACTATTAATTAAAACTTTGACATCAAGTTCAAAATCTATATTAGGTTCCTGAGTTTTCTGAGATGTAATAAACGGAGAGGATGTCGATGAAGCTTGCTCTTTTCCAAATGAATCGAGTAATGGTGCACTGCAAAGCAAGGATAACATAATATACTTGAGGTATTTCATATATAAATATATATTTCAATAATTATTGAGAGTACATACTTTCCCTCCATGCTGTCGTAACTAGATGTACAACTAATATCTCTATTTTTCTTTCTCAATTCAACTCGTTCTCCTTCTATCTCAATAGTCTCTGGCCATTCTAACTCTCCCTCTGGTAAACTCAAATCAGAACTAGCGCTGGGTAGAGACGATTGCCTGTGATATAAATCACAAACAATTAATTTATATATTTTTTTTTATTTCTAAGACGGTTTCAATCATACCTGCACATTGTATGCGTATCACTAAAAGTAACTCGTGGTCCGCCAAGCCCTCTTACTCGCAGGGAAGCCGATCTATATAATAACAAATTATTTCAAATCAAACGGGTTATTTAATTAAACGCTATATATAACTTAATTTAAAATTATTTAAGAAAAATTAAATTATAGAAAAATAATGTTTTAAAGAATTATCTAAAATTAAATACATAAATGCATACCGACTGGGACCGCTCCTAGGACTGCTTTCATAACTAGCTGAATTTGCTGAATTAATTTCCGTATTCATATCTTCCGGACTCTCTAAATGATGTTCTGGCGTGGGCGAGGGTACGATAAATGATCTTGAACGATACGTGTTCGGTTTGCTACCAAGTCCTAATTTACCCTTAATACCAGAAGCTTTCACCGATTGTCTTCTTAGTTTCTGAATCATATCCCTGGAGAACATATTTCAAATGAAAAATGTGCAATTGCAAAGAAAGAGAAGTCATTTCATGGCATACCTTCTAAAGTCTTTAAATACCATCGCTTCTAATTCATGTAGACGTTTCATTTCCTGCTCGATTGTACCATGCGAAGCGCCCAACGATCGCAAATCGTTAATAATTTTCGCTTGTTCGTTCATTTCTTTCTCAATCAATTGTGACCTCTTTTTTGCATCGAGTGTAGGATCGAAGATAAATGCTGGGAGACTGTCTGTCCAATTTTTCGATTTTTTCATTACGATGCTTTCCTATAACGGCATATACGTTTAATTTAAATAAAATATATGGCTACTCTACGTCAATATTGGGATATCTTTAAATAATTAAGGTTACACAAGTATTGCAAATTATTCTGAATACGAAATGCTACCAAAATTTACGTTAAACTTTACGTATAGTTTTATATACATATTACGTAAGGTGTTTTTTTTATTATGCATTACTTACTTAAACAAAGGCCGCGCGTATAAATGGCAAAAAATAAAATTAATTAAACCATACTTTTTTCTTAACCTGGCTAGTGCTATTTTCTGGTTGATCTCCATCGTCGCTGTCATAATCTGGAGGAACGTGAATATCATCTTCCTCTTCAGAACCAGTTAGCATCGTTAATGTATGTCCAAGAGCTGACAGCTGTTGTCCTACATTGACATCAAGATGAATATCGACTCCTTCCATTTGCCATTGAACATTTAAGATCCATTTAGCGTTATCTAGAAAAACAAGTAGAAACTTGCACATTGCTTCCTCATAGTTTTTAAGTGTGCAAGTAGAAACCTGCACATTGTTTTTTTATGGTTTTGAAATGTGCAAGTAGAAACCTTCGCTCACAAAGCTCCTCTATGAGGGAGTTTGTATTTTATTCGATGTATAATTATTAGTATTTATTTGTTTTGGCTTCCTCATAGAGGAAGCTTTGTGAGCGAAGGTTTCTACTTGCACATTTCAAAACCATAAGAAAACAATGTGCAAAAGATATATGATTATATTTATTTTCTCAATATTTACGGAAGTTAGAACCACGGACATTTCTAAAAAAATTAAAAATTTTTTTTAAAAAGAATTCCTTTACCGATCATCGCCAAATTCAATACCAACCTTCCTTGAATGATACTCTATCGATTAAAAAAAAAAAAAAAAACATCCCGATATCTCAATATTTGAGGAAGTTAGAGCAACCACGGACATTTCTAAAAAAATTAAAAATTTTTTTTAAAAAAGAATTCCTTTACCGATCATCGCCAAATTCAATACCAACCTTCCTTGAATGATACTCTATCGATTAAAAAAAAAAAAATATCCCGATATCTCAATATTTGAGGAAGTTAGAGCAACCACGGACATTTCTAAAAAAATTAAAAATTTTTTTTTTTAAAGAACCCCTTTACCGATCATCGCCAAATTCAATACCAACCTTCCTTGAATGATACTCTATCGATTAAAAAAAAAAACAACCCGATATCTCAATATTTGCGGAAGTTAGAGCAACCACGGACATTTCTAAAAAAATTAAAATTAAAAAAAAACCCTTTACCGATCATCGCCAAATTCAATACCAACCTTCCTTGAATGATACTCTATCGATTAAAAAAAAAACAGCCCGATATCTCAATATTTGCGAAAGTTAGAGCAACCACAGACATTAAATCTGCACATCTAAAAAAATTAAAATTAAAAAAAAAAAAACCCCCTTTACCGATCATCGCCAAATTCAATACCAACCTTCCTTGAATGATACTCTATCGATTAAAAAAAAAAACAGCCCGATATCTCAATATTTGCGAAAGTTAGAGCAACCACAGACATTAAATCTGCACATACATACACACATACGGACAGGCGATTTTGATGCGATATTTCGACATTTTAGAACACTCTGAACATATTGGCATCAAAAACTCAAAAACCAATCTCTTCGTTGGTTTCTTCTACCCCTATTTCATATATAAATCACTTAAATTTGGTTGATTAGACCCAACTTTATACGCAATCAAAGGTTCATATACGAAATTCACGAAAACAAAGCTTCCTCTATGAGGAAGCAAAATAATTATTTTCAAAAATTTTGTACAAAAGAAAAAGCGATATATGATTATATGCTTCTAAAAAATATTATTGTCATTAAATATGCAGATCGTACCAGACTTGACTTGTTTCTGAGCGATAGTCCTACTACACACTTCGTAAGTGCCTTCTGATACAACACATAAATTCATTATCGTACTATCGGTCATATCTGGTTTCCAATCGTCCAAAGAAGTTTCAAAGTCTTCCGCAAATCTCAAGCATAATCCTACAAATCTAATAAGCAAAATACAATTTAAAATATAAGTCATATAAATATCAAGAGCTTTCAAGTAAAAGAATTATGAGCACACACATATACGTACCTTCCTTTACTAACCAAACTGCCGCTACTACATGCGGATATGCTTGTATTTTCAAGCGTTACCACAACAGCACCTCGCGATTCTCCGTCATAAAGACTTCTGTTTAATCTCCACGTATTTGGTGGTAAGGGATTAAGCGGTATACATATGCCCATATCATCGACTGTTAATTGCAAAAATAATGTTCCAAGATGAGGTGCGCTGAGCTGACTCGTCAGTTGCCCAAATGGAACTTTTTCAAATACTTGCTGAGTAGCAGTTAACACTTCCTTGTTTAAATTAGATCGCTTTTCATTCCAGTATTCATATGCATTTTTGTAATTTAACCAAACGAGTATAGCTTTATCGATAGCTATCGGTTGTATATAAATCAACGGACGTTTAAGAGTAATTAAAACTACTTCCTTGTCTTCACCCTGAGCCATTTCCTCTTGAAATGCATTTCGTAATCCTATTCTAGTATTGAAGAAAGCAAACTGTTGAAATTCGGGCTCTGCTTCTTCAAATAATACATTTTTTAGCAATTGTCCCAGACTTAAATTAATATCAACTTGTGCTTTGCCAAATAATTTCATGTAGGGATTAGGTTGAGTAGCTCCAGAAACATTTTGCACTCTGTTAGATAATTGAAATTCTACCGCACCCGTTTCTAATCGCACTGCCGAGTTTGTTGGAGTTGTTGCAGTCAATTGAATCCTCTGTAAAGAAATCAAGTTCCTTTTATGATGGATATCCTTTTATAATGGATATTTTTTTAGATTGATCAAAAACTGTCGTAAATTAATAATGAATACACAGATGCTAACGGCAAATTTCCAATGAAGCAAAATAAATATAGAAAAGATTTTGTAAAACATCCCTTACCTTAATACGTATAATTAGTGAAAATAAAATTCGTTTCAAAGTAGAGTTGGTTGATTCATCGTCTTCGAGCCACAAAGGTACTGGTTTTTCACCTCCGTAGACTTTCTGTACTACCTCGTTTACTTCTTTCATAAATACCTTTTGTACAAATACCAAATGATTTAGAAGATCCGTCGTTAAAGAATGTTCAAACACTCCGATATCTGCAGTTGCACTTAGGTAGCTACCTTGTCTCAGTACGACACCATCTGCAAGACAGACATAATTTCGTTTAAAACGCAACTATTAAAACCTAAAAATACATGATTCATATATTATTTACCTGCTAGTTTGCTATCATTTAAATTACTGCTTCCGTCTTGAATATATTCGGCCGAAACATGTACTTTAGGTAATTCAATACTTGCTTCAGACGGCAAGTTCGCTTCTGTCACTTGCAATTTTGTCGTGAAACTCAGATTATGATGAGGTAAATCTATAGTAAACTTAGCCTTGCTGCCTGTTATGCCGGAACTGTTCACTTGGTCCATTTTGTACTGTGCTTGGAGAGATGGTAACAATGCCGCAGTTATACTTAGGCTTTGCAATATTATGTGGAACTGCATAACGATAGGTTCTAAAAGACCAGACACGGCCTGTGGTTTCTCTACGTCTATCGAAGGAGCTGGCGCGTAATGATGCGGACTGCCCGGAACAGCATCTACATCGTCTTGTTGTTGTCCCCGCGACATTCTCGATGATGTTCTAGTAACTCTTAATTCCTGCAAGATAGCTTTCCTTTTTATACGTGTTTTTTTTTAGAATTTAAACGTTATTACAAGATTAATGTTTACCTGCAACGTGGACGACAATTGTTTGCTGCCTCTAGTCATCATTCCGTGTAATGCTACAGGATGCTGCGGTATATCGATATTTACAGCGCCGACAGTCAATAAACCGCTGTTCTTGTCCTTTTGACGCCTCGTAATGCTGGAATATAGAGCTTGTGATTTTCCAACGGTAACTTTTACGACTGTTTGTTGACTAGGGGCAACGCCTTCCAGCAAGACAATCATGGTTCTTCCGATTTGTCCAGTCATACTGCATTCTAAACTTGCGGGCCGCGATTTCTTGCGGCAAGTTAGACTGGCGTGTAAACTAGTAATTTCTGCCTCAAGCTTTAAGCCACTTAAAGTAGCCAATAATCTGGTTCTGTGGATTCGCGCAACGCCAAAAATAATTAGCCGTGTTCTTTCGCCTGTTACAATGTCTGTAAATAGCATTCGATTATTAAAGCTGAAAAGATTAAGCAAACATTGAAAAATGTTTTATACTTACTTAACTCTCTCGATGGAGGAACTGGAGTTGAACTATTCTCCGCATTCAACCCTTTTTCAATATCAACATCTTTGGTTTCATTCAAGATTTCATACTTTTTTCCGCTTTTATAATGTTCCGCTGCATCTGCTGGTATCGAAAATCGATGGGTAATAGTTTTAGTTTCCGGACGAGTTGCGTACAAATCCAGAAGATAGTATATCGTTTTCCAGCATCGTGGCGTTAAATGTGCGGCGCTATCTTTACATGTATCCGTAACGTTGTCTAAACCAGATCCGCTAGGGCTTGCTCCAAAACTGGGCGTTGTAACGCCTTCGCTCAAATTAATATAGCCCTTGACACTTTTACCGGTGCTTCGTAATTTTTGTGCGAAACTTTGCGGTCGAGATCGTACAGTTGCACCTGGTAATGCTTTTGACTGCGTTGGTTCGAAACTGCTACGAAGCAACGGTGCTTTAATCTTTTTACCACCAGTGAGAAACTGTTCTTGCAGATCAGATGCTAAAAAGTATATCATTCTATTAGGTGCAAAATATATTGCACACATAATTATTCACAATTAATAAAATATGATATATTTACTTGACGATGAGCCATTTTTCGCAACGTTGTCATTAACGATTATGTTAGCGTTACGTTTTCCTTCAGGCTGTTGCTCCTTCAACTCCATTTGTGTCTCTTTAACATTTTGATACATGTTACTTATTTGATGTAATAATCTAAGCAGAGGCATGTTTACTTGCTGGCTTATGTAACGAATATTTAAACTAATGTTAACCACTGTACTAGTATGCTTTTTCAATTGACCTCTAGATATATATAGAACATTTTGCTTTTGTATCATGTCATCTACTGTCATATCAGCCATTTTTTTAATATCGATATCTACGCCAATTTTTTCGCATAAAAATGCTGGTGTCTCTGGCGGTATATCGAGATAAAATTTCGAGTTGGTTCCTTTTCTTAGCTGACATTTGTTATCTATAAGCATTAAAACAGGAAATATATTATTTATAAATAACATATCTTATACTTACACAAAGTTTGTTTTAATAATATTTTTATAAACCTTACTTTTTTTCTTATCTGTTACTTTTCCAAATTCGCTCACGACTATATCAATGCGCATAGTATCCATACTGCCTACAAGAGATAAATTTGAGCCTAATGAATCTAAGGAGGACATATTATTTACATTTCCTGATCCAATAACTGATAGCATCTGTTGTGGCATAACCGATAAGGACGACAAAAGCGGTTCAAAAATCAAATGTGCATCCAATAATCTTAGAGAGTCTTTCATTGGATACAGGAAAGCACCGCTCTGTATATCGGAATCTTCGGTGTCGTCGGTAGTCATAGTGTTAATTTTTGAATCCTAAAAAAGAATATTTTTAATCGATATTGCATTGGAATGACCCATCTGTGTTGTAGAGTGGCAAAAATTGCGTCTTTTCAAATGTACCTTTGCAGATTTTTGCTCTGTACGAAAGACCTACGTAAGTAAAAACGGAAATGAAGATGAGCATACAAGTTTTTGATATATACAAATCTTCACATTCCCATAATACATACATTTCTGACATTTTATTATCGGAAGACTATATATTGTGATAAAGTGACTAGACTTACCCAATTTCCCTTTAAATTTCCTTTATCATTATCCTTAATAAATTCTTGCTGTTTTGCCATCCAGCTATACAGATCTTCCCCTGTATTTATAGGCTTAGTAGAATGACTCGTAGGAGATGTAACTTGGTCTAAACTTCCAGTGCTATGTTGACTACCATGACCCATGCCTCCAGAATAGATGCTAGGATTGGAACCAAGTTGATGTGAATGTGAGATATGAATTTGCGGAGTCTTTTCTTCTCTCAATGTTCCGTAACCTGGTATAAAAATAATTTATCGATTTAATAAATACAACTCTATACATAGATATAATTATTAATGATAATAATAAATAATAGTAATAATAATAATAAAATTAACTATAAACAGAATAATAAGTAAAGATGCAGTAATAATAAAAGTTGTCAAGATGTTCAAAGAGATTGAATACTCTAGAAATACATTAATAAAAGAGAAAGGTGTGCAATAAAAGTACGTACAAAATTGCACGATGATGATAATTATATGCAAAAGATGAGATCATGCACGACAGTCTAATCGTTATTATTGTTCCAACTGCCTCACTCAAAGATGAAACTAAGTTGCTACGTACTATATAGTTACCAAGAAAATTAAACAACTGATTTACTGTCCACTTACTCATGTTATTTGGTTCTCGTGTTTGACTGAATAACCCACCGCTGGTGAGTAAGGGGAAAACGATACTTGCACGTGTACTAGCAGGCACTTGCGTTGGTTGTAACGTTTTTCCTCTCTTTGGGAGAGCTACGGGTGGAGAAGGAGAGGAAAATAAATCCGGGCCTGGAACCGGTGTTGCTAAAGGGGTCGTATCTTTCCCGCGAGGAGAGCTTACAGGAACCGTCAAACCATCACCACACATACCTAGTCATTTCCACATGAAGCCAAGCGTTTGTATAAGGTTACATTATGTTTGTTAATTACAGGATTAAGAAGCTAATCGGTTACTAATAGGCTAATAAGCTAAAGAGCTATCAGAGCAAAGGGAAAAGAGGCGTTTGGACGAACATACATAAGCATTTATGTACAACGGGTTTAGTAAAAGCATTGAAAGCAAAATGATTTTTGATGGAATCATAATGACGGATATATGTTCTGCGATTAATAGAGTACATTTTTCAAAAAGATATATCGTTTCTTTTTTTATATTATAATTTATAAAGCATACCATAATAAATAATATACGGGTATGTACAAATTGAAATTATTATACAAATTGGTTCAACAATTTAATTATTATTATAAAAATTGTTTTCTTTTTCAAATACTCTGTCAGCAAAAATTTATAAGGCTACGTTTATTGTATAATTTGTAATATACCTGATGTTTTATCTTGTCCGCTTTTGATATGTGTGTGTTTATGCATATGGTCCGTGTGGATGAGCATAGCGCATTCATCTGTCACTTCCTGATCATCAACATCTCCTGCACTACCCTCCCCATCCGTCAACAGATTCTCCTATAAGTATTAGCAAACCAAAGCTCAAAATAATTTTTTAGTATTGCTAACAAAGCCAAATTTTATTAAGATAATTAATAATTAATTATATAACATAATTTTACATAAGATTTATATGTTTGTCTGATATTAACGTGTAGTCAATATCAAACTCTTTTTTTATTTTTCTGTAATATTATAACGTCTTAAATTGCCTTAAAAGCGTTTTAAAGCTGATTTTATGGAATAGCACAATGAAATACGATTAAAGAATTTTTAATATGTGTGTGTGTGTGTGTGTAGAAATATCTTGAGAAACGTCTTCAAAAGCTGTTCTATATACAGCTATTTATTAGATAATCACATATATATTTTGCAAGCATTGCTAAACCTGCACCAAAGATAAATGTGTTGTATATGTATATGTCAAAATATATATACATATGTATGTAACATAAAATTGCTGCATTGGACATATAACAGCTTGTTAAAAACATATATACGTATGTAACGCATTTCTTAGCTATTATTTAATAACAATTTTGCAAGAAGAATTTTTAAGCGTTTAGTTTAAAATTTTATTTTTAAGAAAAAATATATTAAAACTACTTTTGTTATATTTTGCATAATGCACAAATTTTGTAAAAATATTCTTTATTGAAGGATTCTTACTCCTTTTCACATCGATTTCTTCCTCCACTTCTGTCTTACTTATTTGCTGAAAGAAAAAGTTCCTAGCAAATTATGCTTTTTCTATTGATAACTTTGGATATATGTAGATATTATGAGGTTACACACACAAAATATATACAAAATTATACAAATTATTAGATTGTTTTAAATCTTGATTTTTTAATACTTATATGTACGTATATTTTTGTTCTTATATATAATACTCTTTTTCAATACTCATATATGTGTATTTCTGTTTGTCAACATTTCTAGAAAACGAGGCATCAATATTGAGGTTCAAATCATAATCATTGTACATTTTCCTCTAATCTACGTATAAAAAATATCTTACCTCATCAGGATCTGACACAGCAAATGTAACGTTTAATGGTTTAACATGTTTAGTTTTGTAATTATGCTCCAGTAATAATGGCGTATAAAGTACGTTCTTCCATTGCCTGCTTAATACAATGACACCCTATAAATGTAGAAAAATTTAAAATTTACAATAATAACGAAGATACAAAGTTCTCATATAAATCAAATCTTACGTGTTTTAACAACTATTACCTGTCGCAATGTAGAAAGAAGTGGTAAATCAGATTCTTTTAAGTTAGCTTCAATATTTACGATTTCAGATAATAAAACGTAATTTTGCAATATAGTACATAATTGACAAGAAGGATCCTCCTGCAATGTTTTCGCTAAAGGTGTTAATCTTCCGTAACGACTCTGAATGTTAAAAAAAAAACCAATATATAATATTAATGAAACCAACAGGAAACTCTTTATTGTAGTTGCATCAAAGCGAGTTACATACCTTTAGAGGCATATGTATTCCTTGTACGTCTAACGCTTCTGCCATAAGGCAGGCAACAATTGCGGTAGATCTTCGATACATTGTTCTAAACATATGAACGATACGAATTGCGAACTTGTTACTGGGATTCATCCATGCATTTATCGCTGGCGATGCCGTACTGAGCAAATTCCAATCTAATCTCGTGTAATCAATCTTTCTCGTTATTGGGGTACGTGGAGGCGCAGCAAAATTGAACCATACCGTTTTCAATTCAATAACGCACGATACAGTATTGCCATTTGTCACTTTCGACGTAAGACTGGTGCATGTAGCGCTCATATTCATTTGAGTGGCAGCAGATGCATTTGTCGGTTTTGTTTCTGCCTCTGCGGTAGTTGCTACGGACGCTAAAAGTAGGATAAACTAAGTAAACGCAATATTGATGCGATATCACTTGAAGCATAGTTTTTTTTTTTACCAGCAGTATTATTATCTAATTCGTCTTGGCTTTTAACACTGTCTGTGCAAAATACTTCGGCCTCATTCTTTTTGTCACCGTCACCGTTTTCTCCTTTTTCAAACTGAGATCTCTTTACTACTTTTAATTTGATTCCTTCAAAACCACATTCAAACATAATAAATCCTAATCTATCTTCTCCACATCCCATGGTAAATTCTTCGGTAGCTTGCGGTGGTCCAGCCTGTTTCTAAAATGTGAGCTTATTAATAAATTATTGTACGTATTGTTATTGAAATAATACTGAAAAAAGAAATTTACGTACATTCAGCTTCTCTTTTTCGTCCATCGGATAATGTAAATAATAATCAATACACTTTAACGGCGACGTCATTCTTGTGCAGGTAAACAATACTTTCGAATAATGTGCGGGTATAGCAGTAATCACTGCGTCCTTTAATATCGAAGACTCATTTCTTAGCCTTCTTAATTGAGAATGTGCTTTGCCTGTGAAAAATAAAAATTTTATATTGCACATATAGAACATGTGTGTGCGTATACATATCCATTTATTTACTTATATACCGATATTTAAAGTGACTATAATTTCTTCTTGCTGCTTCTCCGACGTTTCTATGTATACTGTTTCTCCTCCCACGTCAGCCACTACTGCAGTAGTTTGATGTCCAGATAAAAATGCTTTACTGATTTTGTTTACCTTCTTCTGATTCGGTAATGCAGCTGGTTTATGGAAAGTTTGAACAACTTCTCGAGCTTGTTTTCCTAGATAGAATCTCGCGGTGACATCGTCGAAACAAATCGCGAATAGCGATACACATGTCAAGTCTCGAATATTTTCTAACGCGGAAAACGAGATAATTTCTTCTACGACAGATGCTTGTAACAATGTTAGATTCAACTGAAAAAAATTTTAAATATAATTAAAGAATATGTAGGTATATGAGAAATCCGTAAAAAAATTATCATCAATTATTACGTATATAGTTATTTGTGTAACAAGTGTCGTAAGATGAAAATTCCCGGGTGCGGAGTTTACGCACGAGCCGAAGGCGCCTTCGGCTCGTACGTAAACTCCGCACCCGGAAATTTTCATCTTTACACACGACTTACACTCCCTATTTTATGTTGCAAGTGCCTGGAAAGTGGTCTATCACGCACGCGTAGCGTGCGTAATGGGGCACTTTCCATGCACGTGTTGCATAAAAACTATTGTTACCTTTGGTAAGATAATACTGCCTTGTATTTGCGTTGTGATACTTTCTTCATAGACATTCGTCTGTAGTGCAATTTTGCCTGTTAAAAATAAAATTATAAATACAAATTAACTTGGTTCCTAGAAAAAAATATATCGTAAAAACTAACATTTATCATCACCTTGACCATTTTTAAGATTCCTTTCTGCTGTAGATCGTTTTGAACTAGTTTGGACTTGACTCCAATACGATAAACTTTGATCCTGTTTTAAAATATTTGCATCCTCCACTTTGCCTATACATTCGTTGTGAAGATGATTTAAGATTGTCAATGGATGTAAACTGGCCAAGGTTGGTATAATACTATCAATAAATCGCTGAAGTGATTCCAGAACCATAGGACTCAGCATAATATCGACATCTCCTTTGAATTTAACAATAACCGTTGTGCGTAATCCAGTTTCATGCAATATTGCTAATAATTCTTCCTCGTTATGCATCGCAACATCTTCTTCACCTACGCGTATATAAAATCTTAGATTTTCTTAAAACACCATATTCAAATATAAAAATTATATTATCAATAATACTGTACCTTCCCTTTGATTTAGAGATATATCGTCCCACAAATAAGGATGTGTGGGCGTTTTATTGGATGAACTTGCAACAGGCGAGCCATCGGAACGTGTAATCATTTTCAACGATGTAAAACCTTCTGTGACAGTTTCGAGTTTTGGTATATATCGTCCACCAACGTAAACTAATCTACCATCATCCGCACGTTGAAATACAGGAGTAGTAAATGCGTCACCACCCGAAGGTAATGACGATTGATTCCAGTTTGAACAGCGAACCTATTTTTTATTATTATGTGTAGTAGTTTATTACGTATAGTAGTATATATACTGTATATTATAATATTGTATTAAATTATACATTAATCAACTAACATATGCAAATGTACGATTGAATTCACGTTAATATAAAAGTACCTGTGTTAAGTGACTGACATAACTCGACATCAATAACGGTGAATCTACGATTGGTTTATTCACTTGCATGTGCAAATTTACAAGTGTGACATCTTCTTGTGAGGATACAGCAGAAATAAAACTGGTGGATGACACTGAATGGCTATCCGATGAATCTTGCAAACAACAATTTTCAGTTTGATCAACTTCATTTTGAAAACTAGTGTTTCTAT
Source organism: Temnothorax longispinosus (assembly GCF_030848805.1). Taxonomy (NCBI): domain Eukaryota; kingdom Metazoa; phylum Arthropoda; class Insecta; order Hymenoptera; family Formicidae; genus Temnothorax; species Temnothorax longispinosus. The sequence continues at coordinate 6,977,536 of NC_092361.1, forward strand.
TGATCCTAGGACTCCTCTTTGTATTTAATATTTGTGTCTTTGCTCTTTCTAACGTATGCGCCTTATCCGAGATATTTACATTGTTGAGAGCCGAGCTCTCAACAATAGACAAGTCCGACGAAAATTTTTTCTTTATACTGTCCGTGCGGTTTAAAACACAGCCAGAACCAACGATAGATTGACGTAAACTGGACGTTCGACTTCCGCTTAATCCATGACTCATATCTTCGTCGGCCGAGTAAAACGCTTCCGAGTGATTTTCCGATGACATGGATACTGTACGTTGTACCTACAAATATAAGTAATAAACGATTGTGATAAATATAGCGATTATAAATTTTCGTACACATAAGATATATCTTTTATATTTTACCTCCTGCTTTAATCGTTCTTCTGAATTTGTCCTCGCGTATAATGAATGATGAGAATCCGATACATTCACTCCTTCACCGTCTCTTGTAGTTGATTGTGCAGATGTAGAGAGATTAAATTCGGTTGGAACTGTAGGTAAAGACTGTGGGCTGCTTAATTCAAGTGTTTCTACATTTTCCGTTGCAGTAAAGTAATCTACGGCCAATTTCGAATCGGATACACTACTTTTGGGTGCAGTTTCAATTTCTGGTACACTTAAAATGGATTTACTGCGTTCTGCATTTAGTTTAGAATCGGAATCTAATTTTTGAGGTAATTGTGCTACAGGACTAGCGTCAATCAAACGAGAATACGGTACATCTTTCGTATTCGGACCACTAAAACAAAAAATAAAATAAAATAAAATAAAATAAAATAAACGTTATGTAATTACATTTAGATACACAAAGATATTTATAACTTTTGTAAAATTATATCTTTAGATAACTTTTATATATACTATTTTTAATTCAATTGCTTATGCAGAAAATAATACTACTTTAGCTTTGTTAGCGATAAGGATACAGATTATGAGATACAAAATATAGTTTCTAGATTAAATCATGCAACGTCAAAATAAGAATTAATTATTTATCTAAAAATATTAAAATAATTAAAAAGATCGCTGCAAATTCCAAAGATTACCGCATCGATGTATAAGAAAATCTTCTGTCCAACGATTTCCTATCTCCACTAGATATCAATGGACTTGCAGACGCGACGTTTAATTTTGTACTATTATTTTCTTCTTTATTATGATCGGTCACAGACCTTGGACGTTCAATACTTTTCTTCAGAATTTGTGGACCATCCTGACTGACTGTTACTTTCAATCCTGTTACAGGATAGCATACATCTTGCAAAGATATATCTTGCAAGCTATATGGCGGCGTGTGAAATATCAATTGCCCATCATGCAAAATAGACTGTCCAAACCCTTTCTCTTTACCAGGTTCATGAATTCTATAAATAAAAGTGATTTATGTCAAAGCAAGAAGAACGTACTGTTACGATAAAACTTTTGAATCAGTCATCAAACATGTTCATTATGTAAAGATAAATATCTACCTATAAGCAGCAATGTTAAGACCATCTTGAAGATCGTGGTAGCTTGGTTTGAAAAATCTTGGTCCGTTCCGGTTATTGCCAAAGAATACGCAACCTCCTATACAACCACATTTCGTTGCCTTTACTCCACTTTCCTGTGGCCATAGAAACCACAAACGTTTTGTTGCCTCATCGTGCATTTTTAAATATTTGTTTTGTACTAAGTGCAAATTGTGTTCTGGAGTTGGAAGAGAAATCGCGGCTTCTAGAACAACTGGGCCCAGAGATATTGATCCTACCTCGAGCCATATATCTAATCCATCTCCTGTTATGTATATAAGAAATGTATTAAAAATTTATTTTTTATTCAAAATTAAAAAAATTACATTTAAGGATTTAACAGTAGGCAATAGAAAAAATACCTGACATTCGGCTGCTTGCGTTATTATGAGATCTACCACTACCAGTTGTATTAGTATTACTTGTATTTGCAAAATAATCTGCCGCAGACACAAACTGGCGAATAGATATCGTAGGTAAAACAGCGGTAACGCCCGATTTCACTTGATGTCCATGAAGATTACAAGTAGCAACACGAATTGGAGATATCCAAAATTGTATGGCAGTACCTACTTCTTGTAGGTATAAATCAACAGCATCTATGGACAGTCTCGTCATTCTGTATTTTATATCTTCGGAACTTGGGCACCTGTAATATTAAGGATTTTATTTTATAACAATGATAGAGTGTAACAAAGATTATATCATTAATAATTCTTATCCTGTTGCTCTTTATTATAAAAAAAAAACAACAAAAGATATACCTGTAATGTTTATCAACATCACTCTCTGGACATTGCAGTGGCGCGAGACCATGATGGCATTGAAAAGGTAAATTGGGTGGTCGTAAACTATTCTCGGTATTTTTCGCCATTAACAAGAAAGTTTCTAACGATGTGACAAAGTGATGCAATTGCGGAGAAGTAATTTTCCCGCTTAATTTGCCCAATTGCACTTCGATCAACCACGCGTATTCCAATGTTTCCTGATCCAAACTTCTTCCTTCGTTGCTAAACATAGCATGACCTCTAACTTGCAATGCACTCAACATTAAATGTCCCTGATTTAGATGACGTTCTTTATTTGATCTAGTCACGTTATCTGTAACTAAAGCAATGGCAGGAGAGAGCAATAACTGAAGTTGCGTTTCCCTGTAACCCTTTCTCATTTCAAACCCAAAACGTTCTAAAAGTATAACCGGGCACGGTGGATCATTTTCATTACAATTTTTTATCAGATGAGCTTGAATGTCGTGCATAGTAACACCAACAGTCACTTCTAACGGTCTATAATCTCTCGAATCAAACGGCTTAGATTTTATTTCTTCATCTTCCATAGATGCCTCGATACTGCTGTTTTGTACATCTTTATCTTTATTTCTTTCCGCAGATGTTGAAGTATTTCTACTTTGTTGCATATCGGTAAACATTTGATAATCTCCAAATACATTCTCCTTCAAGTGCATGAAGTTTTTTAGCAAAGATCCATATAAAATCAGTATGGATGGTCCAATTTCAAGTTCTAAACTAACTTTATCAGGCGTTATGGACTGCGGATCAAATTTTTGTGCACCACTTCTTGCCCATTGTAAGCCTGGGGATTTTCTACATTTAGGAATTCGCATAGGAGACAAGAGAATTTCTTCCTTTTCTGGAGTTGTTATATTAGCTTGTGGAGTAGGACCTAAAGGTGGGCATAGATGATAAATATAATTAATACTCAACGCCACAATTGGCACAGACCAGCAGTCGACCCAGCCTGACTCCTTTTGACAAAAGTTCCTCCATTTCTTGCCTCTATTCAATTCATGCAAGTGCTTATGAGATCCATCACGCGTCATGATTTTTGCATTCTTATCTAATGCCAATAAAATAACGCGATTGGTATTAACTTCTGGCAAATAAAACAAAAGATCAACGCTCTCTCCTTGAATCCAAAAACGTAAAGGTATCGTGACAGGTAAAAAGTCTACGAATGGAAGATCGAACGAGAGATCGAAAAGCTCCCCGCAAAAAGCGATGTGCGCATTCTCTTGGTTCTGAGACGAGCAATCGATCCAATTGTATTCATTGCAGAGCGTAATCAGTTCAAATTCCTTTAAAAGTAAACTAAATTTCCAAGTATATGGAACAAAGTGTAAAATATCAGGTCTCGCTTTACTCGCCCAATCATTGATCATATCTTGAAAAAAGTCTTTATGTGAATAAACTAAATTAGCAGTTGCTTTACATCCAGTTAAATTCAGCGTCCATTCTTGATGATCGTTCCATCTGATGGGATAATGACACTTTACTCCAAATTCTAAGGTCTCACTTTCAACCAAACTCCGATATTGTAGACTAGTTGTAGCTTCCAAATGCAAAAGTTGACCCGTTATCTTTGTAGTATAACCATCTTGCAATACTATCCATGGCATTGTAATTTCTAAATACGATCCTGGTCCTACATTAACGTGAACAGCATTTGTTTCTCTATTTTTACTAAAAAGTATATCAACCGTTGCCTCATTCAATGTTGACAATCTAATGTCGAACGATTGAACTTGTCTTTTATCACCTGGTTTAGGTAATTTTGTAATCTTTAATGGTTGGTAATCATTGGGAAAGAAAAACTTAAATAAATGCTCTCGTTGCCTATCGGCCCAAGGACCATAACTGAAATCTGTGCCTTTTCCGCACTTAATATCGATACCCCATATGGGAGGCATTGCTTCAACCATGTCTCCATTCACCAGTTGTATCATTTCAGGATGTTCCGGTACGACACCGGCTTCGTCCATGTAATAATAAACTTCCATATTATTTGAACTCAAAACGACGAAACCTTCTCCCATGTATCTGGGTGGATCGTCAACCATTCCGGTATATTTCGGACTAGGTGCCAAAATAACTTTAAAATTTTCGGCTTTGCACTTGGTAAAGTGCATAAAATGATCGTGCCTGGACGCTGCTGGTTTTGTAGAATATACAAAATGTGCTTCCTCCACTGTTATCGATAACGTAGTTGGTACTAATCGATTACCGAATACCAGCCTTCCCTAGAAAAGAAGAAGAACGACATTGCGCGGCAATGTTTCACACAAGTTCGTTTGCGAACAAATATTAAGTAGAATCAAAGTAATATCTTGTTACTAACTGCGCAAATATCTAGTTTAATGACTGGTATCAAATCTCTCCAAGTACGTGCAATCACATGAGCTTCCTTCTTCCTGATGTTATCCACATGACGAGATACATCCATTGCGTTAATTTGCGAATGACGAGTTTCATTAGCTGCATTATTTATAGATTCCCCATCCAGATCGTCACTGTTTATATCATGACTTTCCTCATCGGCAAACATTTGTGGTGTAAGACCAAAAGATTTTTCTAATTGTGCATAAAGTTGACAGCGATTATAAACGTGTAACTCGAAGCCATTTAGCATAACTGATAGCCGTGTGTCAGAATGTGAGAGATCTACAATATAGAAAGTTTCATAAGATATATACCGTTATTTCATTTTGGTTTTAAAATTTATATACGTATTATTTTATTACATTAGACATTATTAAGAAAAACACTTTACCTTCCGATACATCTTTAGGAACATAACTTCTCCACCACCTAAATATGAGCCAACCATCCTGAATTCTAAAACTATAATCCGTCGTGATATAAACTATGTCCCTAAACATTATCTTGCCACTTAAAGCACTTAGTGTGACAGATCCTGTGAGTGAGTAAAGTAAAAATGGAATAAACATCTTGAAATACGTTGTCGATTCTCTGTTAATTATATACTACATGTTCTTACCAACTTTAACATATCCGTCTCTAATAATAAATCGATTCAACAACTTTGTGAATATATAACCAGCCACTCTACTATTATAATAAGCGATATAAACAATCCAGAATATGGCAGATACTAGCGAACATAGCAACCATATAAAGTTGCTATCCATCTTAAGATCATCCAGGATGACATGATCGGAATAATTCCAAAATGCCGATTCAACCACAAGTAAAGATGGAACTGTAGCATTGGATACTTGGTTCTCTTCCATGATAATGCTATTTTCCTTTGACTCTCACGTAGAAACTATTATTCATAGAATTTTATATACTGAAACAATAAAAAAGAATCTCTTTAACCCTTCGCAGAACATGTGTCATTTTCTGCTGCTTTCGTCGAACAAGTGGGTCTTTTACGCCAGTTAAGATTTTCAAGCTGTAACGGTGGCATAAAAAATCTGAAAAAATTCAAGTATACTTTCAAAGGGTTTAAGAATCTATTTATACTGTTATATATATATATACTTGATTCTTGTTTGGATTTTTAAGAGTCCGTAAAATATCCGTAAACTCTTGAAAGCCCCATTTGTTCTGCGAAGGGTTAATATTAGCAATACAAAAATTTATATACATGCAGGGTGTCGCATGATAAATGTACTAATGTTACTAATCTTTTACAACGTATGAAAAATAAATGACAATTTATTATGTTAGCATAAATCTATTTCTATACGTTGAATTCACATGCAACTATTATCTCACTTGTCTCAACATAACCTACTCATTTATATACAGTTGTAAAAAAGTCAATTAAATTCAATCGAGTTTGATGCTTGTTATCCAATATTTTTTTTAACAACATACTTACAATCAACAAAATTGTGCTGACACATCAAAGGAAATTCTCGTGATATTAAAGCATTTAATATCACGAGAAACGAGGTACGCGTTTTGCATCTAACAAACGTAAGTTGAATAAACCGCATTTGCGCATTCACCGAACAAAAATTATACAACAGATTGCAGAAATTTAACGTATCTCTCCGAAAAATAATTTATCGTAACGATCTTGTCTGCGGAAAACAGCGATTACCTGTTCAATGGAAAACGACATTTTACTTGGATGATTTACCTCTATTAGATAGTCGGGTATAAAGCACATTGACATTTTGTCGTGCCATTCATATTTCTACGTCTGTCATTATAATAATCCTATTGTCATTATAATAATCCTGAAGAGAAATGTCAGAGAGAGAGGGAGAGAGAGAGAGAAATGTCATCAATGGACAATGACACGCATAACCTCACACTCCATACTTGACATATGTATATGCTTCACCTGCTTCACCAATGCATTGTTAAGGTAAGTCCGTATGACGGCGTCAAAATATTCTTAGGGCCAAATTCGACTGTGATTGGTCAATTCTTGCGACTCACGACTTGCGACTCGCATTGGGTGCATTCGGGGAGACGCTATTAACGCTATAAACGCAAACGCTATGAACTTCGTTCGAAGAGCCAATAGCGCGACAGCGATAGCAAGCTGCCCGAACGCAGCTTAAGCGCCAATAGTATTTCGTGCCTCACCTCGAAAATAATAGCGAAAATAGCGCGAGTGATGACGTCACGCTGCCTTTACAGTGACGTCATCATCGTATATCACAGCGCCACAAAGCGTCTCCTCGAACAGTTTTGGACGATAATTGTGCTAATAGCGTGCTCCCCGAATGCACCCATTGTAGACCCAGCATGATACGGGCTTAGGGTAGGTGGTCTCGGTTCCGAAACTCATCGGAAAACCTATATCCTAGCGAGTATTATAATTACTTGTATGTTGAAACATAATATTTTCAGGTTATATTTGTTATATTTATCTAAATATTTAATGAAATATTTACATTAATACCTACCACATTAATACATATTTTTCAGTTGCTCTGTAGTTTTATTCTGTATTTAGTTATTGGAGTATTTATACTGCTTTTTCAGTTAAACAGAAGGTTATATGTGGAGGAAACAGTGTATATAGAGAGAATTTTTGAGAATTTCATTTTATTTGAATTGTTCCATTATATTATTCCTCACTATATTATATTATTGCTATATGTGAAATGTTTACGTAAACGTAAACATTCCAACTTTCAACTTTGTTCAAAATTGTTTCAGATTTATTAATGCTTATATATATATATTAGACATATATAACTAGCAATAAATTATTCAGAACTTAAGATGACACGTTTATTAACCAGAAGCCCAATATTAGCGTTTATATTTCCATTTGACAAAAAATTTAATGATGGGCACGATAAGCCTGTTAATGCAAAAATAAAACCACTGGACGACGAATTGGGTTGGGATAGAGTAAAAAAAATATTTACTTTGGAGTAAGTATCTTATTATATATATCTAGTTATAAAATCTTTTTGCTTTAACTGTGTATACATAAAATTTTTGCACAATGGATTATTGTAATTTCATTTTCCAGTCAAAATGGCATGTTAACGAAAGAATTGCAATCTATTACAAATATAACACTATCAGGTATCGTAATTGGCACAGCTATAGGTGGTATGGGTGTAACTAAGGATACAGTAAATAATTTCATTGCAAATAACGAAGCAACACGTTTCATAAGTCATTTTGATGCAAAACGAGATCTTCAACAAACAGTTCTTGTAAATTTTTTAAGGAAGGGCGGAAGATTGGGGGCAAAACTTGGAACGTTTTGTTTTTTATTTAGGTAAGTCTCTTTTTTTATGGTCTACGCAGCTTACAGAAGACTATAAATAGACAACATTTTCTTTTATAGTTCCATAACGACATGTACAACAGCATATCGAGGGAAGCTAGCGGTAGAAAATTATATGTTAGGTGGTTCCGTAACAGGATTGATATTTAAAATGAACATGGGGCTTCGAGCGATGCTCGTTGGCACTGGACTTGGTGCTATATTAGGTGGATTTTGTGGTGGGGTATCGGTCCTTATTCTGAAATTTTCAGGAATAACTATAGATGAAGTATTAGAGGCCCAAAAACAGTGGGTAAACTCGAGGAATAATAAGTAAAGTATTTGCAATTTTATAATTTAAATATTATAAATTTGATATTTCTTACAAGGATCTTATATCATGTATATTCAATATATCACGCTATGCCATTGAATGTATAAGTTATAAAGTTATACTAGCTATTTCAATACATTAATAATAGGTATCTTTAATAATTATAGGATGCGTGAGAATATAAAAGAGTGCATGAGTACTGAATTACCAGAAATTAAAAAATTATACGAAGAAAATAGAAAACTGCAGAGTGTACAAAGTGAAGACGTTGAAAACAGAAAAAAATAAATGTATAATTATATAAATAAATCTTGTACATAGAAAGACATCTATGAGTTTGAAATTTTTATTATCCATTTGCCATTATCTTCAAGTATTGTGCGAGATGCGAAGTGATCCAAAAATAATATATATATATATATATGAATTTTACACATAATTTATCACAGTAAGTGCGTAAAGTTTCATGAATCTCTTATACATTACATTGTATATATAAAGATTGACATATAGAGAGATCAAACAGTAAAATAAATAATTATGTACTTTAAATATATATGTATTTACAGAATAGGCCAAAATAAATGTCCTTAATTAATCTCTTCTTTTAACTAAAATAAAGGAAATAAAATTCAAGCATATTTTATAACAAAAATGGGTGCATAAAAATACATTAGAAAAAATTACTACCCTGTCCTACTTTTATTTTGACGTTATTAACCTTGCAAATAGTTTTTTAATTTTCTTGTTCGGAGGATGCTAACTCCTGAACTTTGGTTATACGCTTAGCACCTCTGTTTGGTGGACCCTTGGGTTTAGCGAATTTTGGCTGATGTAAACTGATTTTTGGATGCAACTCCTCTTGAAAAAATTCTTCGGTAAGTTCCTCTCCAGCGGCTACTTCAAGCTATGCACGTAAATTGTGAAAAAATTATAATATGATGTATATAATGTACATACATCTAATAGAATTAAAATTTAAGAAATAAATAATACATATCAACAGAAGCATGAATATTATAGTTATACGTAAGAGCATTACAGTTATAGAAATGGAGAAAATCAGAAAAAAGATGAGATATATGGCATTATAGCAGGCCTATTCTGCAAGTTGTGACAAAACATGCCTTTAAATCTTAAAAATAACTACATACCCATTTAACGAGTGTATCGCCAAGTCATCTTTAGCAATAGCAAAATACATACCCAAGTGGTCCTTAATAACTGTATTATTATATATACCTAGTATAGATGTATATAATACTGGATATATAATATAAAAAGAAACACCAAATTGTGAGTTTAAGTCGCATAATGCTTTATTATTTCCAGTATATTTAATATTGGCAAGATATACAATTTTCTTGAATTTAATGAGGTTCTCTAGATAAAACTGAAATATCCAGAGTTAAGATAGAATGAAAGAGTTACAGAATAGGCCTGTATGACACTTACAATTAACTAAAATATACTAGATAATATTGTGGGTCATGATTTTTTTAAAACAAAATACGTATGTTTAATTAGTCTTCAATATAGTACAAGACTTAATTTAAATATATTTATGCAAATATGAGCCAAAAGCTGTTCTCTTTCCTCTTCTGTTTTGGACATGTGTTAACTGGATCATAAGTTAAATAATTCATTAAAAATAAGGAACGTAAGGAAGATAATTAAGATTATAAAATTGCTCTAAAACTATATAAAAATCGTACTAATATAAAAAATGTTAACTGTACGTGGAAGGAAAAAAATACAAGAATTTGGCTCACAAATTATTTTCACAGCACAAGTAGATCTGTTTTTATTCATGCTGTTTTTATTCATCATTTTTCCGCACGCATATATATTTTAGACTAAAACATTTAAAAAGTTTATAAAAAGCTACAAGTGTTAAAAAAATACAGATCATAAAAAATAGAATGCCTCTCATATATTTTGTTGCTGGTTGTCAACGTGTAGTCCTATCCGCTGTAAATTGCATGTCCACTTTTATATTAAATTTGAGAAAATTTTCTAGCTATATATCTTGATATTAAAATAATAAATTGTTACAATTAATAAATTAAATAATGATCTCAATACATTTCAAATAATATAGCCTTTCAAGATTTCAATATAAGAATAACAGACGATTAAACTGATTTTGTTTAGCGTAATATTGTAAGCGTAATATTTAACATGTATTAATAGCTGATAGGACTCACCAAGATCTCAGTCTTACATCATACACATATTTGTAGAATCTAATATTTTGTAGCATTTACAATAGTATAGAACACGATATAAAATTTTATATGTAAATCAACTAGTGTTATCACACTATCTTGTAGCTGAAATAATAATGTGCGAAAAAAATATATCCACATTAATGTGGCGTTTGCATATTTATCACTCGTTCTACTACGTTATTATCATGTTGAAAATATATAGAGAAGTTAGGTAAATAATTTTAGGTCTTTCTCTCTCTTTCCTTCTATTTATCTACCTAGAGCGCAAATGGAATTTTTCCTAACTCTCTACTCATCACATATGGTATATGCAAGTTACCACAGATCAATATTAAAAATATTACATCATCAAGTCCTATATATTATATATAAACATTTGAATGAGTTTAAAAGCCAAGCCTTCGAATTTTACTCAAAAAATACTTAAAAAGACACATATCACCTTTATAAGACTAGGAACTAATTCAGTATGCTCAGTTAATATATATTTATTTTTAAACATACTTTTTCTAGGAAAATATATATTTTAGGTATAGGAATATTGCATGTAAAATATATATTTATATATAAAGTTATTGGAATAAAGAGGAACTCTAGATATGAATAGAATGTGTTAGGTTCTGTATATATAAGTAAATTACAGATACTGCACATTTCACACAGTTGCTATCACAATGACGTAGTACTCATACTAAACATAAAAATTAAAAAGTGAGGCTTAGCTTTCAATGTCAAACAAAGTAGTCTTAACTCCATCTCGGCACTATTGTTCACATAAATGAATAATTTCATACAGTATACATATATGTGAAACATGAACTATATGGGGTTATCTGTATCATAGGCATGTCACACTTATTATTAATAGATATAATGGCGTTTTGCAGAAAGCCTTCCACAATGATAATTTTGCTTTTAAAATTTAGAAAAATACACCATCTGGTCTACTCTGTTTTGCTACTTAGACGTATGTATCACTTTGATAAATCAATTCTAAATGCTGATAAACAACATAGATTAATTTTTTTTTGCATGATGCATTACATTTTCTGCTACTTGTAAATTAACTTGTAACATATATTTATATATGTATACATAACTAGATAATCGTAATTTGCTCTAACATGAAACACTGGAAACCCATTACTTTATTTTAAATGACATATCCTATGTCAATATCATACTATCACAATTCTGGAATTCATGAAGGAAGATATTTGATGGGTAAAACATCACAAACACTTCAATTAGTAAGAAGCAATAATAACAAGACAAGAGACAAATGCTTTAAGCCAGTTTTAGCTTAAGACACAAGACCGTTTTTGTTTTGATTTTTTCTCTGGTATGAATTGAGTAGGGGCACAAGGTGTTGACGGAGTTGCAGGAGTTATTGCAGCTGTGTCTTTTATGCTTGGAGGATCTTCCAACATATCTGCCAACTCTTCTCCACTATTTACTTCCAACTGGGATTGCAGTTATATAATACACAGAGATGGCAGTTTTATATATATATACACATATATACATATAAAAAATACTTAATAGTATTAGGAGATAAAAAATAAATAAAATAATATGTAGTAGTATTAGACAACTTAGAACAACAATAGTCGTATATCTATTATAGAATATTAGGATTGCACGTATTAATAGAAATATAGTACAAAAGTATAGCACAAAAGAAAATACATATAGATTTCCATTCGAGACTCAAAAAATAGATCAAATATATGATAGATTTGCGTTCAAAATTAATAGCTATAGTCACACATATGATATTAATCGCATTCTTTTAATCAACTTTTATTAACTTAAAGAGCATGTTCACCTGACTGAAATATACGACTTGAAACTTAAAACAATAGTGATAAAGAAAAATATTTACATAAAGCGCATCAGAGTTCAAAAGCAAAGTAGTTATAGTGAATTATTAAGATATTAAAAGTACCAACCTTTTTTGTTACGGTTACTCCTAGAGACTGGATTAGGTCGAGCAGAGGCGCTTTGCACGAGGAATATAACATCCTTTCTTTAATACTGCAACTATATCCTGGCATGCTATATATAAAAACTAAAAAAAAAAAAATTATTTTTTATGCTCTCTTATGATAATGGTGTACAAAACAATGGTATATTACTCATTAGCTTACCTATGCTTTCCATGTAATCTCCTTCGTGAGTGTGTTTGAAATTATAAAGATGATATCTAGCAGCATCAGATGGAACTTTAGTAGGTAATTTATCCAAGGAAATATCGCAAGCTGTGACTAAATGTATCTTTTCTTCCTCCAATTCAATTTTCAGTTGGATGTATTCGTGAATCCCTTTACCTAGTTCCGTAATGGCTTGCTTGGCTTCATCCGTCACTGGGAAAGCCACGCCGCTCAATGTCTGATGTCTCGTTTCGACGCTATAGTCCGTAATCGCAGTAGTCTTCTTCAATTCAGCTAATTCTTCCTCTGCCGTTGTCAATGGTACAGGCGCCGTATCGTTTCTCTTATACTTGTGATAGCCATCTAATGTAACATCTTCTGGGACAGTGCCATGTAATTCTTCTTTTATCGAGGCTGTACCAAATTCCTGCTTTAGCGTAGCCTTGGTAGAGGCGTAAAGCATTTTCTGCCGCACCGGTGCCGTATCTGGAGACCAGGATATAAATAACCAATCATAGCCAGAATCTGGTGACTTTGTATCCAATCTATAAAGGATATAAGCTGGTTGATTTTCCACGATCAGCGGCTTGATCATTTTATCGTAATCATCTTGCCATTTGTTGACTGGCTTCAAACTAGACGCTGGAGTTAGTTCCTCTGGAAAACGGAAGAGTAGTAGATGTTAAAGAGATGCCACGTGTCTCTCTGCTTTGATCTTCAAATCTTACAGCAGAACAAACGATATAACGCACGCTGCTATAAGATCCAATAAAAAATTCTTTTGCTACAATCTAGAACTTACCATTCTCTATCGAAATTTTTAGTACTCGTATCTTTCCGTCGCGGCATTTCGCAAACAACTTCTTCAATGCGTCATTAGCTAAAAGAAATCAACCGATTCATTACGATATTATTGACGAAAGATTGACAACTAACAATAAAACTAAGGAAAAGACCCTTATCGATTCACTACGATAAATCTTCGCCGTGGCGATGTGCACCGCGAAGAAACGTATAATCACCTTTAATTCCCGTCTGATGTGACATTATTTCACGAGGAAACCCTTGGTTGCTGCCGTCGAAGGTGGTCGGACTGTCGGACTGTCGGACTGTCGGAGTACGTCGACTACGTCCGAGATCCGAGAACCGAAACCGAGTTTTTTTTTTTTCTATCTGCCAAAGATTTGGGGAGCGTCCCGTTTGACCAAGTTGCGCGTCACCACAGCCACTCACAGCCCCCGGTGCCTGGAGTTTTTCCACTGGACCAGCCAATCAAATATTTTTCTTTTAAAATTAGCCAATTGACGACACGGGCTGCGTTTCAATATTCACTGCCAGTACGGAAAATCTATAGTTTACGTCACTTATACTATAGATTTTCAGTACTGGCAGTGAATATCGAAACGCAGCCACGGTCAACAGAGTCCCACTCGGCTTACGGGCGGCGCTGGACAGGGCCCAGCTGGGTGGTGGTCCCCAGGGACAGGGTTGACAGCTCTCTCGCGTAAAGTCGCGATTGTCGCGCGAAACATAAACGCGTCTGCTATGCTCCGCATTGCTCGCGTTATTGCGCACGCGTGGAATTCGTTTCTCTCCACTCCACTCTCCCGACTCCATCTGGCATCTGACACCTGGGACTTGGGAGTTGGGAGCAGTGGGAGGACTGGTATCTGACGTATCCTAACGGCGGATACCGGATACAGCATACATCATACAGCATACAGCGAGATCTGTACGTCAAAAGGTACGAGCGGCCGCTTATATTTTGAAGGTGTTGTTTCCACTTTAACCTCTCGACGGAGCTGGATTTGGCCGCACGGGACTCAATATGTTGGCCCTCATCAATCGGATCTTGGACTGGTTCAAGTCTCTCTTCTGGAAGGAAGAGATGGAACTCACTCTCGTCGGTCTGCAGTACAGTGGGAAGACTACCTTCGTGAATGTCATAGCGGTACGTGAGTCATGGACCTCTTTTATTTATCTCGCGCGAGTCGTCCTCGAGACCTCGGGAACGTTGATGTCGATAGTGATGGCCTCGGCCTCAGCCTCAGCGTGTCGCAACTCGCAACGTCTTGGTTAGATTCGATAACCCCTTCGAAGTAACTCCGTCGCTGTTAACGTACACCGTATTACTCCGTATTCCGTATACGCCCTTACGTCAAATGATTTAACTTTAACATATGATTATCGATGCGTGTTCGCGTTCGCGTTTGCAACCGTGATAGTCATTAAATCGTTGCTGCTTATTTTTCATTTCTTCTCTCTCGTTACCTAGCTCTCTTTGTTTTTCCCCTCGCCCCCTTTTTTGACAAAAGTCGGATTGTTGTACATACCATATC
Organism: Temnothorax longispinosus; assembly: GCF_030848805.1. Lineage (NCBI taxonomy): Eukaryota > Metazoa > Arthropoda > Insecta > Hymenoptera > Formicidae > Temnothorax > Temnothorax longispinosus. The sequence continues at coordinate 6,992,618 of NC_092361.1, forward strand.
GCGCGGATGTATAGTAAAACTTATAATCTCTCTGCACTGTACTTGATCATAACTTGAATTTTTTTCACAAATCGACGACGTGAAAAATAAATTTACTTATGCCAAATTTGAACACGTTTATTCATTGTACAATGTACATCAATCTTCATGCAATCAGAATTATGTTGACATTTAAAAATTATAATCCCTGTATCATCAGAATTATTAATGATACGTACACGTCATTGTTCTTAAACATGGACAACTAACAAAATCAACTCTTTTTTTTCTATATCCAGTCGGGACAATTTAGCGAAGATATGATACCGACGGTAGGCTTTAACATGCGCAAAATAACCAAAGGAAATGTCACTATAAAAGTATGGGACATCGGTGGTCAACCAAGGTTTAGATCTATGTGGGAGAGATATTGTAGAGGAGTAAACGCCATAGTTTACATGGTGGATGCAGCTGATTCAGAGAAGATCGAGGCAAGCCGCAATGAGTTACACAATTTGTTGGATAAGCCACAATTGTCTGGGATACCAGTGTTGGTTCTGGGTAATAAAAGGGATCTACCTCATGCATTGGACGAGAATGGACTTATAGAAAGAATGTAAGTTACCCACTTGGCTACGTGTTATATGTTTGCAAGTGTATAGATACTTTTGATATACAATATATATGTCTGTTCTAGGAATCTATCTGCGATTCAGGACCGTGAGATTTGTTGCTACAGTATTTCGTGTAAAGAAAAAGACAATATCGATATTACGTTACAATGGCTCATAGCGCATTCAAAAAGTGGAGTTCGTTAATACTCTTAAAATATCCCATTTGTTAGTATCGGCGAGTCTTTGATACTGATAACAGTATAGGGATCACGTGTGAAACGAGCGCATTGAGCAAACTTCGTTCAAAACTGAGTCATTATTGTAGAAAACTACTTGAGCTTTAGCTGATCTAAGTTGGATGGTGCGAATATGCCATGGTAAAATTTAAAAAAAAAAAATCATGCTTGTATGCCAAGAATATGCTCGTGTGAATTATACCGTAAGGCACTTATTTCCCGCGAGCACATTAGTAATAAGAAACAATTTTTTATATTTTCGTTTTAGATAAGTCCAAGAATATATTCCAATACTTAATAACAATTAAATATAATTAGTATCTCTGTATTTTCTATGATTGCCGCTATTGTGTAAAGCTGAAATAATACCAACATAATCGCAGTTAATTATTGTGATATTATAGTCTAGATGTCGACATTCTGATTTTGTCTTGTACCCTCGAAAGATACCAAACGTTTCATGTATAAATTAGAGAAAATTGTAGCTATTACGAGATACACACGCGCAAAGATATCACTATTAATTAATATACTATAGTATGTATGTATGTAGGTATATGTGTATATATATATATATTTACATACATACTATACTATACATACTATAGTATATTTACACACACACACCTCGAAGAAACTTTAATAACAAATAAAAACGACATATTGCAAACATCGCCCTTGTTCTTTTTACTTCAAGAAAATGATAATCCCGAGTCGAATGCTATTCTCGTGCGTTTATGTAAACGTACGTGAAGAAGGGTGACGGGACAGAAAAGAGGGACGGGGGAGAGAGAATTTATATATTAAATATTTCGCAAAGACAATAGGAATTTGATGATGGTGATGGAAACGACACAAAAACACGTCGAGAAACAGCTCAGAAAGCATTGTGAGATGTATAAATTCTATTGGAAATATCTAAAAGAATTGATTGCAATAGAATAGATTTTATTTACTCTGCAGCGCGCGATACCAAAAAGTTTAAATGCTCGCACATTTTTTCGTTATTTATCCTAAAAATTGGTTTCTTTTCATTTATTTCTATCTATAAAGTTTCATATAATACGCTTAATTTCCCTTAATTTCCACTTTTTTGTGGTTATTGGTTCAACGTGCTTCTAATAAATCAAGTCCATATTTCTAAGTAACTCGGATCGATCGGCTACACTTCGTGGCACAACTATAAACTTATGTCACAGAGATGAGCTGTTTTACTAGACTGTATACGTTGAAACGGTTCGAGGCTGTACTTCCGAAAACGTCCATGCTCAGATTTAGGTGAAACTTTGTGAATAGGTTCCTTTTAGATAGAAAACACATATACCAAAAGGATTTTTTACGACTCCAAAGTTTAGCAACTTTTTTAACATTTTTAACTTACTCTCTCCGCACATACATTTTCCACGCGAAACAAACCAAAACAGCTCTCAAGTAATGTAAACAACTATAAAATCATACACAAAGTACAAATATATTAGTTTATATACTCTGCTGTATACTCTGCTTTACCGAAAAAAGTGGAGCCCCCCGCAGGGGGGCGGAACCTACTGCCTCCACGCATACACTGTCCACGCGAACCGAGGTTCACGCACACCCCTCCCGTGCTTTCGGGGGAGGTGCGGTAGTCCCGAAATAGTTCACGCATATACTTTCCACGCGAACCGAGGTTCACGCACACCTCCCCCGTGCTTTCGGGGAAGGTGCGGTAGTCCCGAAATAGTTCACGCATATACTTTCCACGCGAACCGAGGTTCACGCACACCCCCCCCCCCCGTGCTTTCGGGGGAGGTGCGGTAGTCCCGAAATAGTTCACGCATATACTTTCCACGCGAACCGAGGTTCACGCACACCCCCCCCCCCCGTGCTTTCGGGGGAGGTGTGGTAGTCCCGAAATAGTTCACGCATACACTTTCCACGCGAACCGAGGTTCACGCACACCCCCCCCGTGCTTTCGGGGGAGGTGTGGTAGTCCCGAAATAGTTCACGCATACACTGTCCACGCGAAACGAGGTGCCACATAGGTTCGTGGCGCGCTTTACAAGCTCGTTTAAGTAGAGGTGGTATTTCACCTCTACTTCTCACCTCACAGAGGAAGTTTCACCAATGATGTTTATGTTATGACTGACGGGTATGACTTTATGGTTGTTTACATTACTTGAGAGCTGTTTTGGTTTGTTTCGTGTGGAAAATGTATGTGCGGAGGCAGTAAGTTAAAAATGTTAAAAAAGTTGCTAAACTTTGGAGTCGCAAAAAATCCTTTTAGTATATGTGTTTTCTATCTAAAAGGAACCTATTCACAAAGTTTCATCTAAATCTGAGCATGGACGTTTTCGGAAGTTTCGCCCGGTTCGATATTCATTTGTACCGAATTCAAAAAATACGTATTAAAAAAAAAATCTTTACAATAAAATTTTAAAATAGTGGAAGGGAAAGAGTTTTCCCAAGTTCAACGTGCTGAAATAAAGTTTCAGCTAACGTGAACTACGCTTACTTGACAATATGGTATTTCAATTTCTATCACGTGGGTGTTCGTTACAGCCAATTTTTGTTATATTTATTAACTGTACATGACTCACCCTTTTAATAAAGTGGCCACAATAATATGCATTAACGTGTTCGCAAAAAAATCAGTTACATATTACAGCAGAAAAGATTATGTCCTCGAGGTCTCGTCAACGATTTGCGGATACATGTACATGATAAAGATAGAATCGATTATCGTGTCTCCTATTTTATAATGCGTATGTTATAATACAGAATCATGGATGGAATGATACGTTTCCATCTTTCAGGGACAGAAAATATGCTCACATACATACAGTTACATTTACATACGGTTGAAGATCCAAAAGGCAAATATATAATAGAATATACAGAAATGGATAATTTTATATGAAACATTGTAAAGGTGATACCGACCATATTAAGAAAAAATAAAATTAATAAATAAAATGAAATAAATGTAAAAATATAGGAGAATATTATTTTTTATAAAATTTGAAAACATAAATTGTCTATAAACGTCGATTAAGAATACTGCTTTTTCTATTATAATTTCTTTGGAACGTTCCATATACAAAATATCCTGTTCGACTGGAAAATATTTCAATGATAGATTTTTTTACCACGTTTGAGCAGCTTTATGCCTCAGTTAATTTCAAATAGACTTTAGCAGACTTTGATACTTGTTTATGACGATATTTAATATTAAAAATTATTATGACACGTAACAACAGCTCAAGTACGTTTCGCAAAAAAGTCGGTTTTAAAGCATCTACCTTTCAATCATCTCCCAGTGATATTGACATTTTGCATTATTACAATCTGTCTATATTGATTCGATTTTTAAATTAACTCATTAAAGTCTACGTACAATCTTAGTTTTTACGGTTTTTGTTTGGTTTTCGAGTATTTTGAAAATAGATGACATTTTTACACAAATTCTCCATGCTAAAGTATATTGCTTTGGGTTATCCAATAAATTAAGATACACAAGTTTCATTTGGAGATTACAGAAAACTATGGGCTTTAATGAGTTAATCTCTCAAATTTGTCAAACATCTATTGTAACTTTCTGTTTAATCATTGTATGTTACATTTGAATGTCCATAAAATACATATATTTGCATCTATATGCATATATGTATGTATGCATTTGTCATAAGCTATATCTACATATATATGCATGCATGCCATTTATTTACATAAATTCGAAAAAAAGATACTCTATGCTTTTTCGCCCCTTTTTTCTTCCTCTGAAAAAAAGACGGTGAAACTTTATAAATTCAATTATATATGTATCCGAATAATACTTTACAGTTACAAGTTTATGTCATACTTGCATGAAAAGATACATATTTTTTTATATTTCTTATATAATAACGCTATTATTAATAATATCCAAAATTCACTGATTTTGATCTTTTTATGTCTATTCAATCTACGTCGTGTATCCGCACTTCGTATACATTTACACGAAGATATTGCCACATAATTAATAAGCAATATTAAGTCGATGATAAACTTCCTATTAATACAATATCTTTTTTGTTGCGCGTTATGTTCCGCTGAACAAAACGATTAAAAACTTGTTAATTTATAAATTATTATATTAGGTGTCCACGTACACAGAATTGACGAAAAATGGTCATACAACTTCGTGAATTCTGGACTCTCGATCCTTCCTCGACAAAAATTTCGAGGAAGTAACATTTTTGTATCTATTTAAAAAAAATCGACATTACATCTTGTAAGAAATTACATTATGTCTCCACTTTTCGCCAATATCGGAACACTTCCTATACTTGATCTTATCATATAATCATTGCACAGAATAATCTTCCTATTTTATACAAGGTGACGTGACTCTATTTCTGTTCTGTTCTCCATTTAAAATTGGATTTAACAATAGCACATTATGGATTATTCTACTATGACTAGTTTTATGCATCACTAGACTTCATTCAAGATTCGTTATATAAGAAAACTCGCAAAGCATCCGTGCTTAAATCAATTTTTTGTCATATTATGTGCATAAGAAATGTTTAAATACTTGTCACGATTATATCTCATCCGACATCTTTCTCTTCATACATATAGTTATGGCATTCTATATTCATCTTGAAATATATGTGTGTGTGTGTGTGTGTGTGTGTGTGTGTGTGTGTGTGTGTATATATATATATATATATATATATATATATATATATATATATATATATTATATGCTACATAATTGAATAAAGGAACCTGTATTTAGTACATCGTTTGGTACAAACATTATTTGAAAGTTCCTATTATAAATGTTTTTCACACGCATACATATCTCTTCGATTTGCACTCACACACACACATATACTCATATACGCAGTTTCCCAAATTTCCTGCATATCCTTTCATCTATAGATTCCCTGATAAATTTGGGATGCATTTTTCTTAACGGTATAATTTTTTAACATTCAATTTTAAATATTTTTAATAATAATAAAAATAAATGCACGTTATAACTTTATATAATTAATATAATTTACTAATAATCCTAAACATCTTCAGTTTTCAATTTAAATTTATTATTTTACAGTAAACTTATATGTGTGTGTATATATATATGTACACTTACATCCTTGAAGCTAATTTGAGAAGATCTCTGAATTTTTAATTATTTACAGTTCATGAATCAAAACTCCTTTTTAACTTCAAATTAGCCTAAAGATCTGTAGATGAAAGATAGTACAAAAAAGCTGAGATCATATACATATATATGTATGTATTTACAGGATATCTCGAAAACATTAAAAATTCTTTTGACATATTGTTTGATCAACTTATAATAAATTTTTCCTTAGCAAAAATGCTGACGTACGTAATCATTTTCAAATTATAAGCGATTAAACAAAAAAAGAAAATGCTTTACGAAACGTAATTTTCAAGGAACCAAATGAATAACAAAACTATGTTCCTTAACTAATATTTCAGGTAAAAAATATATTTTAATAGAATTTTAATTTGAGGGTTGTTGCAACAATATATAATGCAAAAAATTGAAAAGTTGCGATAAATGATTATTTCTTGCTAAGGAAAAATCGACCCTTAATTGACCAAACAATCTGTTATTAAAAAAACTTCCGATGGTGTTGAAACATCTTGTATATATGCGAAAAAATTGCATTTTGTTGACTTTAATAATGGGCTATAAGGAGACTAGTTACACATCTGGCCCGAATTTTATAATTATTCTAGAGCCACTTCGTTAAAAACTCATTTCTTTTTCTTGCGACACTAAATAATACCTATTATCCATGCTTTCTTATATTATCCACAAAACTTATATTATTACGTGATTTATGCTCATTGCAAGAAAGCACGACTAAATTTCTATCTAATAATTTAAAGCACGCTCATAAATCGGACGAGTATAATTTTAATTAATAAATTATTCAGCACTTGTTTTTTTCTTCAGATATAAAATATTCGTATTATTTTAACAAATAAAATATGTTTCACAGTGTACAACAGTAGTTGTAATAATTATATTTTTATAACAAAAATGTGTTTATATTACTTTGCAGCTATCACTAATAAAATCTTATAAGATTTATAAATCTTATAAAACCTGTTTCTATATAGGATATTTTATATAATATGAACAAATTATTGCAGATAAATTATGCATGAATTATGCATAAATTATGTAGATAAGTGCATTCGATACTTCCGTGCAAAGAAAATTCCATCAGATGGATTTAATAAAAGGATAGAGTTCTGGTAACATTTACAGAACATATGCATAAACAAAGCTATTGTAAATCCAACAGATTTAAAAAAAAATAAGAAAAGAAATATATATTATCATATGTAGAAATTTAAAAGATACTGAATGGACAGGTTTGTTTGTGTTGCTCGCACTATTTGCATTTAGAATCTTTGCTTTCTTTTTCTCCAATGCCTAATGTATATTTATCTCGTTTTAAAGGCAGGAATTTTTGAGAATTTCAAGTAACACGAACAAATCTATTGTAACATAAATGTGACAAGTGTTATAAGTAAAAAAAAAGTATAATCTTAAAAAAAGCGACCATCTCGAATTACCAGATACGTGTACTGCTTGCACACTGAAAGCAATCTCATGTACACTTTCATTCACGTTGCTGTGACTTGTTGAGCACATGCCCCCAAAAATAATTAGAAAGATTTCTTTTGAGAACGTCGCTCACCAAGTTCAGCAATTAATTAAAGCGGCATTACGTGAATACGCATTCACAGACAATTACATTTTCGCACGCTAAATGAACAGCTATGTTCTGTATCTCTTTGTAGATATATAGATATGATTATTTTTTACTAAAATTTTCATGTATCCGACGTATTTATCAGAAAAATTGCGTCGTTTCGGTGTCCCAAATGATATCACATTCTCAGATGGTTGAGCAGTAAAAGCCTTCTCAATCTTAACACAAACAAAGGCTATTTGTCATTTTTAACATCAAATCTCACGATTCTCTGCTAGCAACCGTTGCGTCTGGTATGGGCCAATAACGGCGGCATCTATAATTACAGAAAATTGACATCTTTATTCAGAAGGGAACGTATATGCGATATCATTAGTTTTAATTAATTTTACGTAGTGACATATCAAGTTAAGGAAATAATATATCAAATATCTGAGACTATTTTTTCGTGTACCAGTCAGATACGTGTGTGCGATATATATTCACCTAGCTTTATTTTCTGCTATGTGAGGTGGCAACGATGTAGGCGGTGGTGGTGGTTGACGAGAAGATTTTGGCGGTCCACTGCTATTAGAATCACTTTCACTGCTCTCTTCGGATTTTTTACCAGGCTCCCGTAAAAGATGCGAAGGTACTCCCCTGGGAGAAAGTCTTGGCAATACTTCAGATTGCGGTCTCGTTCTATGTTGCGGTCTTTGGAACTGCAGATTCAGCTGACTAGCGTCTGTCACATATTTTTCACTTTGTCTTCGGCGGCGCAAAGCGGGCGTACATCCAGTTAAATTTTCATCTTCGGCAGAGCTGGCTGAAGTTAAAGGTGACATGATTGGTCTAGCCGCTACATAGAATCTATATTATATTAGTTTTACTAACTATTCTCTTTTTCCTTAGTTGCGGTCGCGGGCACGGGTAGTTTTTCTACGTCACTTCCAGTTCCCGCCTTGATATTTAAAGTGTTAGTCTCGGGCGTCGATTCGGATAACGAACACCTTGGACTTCTAACAGGAACCGGTATTTTACTATGAGCGATGTACGTCCTACTAGATGTTTCCTTCTCTTTATTGTCCTTATTATCACGAATCGGTACTGCATTTTGTACAGTAGTCAAGGCAGTAGTGGCATTAATCGATTCCTTTTGCAAACTCGCGTTTGCAGTTGGTCGATTCTCGGTCGCGTCGTAATATATCGATGGTTCTTCCGGTCCCGGATTAGGACTAGCTGGACTACCTGCCGTGCCGTTCGTCAATTTCTCTACAAATTCAGATAATGCAAATATTTGCATTATAAACGTAAAATGGATTGCAGTTGACTAACGCACTGATTCACTAATCAATAACAGATTTGTGTGAGAAAAAAAAACAATCGATTGCACGTACTTTGTAACGGTTCCCTGTCAGCACTAGTCTGCACAATTGTAGCACCACCGGTTGCATCTACCACTCTGATTTCCAATCTACCCGCTACTGCTTCTTCCTCTTCCTCTCCTCTAGGAGTGTTAAACATTGCATCGGGAGAGAAAGCTACTGCTGGTAGACTAGATCTTCTGACTGGTGCGGTCTGTCTCGGTTCATCGTATCGAGTAGCAATATTCCTCATAACATCGACTTCATACAGCAAATCATCAAATGCCGCTTGCTGAACCTGTTACCATCGAAATTTAGATACGTCTGTGTAAAAGCACGCAGTAGCGTTCGTACGTAGAACACGGTACGAACCAATGGAGCTTCGAGATAAGCTCGAACGTGTGGCGCTAAAACTGGAACGCTCCAAGCTCGCGGGAGTGCTCCTTGCAGTTCTGGATATTTTTCGATACCCGCAATGTTTAAACATCTATGCGGCACCGCTGGTCTCAGAGAATCCTCGCTTATTTTCGACAGTGCTATGGGCATGGGCATTAAAGACTGCTGTTGACACACATTTGAGGCATTTGATTGAGTTGCGACGGGTTTTGTATCCACGTGCTGTGAACCCTCGATGATACCTGTGGACTGCATGCGAGCATGCGTAAACTTGTTTAAATTTCGACCATTGTTCGAACGAAACATTTTTAGTGTAATATGCTCCTGCTTATCTACGTTCTTTATTGTAATAAGCAAGAATTTTTACTTGTGGCGGTATGGATGGGGCCGTTGTCCCTTTGTGCTCGGGGCTCTGCAAATTTTCGCCCTTCCACTCGTTATCAGTCTCTTCGGAATCGTCAAATTGTGATTTCCATTGCGAGGCCAGAGTCAATCCTCCGCCGCCTTTGGTCACTTGTTGCAGGGCGGACACGTTGTCGTCGTCTATTTGCGCAAATTGCGTAATAGAACAGTCACGTACCGCCGAACGTCCGCTTCTGACTTGTTGTCGGCTATCTGCTCTCCTTCTGGGTTCTCTTCTCAGAGGTTCTCTTTGTTCAGTTACCTAAAAATATAAAATTTGTGCAACTGTCAGTTGTGATGTAAGTATAAAAATCTGTCGTGTAAAATATAGATCGCGTATTCACCGGGCTTTGATTTCCAACGTATTTAGTATTAGTTACGTCATAAGAGCAATAAGAAGCGTCGACTTCCGTCTGTATACGAGGGCTCGGTAATTCCCCAGACGTTCCCTCGGGTGTAGCGATGCGCAAACGGGCGAGAGTAGCGGGCAATGTAGCGCCGCTCGCTGATTTCCTAAGTGGTGCTGTTGCATTTGTTACTGTTTTAAGGCGAGGAACCTCGGATGCGGAACGTGCGGAAGCCATCAATGCATCTCCCTCGTTATCTACCTGCTTTTCTACTGGCGTAGGAACTTGAGATTCTACTGCCATCGAGACTGCGCGTCGTTTCTTGGGAGATCCTATGCGATGAACGATACGTACTACTGTGATAACGTTAACAAACAAACAAACAATATAGATTGCAACATAGGTTGTAAAACTGTACAAACCTTGGGTTGGCAAAGGTGGCACAGTCTGTTGCGCGACCTGTTGATGCGTATTATCCGTCGTTGGTATTGTGGCATTGCAATTTTTATCCCTACCATGATTGCTGATAGCTGCTGCAAATGGCACTGGAGAACCTTCTATTCCACGTTGCCTGTTTCTTCTATATATACTTTCGTAATCCAATTGTGCCTATGTCAAACAAATGCAAAACAAAAAACACGATAAAAAATGGATTGTATTCTCTAAAACGTTAAAAAATATTAAAGATCTCTAAAAATGTAGCACGTATATAAGTGCTGTCCTAATAAGATTTAAGATGAATAAGATAAAAATATTTATATGATTATACGAGAGTTTTGTATTTCTTACATCCAACTCCTTTCTGTTGTCTGGTTCCACGTTCTCTTGGTTATTCGTATCCACATTTGTGGTTGGAGGCTGATTGAGAGTAGTAGCTGTAGTTAGAGCAGGTGGTACAGCTACCGTAGGTAATGATCTAGTACTTGATAAACCTTCATTAGCTATTAATGGCCTTTCCCAATCATAGGGATCGTTTGGTTTTACACCTCTACGTTTCATACATCGTTCAAACAGACCAGCTAACATACCGTAATCTGGTTTATCTGCATACTCCAAACTCTACGAAAATATAAAAATGTTTCGCATTATTACAAAGACAAATATTTAACTATCCTATAATTAGTACAAATCATATCGAAGATCACCTGAATGTGTTCTAAAAAGACTCGTAGATCGGATGGAAGATGTTTTAAAAGTAATCGATGATCATATTTTTCTTTCATGAGACCCACCTGTACAAGATTTTACGAATACTTAAATAATGCTCTTACGTACACACAAAACTGCCCCTGTGTATCTTATAACTGTCTGTGAACTTGAAAAAACTCTCCGACACTTACTTGCTCTTTATCTTTTATTTTTCGCCATGGCAGTTGCCCATTAACGAATTCGACTAGCATATAAAATAGTGACCATAAATCATCATGTCGGCCCATCTCTTTATTTTTGTGTGCATTGACTGACGCGTATCGGACGGTTCCTCTAAATCCCGCAGCGGCACGAGGCGGTCGCACCTCTCCCGTACTGGTCGTGAATTGTCGAGCTAGACCAAAATCTAACATGTATACCAGCCTTGAGTTGTACGGATGGCGGCCAATTGAAAAATTTGACTGTAATACAAAATATTACTATTAATATTCTTATGACTATGCACGTCTATAATATGTGGTTCAGTAAAAGTACAGATTATCCAAAATATGTAAACTCTATGTAAACAACAATGCGTAAGCACACACTTACAGGTTTAATATCTCTATGCAAAAATCCCACTTGATGAATACTTTCTATAGCTTTCAAAATTTGAAGACCAAGACGTAACGTAGTAGAAAGTGAAAAAGCTCCTCGCGGTTGTGCTCTGCGCAATTCCGCCAAGTTCTTTCCTTGTAATTGCATTACAACATAATTAAATCTATCGTTACGTCCACAGCCAATAAAACGGCAAACATGGTCTTTACCTAGAACAATTTTTATAATAGAGCAATAATTCAGAAATAAAAAATATCTGACTTACTTTTATATTTTGAGCATAAATATCTGTTTAGTTAAAAAGTTTATACTAACCCTGTAATTTTTTCAGTACAGCTACCTCCATCTTCAAGACTTGTTTTGGCTGCCGTGCAGATTCAACTTTAAGGGCCACTTGTTCCTTCGTCATTAAATCAAGACCTTCGTAAATTTCACCAAATCCCCCGCCACCTATTTTTCTCACCTATGTATCAAAAAGACACATGTTTTTCTTAGATAATATATCTGAGCTACACTGACCAAACGGCAAATACAGCATCGATATAAAAATATTTTTCCTTCGATATACGTAATGTTCATTGACACCTTCAAGTATTTCTTAATAAAAGTGACACACTATAAAAGGGACACGTACTACGTTTACATGAGCGTTACTTTTGTAGTAACTTGTGATACGTCACCCGTTTACGCGGAGTAACGTATCGTAAGTTACTACAAAATCCCATTTACGCGAAGGACGTATCGCAAGTTACTACAGAAGTAACGCTCGCGTAAACGTAGTATAAGACATTTACTACGTTTACGCGAGCGTTACTTCTGTAGTAACTTACGATACGTTACTCCGCGTAAACGAGTGATATATCAGAAGTTACTACAAAAGTAACACTCGCGTAAACGTAGTATTAGAATACATGGAAAGAATTAAAACAAGCTTACAACTTTCCAACGCTCTTTGACCACATGGCCGGGCTGCAGCAGATCTTCGCTCGTCATAGTTATATTATTATTTTGATCCGTGCTTTCGTCGCCTACATTCCTCAACGCCGAATCCTCGGGGTTCGCGGACCTGGAAAGCGTAAGTGACAGATTATGTCGTAAATATATGTAGACGTGACGCAGCGCGTGCCCGCGCGCGATAGCGCTATGTCACCGCGCCGACCAAGTAAACTGTCAACGCGTAATGCATCTCGAATACGGATTTTAACCTGAAATGACGTTTGACAAAATTGGTCGATACGCGCCCTGCGCTAGGCAGCCATGATTGCGTGCGAGATAAAAGTGTCGCTGTCGCTGTATCAGTTCCTTGCTATTCGGTCCTGAAGCGAATCTCCATATCAAGCGATCTTCCGATCGCTCGCATCAACTCGCGGCTCGCGGCACTCGCGCTCTCTCTCCCTCTCTACCTTTGCTTTCGACTTAGCGATCGTTACTCTGCCAGCGTGATTCGGCTCGCCGACTATAACTGATGTCACGAGTCACGACGGTCACGACAATCAATTGAGGCAGTCGAGCACGCACATTTTCCGCTCTTTTTCGCAATTTTGTTCTCGACTGGCGGTGCCGACAGTGCCGACGAGTCGACGTCGACGGGCGATCATCGTTGACGATCGACGCGAGGCGTGACATAAAAAGCGACCTTCTTTCGCCGCCTACGACCAACTGCAGCGAATTAAACGAATTTTCACGTCGCGGCGAGACGTTCGCCGGGTTCGCCCGTCGTCGCGAACGAACGCGTTTTTCACCGAGATCACCACCAACCACAACCGTGAACCGCCGCGGCCGCGCGTATCCACTACCGAAACCGAGAGTCCGAGTCCGAGAGCGGCGAGGCAGGGCGAGAGCGCCGAGAGCCGATCCAAATATATATATAGGTATACAATAGTATTTTATTTTTACTAACAATGTTGTCTGCTAGAGACACCGCGCTCACACGGCGCGAGGCGCGACGTCCGCGACGTCGCGACGTTCCTCTCGTGCGCGACGTACTCTCGGCGGAGACGACACCGTCGCACAAGGCACGCGCACAGCGCACAGCTCCCTTCACAATCCCGTCGTCGTCGTCGTCGTCGTCGTCGTTGCCGCCGCCGCCATATCCTTCTCTTGGCCGGGCCGCCGTCCGCGCAACGGTCTCGAATTACCGTGTAGCCGATCACTCGCTCGTCGCGGCCGGGCCCGGGTGTCTGCGGCTGCCGCGAGTGCCGTGAAACTTGCCGTCAAATGCCAGCGGGACGGCCATCTTTCGATTTCGCACCGCACGAGAATCATAGTGCGCGAAATCGCCGGGAGATAGCGCGCGATGTACGGCGATCGATGCACCCTCCTAGCCTCCTACTATGCTGGCCTCTCTCTCTCTCTCTCTCTCTCTCTCTCTCTCTCTCTCTCTCTCTCTTTCTCGCTCTGTCTCGTTCTCTCCACGCCCCACGGCACACCACACGCCCGCGCCCACTCGCGCCCGGCGCTTCTCTCTTTCTCTCTCGCACGTTTATTATTGGTTATTATCTCGCGTAGATCTTGCGCTCTTTTATCGTGTAGTTGCGCGCGTCAAAGTTCCGCATGGTAATAAGTAAACGCATCGGCGCGACAACGCCGACAAAGTAAAATTTCCTTTTACGGCGCATCGTGGAAAAGGAGATGGACAATTACAAATATTTGAATGCGTATCGTATCCCCCTCCTCTATGAATCATCAATCGTATTATCGTTTCACGAGTGCTCGTTCATTGACGATCATTGACGATCGAGTCGTATTAGGAGCGCTTATTCGCGGCTTATTAATTTATATAAGCTGCGAGAGTCGGTCGCAACTGGTCGCAACTCGCAACTCGCAACTGTCGTGCGTCGCAAGCGTGAAGCGCGCCACGGCCGCGGCACGACGTTCTTCCGAGTGAATTGTTATTTTAAGAAGACGGGAATTTTTTGTGACAAGAGACAGTTATAGAGCGCAAGCATATATACGTATGGTATTCTGCCTACGCAATACGCATACTGCCGTGCATACCGCATTACGCACACGTACAGCATAAATTATAATAAAGGTCATTAAGAATTCGATTACCCGTTATCGTGGCGTTGGAGTTGTCGCGTGCAATTTAGAAAAAGCTAGGAAAGATCTTTACATCACACGTGCGTGGAAAGTGGCACATTACGCGCGTGACACGCGCGTAATGGGCCACTTTTCACACACTTGTAATATAAAATAGGGTGTGTAACACGTGTGTTAAGTTAAAAATTGGACTCGCCTTCGGCTCGTGCGTCTACTCCGCACTCGTGTCCAATTCTCAACTTCCCGCACTTGTTACACAAATAACTATTTAATTACAGTAGAGTAATAATGACAGAGGAAAATAAAATACTCGTCATTGGCCCTACTATGTATCGTACTTATTAGAATTCGCATCAATTGTCGCGCTGTCTTTTGTCATAAATTTAAATACTGTTGGGTTGGATAAAAAAGGATTTTGATTCCGTTTCGGTTAATTATATATTAAAGCGGCGTAAAGCGCTTATAATAAAATTTTGACCGTCCGCTCGCGGCTCCCTTTGCTAGAGGGCATAATTTAAGTTTAAACGTCTATTTTTAAACGGCCTCACTCGGCATATAATACACCGAGAGCAGCATCTTCCTCCTCGCCAGACAACTTTTCCAACTTGTCTCCATTTTTCTCACTCCGTTTTCTTATTCCGTACGAGTCAACGAGTCAACGTTGCGCGGCCGTATCTGCGTGATCTGCGCGATCTGCGCGGAAATAAGAATAGCTTAGAACGCGAAATATTTCGTTTATCGCTCAATCTAAATTTCGAAATAAGCGAGCGATAGAGCACAGCCGTTATCATTTATATACACCTATTCACTCGGATTTCGGATTACTTACATACGAATAGAACATTCCGTAAGTCTATCAATTACACATATGCACGGATGCACGACCAATTTGTGTTTTACAGTTATCGAATGATAATGGTAACGCAAAATGGATTTAAAGAATATATACGACGCGATGATTATTTAAGAGGCTTTAATAATAGGATATTCCGTTTCTCTCTCGGACGCGATACAAATCGTAGATAGAGAATATAGAGACCCCGGGCGCTAAAATAGACGGTAATTATATTGTTATATAATTAAGCGTCAAAAGTTATTGTCGCTTCTTAATTATCTATATGCCGACTATGCCTACGCTTTGTATCGTAGCTTGATTCACCAAACCATTTCGATTTTCAAATAAATATATCTCTAGATGTCTAGATTGAAGAATTAGCGTGAACGCTTTTGCTAAGATAAAACTACGAAAATAAAAATATATAAAATAAAACAAGAGAGCTTTGATTAAATTATTTAAATTTTTTATTTTCGAGAAAATTAAGTGGGGAGAGAGGTAAAAGGAAAGACGACTTTACAAAAGAAATTTTTGTCACAAACTCTTTCAATCTACTGTGCCGAGAGAAGAAGCTCGTGACGAGAAATATGCTTTATTTTCTCTCTATTTATAAGAGAAGCGTTAATCCAGATATATCTTAGTTATAATTTCGGGAAGTATTCCAAAACGGTTAAGTTTAACGTTCTGGCAAAGGCTTGTAAATCATCTACTCGAAGTATGCGTATATGCGCGTATACGTTTAGAAAATGATATACGCTTGCGCGCAAACATACGTAACCATATACGTTCATTAAACGGTTATAGATATAGATAATAATCGGTGCACGTCTGCATGGCTTGCACGGTCGCCCGCGTTAGTTAACTAAAATAAAGCCGCGGGCCGCGGGTCACGAAAAGCAAAGTTATACGCTGTGAAGTTAGATTCGATTGATCACTTGGCGCGTTCGACTTGACCCCTTGGACGTCGCGTTGCGTCGCGTCGCGTCACGTCAATTAATCGGGGAGCCGGGGGAGGGCGTCTTGTATACGTACCATTTCATGATCTTGACGAAAACAAACGGTGAGCGGGAGGTGCGATAAAACGTATTTCGCGGATCAGACCGACGG
Source organism: Temnothorax longispinosus (assembly GCF_030848805.1). NCBI lineage: Eukaryota > Metazoa > Arthropoda > Insecta > Hymenoptera > Formicidae > Temnothorax > Temnothorax longispinosus. The sequence continues at coordinate 7,009,393 of NC_092361.1, forward strand.
GAAGCAGAGCGATATACACCGAATATACGTCGAACACCGGACGCAGAAAGAAGGTAAAGACCGAATCAAGGTTCTCGCACGTGTTTTTCGCGGGCCGTTTTAACCGTCGAACCGGCGCGGGCGCGCGGCGTGGCGCGGCGCGGTGGCGCGCGGCGGCAGGGCAGATTCACCTCCTCGACTCCGGGCGACGGCGACGACGACCGACGACCGAGCCGGACTCGTCACTCGCGAGAGTCGAGTCATAACAGCGCTTCGCTCTTTGGCATCGGACCTGCGACGCCGCGACCGCGAAATCGTCCCCTTCGGCCCCTGCTCCGCTGCTCCTGCTTCGCTCTAGCCGCTTCACCTCGGCAGCTCGGTTGTCTCCGGGTTGTCCCGCGACAACCCTCTCTCGAGAAGCGAGCGAATCTCCATCGAGATTCCCGCATTTCCCGCTTTTATCCTCCACCCTACTCCACAGTGTGTACAGTGCACAGTCACGTTGCGCGTTGGCTCGGTTGGCCGACGTTGGACGTCGTCACGCGACCAATTTCTTTATGACGATTCATATACGGCACAATGCAGGGCGAATTCCTTCTGATCGAGCATTCACCTCCGTCGCCCGTTTATCTCATTAATCTTTGATATATTTGCGGTAAACGAATTATACTTATCATTGTTTTACGAACCTTTTTCGTTAATGTCAAAGATATTTCTCCACGCTTTTCTTCTGAAATCTGAAATAGATTTTAACTACTTCCAAAAAATACGCCCACAACTATAATATAATTCTCGACGAATTCCTTGAAATTGAAAATTAATTATGCAAATTGATATAATGCACTCTTAATACAATTTATTTCATATAACGATGCGAATCTTAAAAAAAAATTCTCTTTGTGCGTTAAAATGGTTATGATTCGTTTAAAGTATAGGATGATAAACGAGCTTCTAAAAATAATATTGGTTTACGAATCTCGTTTGGTACTTGGTACTCTATCTGCATTCGCTTCACAGTCAAAACTGCGTAGCAATTACTGTCGGTAAAATCGTTGTTTGCTAAATAATTGAGTAACAATTAAATTACAGAATTATTTACAATCTTGTTGCATCATCGAAATTAGAATATTATTACATTTAAATTTTCAGAAACTAAGTTTTGTGATTTTATTTACAAGACAAGCGGATTTAATAATATCTGTTTATTATTAATGTTGCATTATTATTACTTTTATACATATTTGATATTGGCCATCAACAAATATGTTACAATTTTTATTTCCCCGCCCCTAGTGTTTTTATTCGTTTGTTCAAAAACTAACGCGATATATTTTCATAATAATAGTAATAATAATAATAATAATAATATAATATAATATAATATAATAATATAATAATAATACATAATGTATAATACATAATAATTCATAGTCATTGCATGTGACACGTGACACGTGACCATCTCGGTAATAATCACCCCGCGCTAAATACATCGCGCTTTATACATCGTCGTTCTTTTAAATCGCCCCGTACTAAAACGACGTGCGTATCGGAACAATCGGTACGCGCGATAAATAGGTAAACGCAGCGCGTAAATCGATATTCAACAAATAAGATTTAAGTAAAACAATGGTACATACATGCACGTTTGATGCGATGAAAGTCGTGACGGAAAATTAATCGCTTGGCGCAGATTGCGTACAGATTCGCAAATTCTCGCGCTGTGCGTCGCGCGTTATCTTCTCTTTTCTCTTTTCTAAACGAAAGCAGAATTTCGCACAACGCAAATATGTACGTGCTACGGTGTCGCGCTTTTCACTTTGCATAATATGATGATTATGAAAAAACTATCACGTACCCGCAAGAAGGAAATTCTATCTCGAATGATCGACGATTGCTCAAAAGAATGTGTGTATGTCATGTGTATGTGTATCGTGTGTCGTGTGTCGCGTGTATGCGTGGGTGTGTGGGGATATGCGGTTCACTTATTTCGTCGGCCCGTGAGCCGGCCACTTGAATCACAATACGTACGCGTGTCGTTAGTCGTTACTCGTTACCATTGTAATTCGCGTGCGAAGGGAATCTAATCGTCCATATACAATAGATTAGTATCGCTTATTTGCTTATAATATCACTAATATCAGTATCGGCATATAACCGCAAGGACAATTTTTATCATTCGTAAAAAAATAGTTCACTGCTAGTGCATCGAATTTCAACGTTTTTCTTTTCTCAGGCTAATTGCATGAATCTGGTACGACGTTCGAGTAAGATGTAAGATGTATTCGCGATGTAATATAAGTGAGCCCTCGAAATTTTCCCGAAACGTGGCTACTACAAACGTGGGATGCTAAAATGCGGCTCCAGGCTGTAAGTGTCGAAAATTAGAGTGCGAAGAGGAAAACGATACGAGCCGTATCGATCGAAAAAAGTTTATTCCGATAGCATACAAATCAATCGAAGCGTGCATGCGCTTTTATGCGTGCTATGTGTGTGTGTCTGTGTGTGTGTGTGTGTGTACGTTAAAATTGTGGTGTATGTGTAGTAATATCGATCGGACACGATGATCGTCCGATTCACACGGGCAAATCGAGTGGAACGCGGTTTACGCTACAACAGATTTTTGCTGAAAAGAATACCGCTCACTCACAGCCGTTATTGTCAGTTTGTCTGGACGTCACTAAATATTCAGAGCACATACTACGTACGCGCGACTACTATAGATCGAAGCTCGTAACGCGAGGGAGATTTAAAAAATTATTGATTTACGTTCCGCGGCGCTTTTGCTGTTGTTCGAGGAAAAGAAAACTCGAGCCTATTATACTTCGAACGCGATAACGCGAGGGAGAAGCGTTCCCTTTTATGTCGAACGTAATTATGAACGTAAAAAGGAAGGAACTAGTCGCCAATTTTTGAATTTTTATTGCAAAATATTGCTAAATATGCGAAGCGACTATCAGAAGAGAACATATATTTAGAAATTATTATTTCCTGTTAATTATTACATTATAGTATAGTATAAGTAATAAGATTGCAGTTCTAATGCTCTTCTAAAAAATAACTGTATTTGAGAAACATACTGTATTTTGAGAAATTATCTAGTTCCTTCCCGCATAAATAATGTTTAATTACAATTGGGATCGATTCAAATCGTCCTTTCGCCGACGCAAAATTAACTTGAAATTCAAAGAGATTTCGTCTTTCAATCCCTATCCTATTCGATCGCGAAATTTCGTTACCTCTCTAGCGATGCACGATCAGTTTGACAATTTTCCGTTATTTTATAATTTTAGATTCGAGAGAGGCGTCGACGCCAGTTGTACGAGAGAGAAAAAGCTACTTCGTCTTCGTCGACCGTCGCGCGCGTCGATGGAACCTAGCTCGCTCTCTCAAGTCCCACATACTTACTACTCGCTAATCGTGTCTACGTGGTCTACGGGCGATGATAAGAGGACAAGAGGTACGTGCTGGTTTACAAGACCCGGCGATCAGTGCGATATTGGAGGTGCATCGGTTGCAACTTGCAACCGATAAGCGTGACGCGATGTATACCGTAAAAAGAAGCGTTCCTAGTCGCGGTCAGTTTGCATCGCAAATCGCAACGCGACTTCCTAGACAACTCAGACTTTGGATGTCTGAAAACGAGGACATCTCTTCGACATTCTTGTTGCCTAGATTAACTTCGATATCACGAATATTTGGTGAGCTCTTCTTCTTCCCCGCTTTCACTAAATCTTGGCTAAAACTAATTGGACCTCGTCGTTTGTCGCGGCTACGAAAGATCAAAGTGACAGTCAAAGAGATAGGTACACACGATAGGCGCGACGGTCGCGCCGAGAGATTACGAAAGACGCACGATAAATATTATTATTATATGGATGCGCGCGATATAATAGGGAGAAGCATGATAATAATAATAATTAACCACGCGGAATTTTTCACTTGGAGACGAGAGCTATCTTACAATAGGTAAGACGTGTCCTCGAGGAAATGCGAGGACGACGCGAGGCGCGAGGCACGTCGCGGCGACCCGCGTACGATTCCCGTCGCCATTTACTTATTTTTCCCTCTGAGTCCTACATACATATATATATATATGTACATTTAGAATACATGCCCAACATCGCGATCTTGTGCATGCCCGTAAGGTAAGAATCAAAGAGAATGAGAATTTTTTTATTATCTTATTTTTGGTGTTTCACGAATTATTCTCAACCTAATTAAATATAAGACACATTTGATTTGGAAGAAAATAATGTTTGGAACTCAGAGGGTTGTATCACTGTCGCCCGACACGCTTCGATCACGACGGCACTCGCGATACTCACGGGTCAGCGCGGGATGGCCGCGGGACACACCGCGCCCCGAAGAATATAGTGCACATTTAACAAAAACGCCAACAAGGAAACGTGCGTGTATAATAAATTAATTGATCGCATGCGCAAATTGCATTGTCTTATAAATCGTATAAAAATTTTCTATATTCAACCTAGCTTATAATGCCTTAAAAGTACGGTACGTCGGGAATTTGTATAATGCCTGCAGACCTACGCGCCTTTCTTGCGGTGCGGCGAGACAATTTTGCTACGATCCGCGCGTGAGCTCCAAGCTATCGGGAAAGCGTACGTTCGTTCGTCATTAACTCATTATCACCGATATTTCATGATTCAGCGGAAAGAGATCGGCGCGAACGCGACATGCATGACGGCGAAGAGACGGTTGCGAAGTTCGAAACTTATTAACCATTTCGCGAGGAAGATACCTTCTGAACGACCTTGTCGTTGCCGGTTGAATAAATTGCAAGTCTCAAAATCGCATTTGGCTGTGCAGCGACGCGATCGATATTCGCGCTCTCTCGTGCTACGTCGCCGCTCTTAAGCAAATTCTTCGGCCGGGTAACGATCTCGCACGTACATACTACATACGCATGCATGCGAGGACATTGAGGACCGATCGCGTGGTCGCTCGCACGATAGATCGCGGCATCATGGCGCGGCGCGGCGCGCAAAAGCGAATCGAAAAATAAGTCGGAGACACGTTAAGAGATAGCGAGTAATCTTCTGTTCTTTCTTTCGTACAAGAGACTTCGCGATGTTACGTCAGCGGCACAGCTATCGGCGAGATATTTCGTCGAGGATCGATGCAACGCACCCTCGTATCATCTACTTATAATACATTCGCTAAGTATCGCTCTAGCGCGCTCTGGATCGACCTACGAAAATATCACGCGGATTCCCCTCAGTTTGCCTTTTATGAAATAGGAGACAGATTTGTTACGAAATTTATATCTTTACACGCAGAACTGTATTGTAATTCGCTTGAATTGTTAATATGGATTTGCATACCAAAGTTGCTTTAGCTTTCCTCCCTTAGCTCACATTCTTGACTCACAGACTTGCACAATATAAAATCCTAATTTAATATGGCCGGTAATTTGTTTTATATATATCCCCTTTCTCTCTTTCTCTAACCACATCCGTCCACCCACTACTCCGTCCCTCCTTCCATTTTCTTATAATATACTTACGCACTGTATAGTTTTATTTAACCGCAATTAGTAAATAGATAATTGCAAGCTTATGCTAATTTTAATTATAGTAGTGGAACGCGCGCGCGCGCGTGTGTGTGTGTGTGTGGTGTTTGTATTATTAATACTAAATTCACATTCATTTTCTATGTGTAACCATAACGTTCGTTCCTTTCTTATTTTTTCTCATATATGTACCTAAACGCTCACTTGCTCTCTCTTCCCCCACCCCCTTTCTCTCTCTCTCGCTTTCTATTATTTTTGCTCTCGTACGTGTAATAAACAATTTCTCGCAAAGTCTGATTTTTCAACGTAAAAAATATCAAACAGAAAATTGATTAATTAATTTACGCTATCAAGCGATTTCAGAGGATACCATTATTCTTTCTGCGAATAATGCGCACGGAAGGTAACGAAGGCTTTTCCATTGCGGATTAATCGCATCTATATATTTGAGTAATGATATCCGTCTCCGTTTTTCTCGTTATAATTATCCTATACAATCAACGAATGACACACTCGTGGATAATTTACCAACTTTTGTATATGTTTAATCTTCAACTACTGATATTAATGCTTGTTCTGTCTTTGGCCATAATCGTCATGATTTATTTTTGCAACAATAAAAAAAAATAATTGGGTTTTCGGAAAGCGATGGAGAAAAAAAGAAACATTTATACGTTTCATCTATGATTTGGTGTTTTTGCATATAAATAATACTTTAGATAATTCCCTCGTTAGCTTCAAGTCGCTGTTAAATGTCTGTGTGTCACTATAATAATAGGAGCGACTATATAAAAATTGAAAATAGTTAAGGATCAACGACTTTTCATAAAATTTCACCCACGCATTTTTCGTCGTACATAATAGTATTTTCGATACGTATCCAGCTAAATCCCTTTTATAACATTACGTATTTTTTCTTGATAATGCGGAATGACAATGTGTCTGCCGTTAGCTAAGCCTTTAACTGAAAAACACCGCCGCGTTTTGCATCTCGCGAAATTTTGCCACTCCGAAATGCAACGGAAAAAGTAGATTGTTAGTTCTCTTCTTCCGTATCGTTAATCGATTATAAAGATATAGCCCTCGGAGATATTTATATATAGGAACGAGTCGCCACATGCGCGATATAATACGTAGGTAATATCTGAAGCGAGAGCGCCTAATTGGGGGATCTAACGCGCGCTAAAAAAAATCACAATTTTGATTTGTGCGAACATTTATGCACTTTCGCTCTCATCTACTAATCTAATCCTAATCGTGTAAACTTTGAAGATCGCGTCATTGGATTATCATCAAGGATAATCCCTTTTCCACATTGTACTCTCAGAAAATCGATCGATTTCAAGATATTCATCTCCGAGAATATCCGGGCGCTCAACGCTCGTTATTTCCTCCGTTACTTTATCTAGTCTTTCCTCCTTTCTTCGTAAACATATATCACGATGTAGTCATATATAACAAACCTTCGCTTAAAAATGATGACGCGTATTTATACGCCTCATATCGCTTTTTATTAAGAAGCCAATAGGGACAATTTTGAGATATGTCTGTGTTGAGAATAACTTTATGATATAACTACTTATTCTTTATATCGCTTAAGGAAGTGCAGTTCTTACTGCTTTTGTAATACCTATATATATATATATTTTTTTTTCTATATGAGTTTTACATTCAGCAACGCGTTAGCCTTTAATTCACTTTGCGACGGGTTTTGCATGCCATGGTCGATTTGATCGTCCTCCGCTTTTCATTTTGCAAAAAGCAAACGAATATCTATGCTTCGTACGATCATGAGACTTGCGTGTGTATTTATTATTAATATCTCTTATTAATCGGAAACCTTTCTTTGTACCTCTCTCTTTCTAATTTGTTTTCTTTTCCGTCATATGTAAAAAAAAATTCTTGAGGCATTCTACGCGCCTACCGTGTCTCTTGTCAATGTTGTTAGATTTATGTTGTCAGAATATATGCGGTGCGTTGTTGGAATAGATTGCTGCTAGAAGGAAATTGATGTAATGAAATTGTAAGCAAAAAAATTGTGCGATGAGCGAATAAAAATTATAACTTTCGAGACAAATAATTTATAATATATATGGGGTAACGATGTGGTGCTCTCCAAGCAACGGTCTTTTCTACACGGAAAAAAAATGACGTATCAACAGCATCATTTTTTGTATCAACAGCATTAGTGTTATTTGAGATAAAATTTATTGATGCAACATCAATATGAATGAACATAAAACATCAGATTATTGTTTTAATAATTTAAATATTCGGTCCAATAATATCCAATTGAATTAACTACATACGCTTGTGGCAGCCCGTGACGTTTAATTGAAGCAACTTTATTTTTTTCCCGTGTATAATTAATAAATAAAATATGCCTAAGCACAACATTACCATTTGTTAACACAAATTTAACACAGCGCGATGCAATTTTGCAGTAATACCCATTGTATGTGGGGGCGAAATAATACAGTAACGTTATATTATTGCACTTAAGTTTCGCACGAAACACATTTTTAAAAATATACTTTACATTTCTCTTCTTGAGTAATCGTGAATCTCTTCATGCATAATTCTTTATGTAGGCTTGTTTATTGAAATATATATGACATTCGGCGGTTTTAGGTCTGGAGGTGATTTGGAAATAGTGTTTCTCTCTCTCTCGAAGATCCATTTAGCTTACGAACGCAGAATAGGATGTTTGCATTTAATATCGCTTCTAGCGTTAAATTTTGAGTTATTTGAGGAAAATTTTTACACGTGTATCTTTCGAAACAAAATTAAATATTTTACTTTGAAAATGAAAACTTTATCCGGAGCTCGCACTAATGGTTTCGATGTTTCGAATTACACAACGCAAATAAGCGCGCTATCCACATTGTCGTCTTTCTATTTTCTTGTTACTACTGCTGACGGTAAGATTTATGATGTTAGACCTTAATCTTATTTGTTGCAATGTCGCATTATACGCATACAGATGTGTCTCACGCATTTTCTGCAGTTCAGTTAAAGCGTTGCAAGCGTTCGTCAGAGGAAACCTCACCAGAATCTCTGAGCGCTGTCCCATAGGCTTTTCAGACTTGATCGAAACTCGAAGCGAAGGTTCTGGTAGTATCACGCTATGTTATTGCCACTCATTGTAGTCACACATTTCTTCTCGGGCGTGTTTTGGCTCTCTGAGTTACTTCGCACCGCTTTTGGCGGGCTGCCTGGCGTCGGTGTCGTATCGCCCGACAGAGCATTGTTATTGTTCGTCGATGTCGAGCTTCTTCTACCGTTCTCGCGGGTCGGCGACTTCACGTCGAATACAGATGTATCCGACTCGATGTCCGAATCGATCTGAAACCGATACGATGTTTCGTTATTTCGTTAATCGGTGATAGCTCTCTCCTAACATTCGCTATCCCGTGCAAATCTCTACAGTAGCTCCTTAAATAAAATAAAATAAAATAAAAAAGATTTGAATTTTCTACAAATAAAATTTAAAAAAGCGATTTATTCAAATTCACGTACAACAAGCGGACAACCTAGATAACGTTAATCTAGATTATGAATGAAAAAAGAACGATGTGGGGTTTTATGAAACTAACTTAACGAGAATTTTCATTTGAGAAATGAACGATCTAGAGATAAAAGAGTGGTAATTATTAATTATTATGACAATGATAATGAAGATGAAGATGATGGGGATGATGCGCTACCTTGTTGAAACAGACTACCTGTCTGGTAGCTGGATGAGGATTGAGAAAGAGTCGTTCACTAGTGTCGCTTCCGCAGCTCGAACTCTCACTCATCTCTGTGGTGAATTTTCTCGAGGCCCTCGGACTAGGAGGCGCGGCTCTGCTTTGTCCTCCCAAGTTCATACCCACATTTCTCGAACACACCTGAGATTGAATATGCTCGCATACTCGCCTGAATCTTCGGATGTTTCCTGCGAACATCGAATTGACTTTAATGTCTGACCCTTACTTCGACAATATCTATAGTTTTTTTTTTTTTTTTTTTTTAGAAAAAATTTTACTATTCTATAAAAAATGTACCATCAAGGATTAATATGATTTCCTCGAAAATTAGCGTTTTTAAATTGCGCCTCGAGTGAAGATTGCTTTTGCTTATTAAAATATAGTTGGATTTCACGTAGGGTGTTTCTGACAGACTAAATTTATGAGCCGAGCGACTACGGCTTGTTCTCGTCGGCCGTAAGAAAGTAAACGACTCGTCAGAAACAGGTCGGAATCTATGGCGTCGACATACCGAACGTAGAATATACATATACGGATAGAACATAAAATTACATGTATATTTGTATATATTAGCTGTACGTGTCAAGGTAACATCGATCTAGTTGCGCTTGGATGACTGCCAAGCGCTTAAGAGCGAGGCGATCCACCATATCTACCGGCATATTTTCGCGAAGGCTTCGTACTTCTCCAAGAACGCTTCAGTTTAAACTTTTGATTTTTCCGTTCCTTGGCTTTTTTTGTGCTATGTCTGATTTAAGAATGATGAGAATTCTAATTTTTCTAATCGAAGAGAAGGTCGTAAGAAAACATGACTATGCGCGCTTACCGCTCAGTAATGTGAAGGTGATGGCGAAGAGGGGCTCATTCGGCTGCTTCGAAATCGCGCTAATATCAACTTGAAATCGCACTTGTCTCTGGAACATGGCTGGTGCGGTACTACCTCTTTTGTATTCTACTCTGAACGACATTGGCGAGCTCACGCTATGAGATAATTCTGCTATCTGCAACCGTTCAGTTTATGCCAAATTGAATATATCAAAGAGAGGTCAATCGAATTGGTATAATTAGAATTAAATTCTAATAAAGTTCTAACAGAAAATATTCTGAAAACCATACACGTAAACATATATTATTAAATTCCTTTTATATATTTTATTAGAGATTTTTAACAAATGCTTTAACAAATTTTATCTAATACTTCGCCTGTGATTGCAATTCTCGCAAACATGAATATTATTTCTTTTAAATGGATAGTAGTTATTACTTCATTTAAAGCTTATACTTCCAAGACTTATTCCAAAACGGATAATAGGTTTCGAGGTACACTCACCGATAAAAAAGCATGAATTAGATCGGCTTTTACACTGGCTAGCGGTTTCCCCTTGACTAAAACGGTGAAGGTTTCGTCTTTCTCCGTGGTCATCAAACTACCGAACCATGATTTTTTCGTAAGTTCCGGCGAAGAATCCGGCGTGAGGTGTACCTATAATATTCAATATAGATACTTGATGATAAACCAACACATTAAAATACAGTATAAATCACCTACTGCGCTATATACTACGCTGAATTTTCAATTAATCTTCGCTTAGGAGAATTTCATCAATTACAGAAACATCCATCGATATTTGATTTTTGTTAAGGAAAAAAACTAAATCGCGCGCTGACTGAAAAACTGCGATTTTCACTAATAACTCTGATGTGTATTGCGATTAATTTGAATATTAAATATGTGTGTAACGACAAGAAATAAATTATATTTTTATTATATCTGTTACAGCACATACCTCCTCGGTACTAGTGAGCAATTTACGACGATGAAATCTGGGGCTGCCCAGGAAAGAATTCTTGATCGTGGTTAATCGCGATCTCCAGTGATGAGCTCCAGATCCCGCTCCCGTGTGAGGAGAGCCCGGCGGTGTAACGCCGACCGCAACTACTGCGAAACGAGCCATATCTTAAAAAACATACTTGACTTATCTTAAAAGCGCTAAAAAGTTTGCTTACTCTTTCTCTTTAATTAATCAGTTATTTTTCGAAATTTCTGTTCGAAGTAGAGGTGATGGTTGATCGAAATAAGAAGGAAAGCTGTCGCGTGAGGCAAAATTACGCAATTTCGTTTAATTATAACGCGAGTCCTAAATGTAAATCAAAGTAATGTTCAGTTAAACGTAAGATACTAATCACATCGAGGATTCTATTTAAACATTGATACACAATCTCGCGGTTAAGCGATAAATACGAGAGCACTTAGCGTAATACAATCTGCTATGCCATGCTTATGGGGTAGTAGTCTTTAAGAGCAACAGTTAACTTAAGTGATTATCGATGTTGTACAATACCGATACATCTAGTCCACAACTGTGCATATATATATGTAGGTATATGAAACACACACACACACACACACACACACACACACACACACACACACACACACACACACACACACACACGCACACGCGCGCGCGCGCGCGCGCTTTTCTTCACGCACATACACATATAAAGTGTTCAAAATTTGAAAATGTTTGAAGAGAGCACTTTGAAGAACAGAAAAAGTAAATAGTACAGGATAATAATTACATAAATATATATAAATTGCACGTATATAAATATATAGTTCCGCGTTACTCCTGTGTTAGTGTTAAATTTTTACAGCGATACTACCGAACATGCAACAGTATAATATGTTAAAATATTTTAAAATAGTACACGAATTATTTGAATTATTATATTTTACCGATATAGAGTAGGGCGAACAAGTGAGACAATATTTTCAAAGTAAGAGTAAGAGATACAATTTTAAGGATAATATTTATAACAAACTTACCAGGCTGTACATCATTGAGTTCAATACCGACGTTGGCGAGTGCCGGCGTCGGCGTCGGGACGCTTTGACTCGTGGGACTGCCGCCGTTTCCGGCAATAGTAGCAGTGGTACTGCCACCAATGGACAATCTGTGTGCACCGCATGCGATCGTCTGGCCCACGTGCGACGTCGGCATCGCTCTGTGGGGACTTAGCAAACCAGCAGGTGCATGCAACGGCGAGCTGCCCGGCGTCGACGTGTGCGAATGAGACGCATGAGTGTGACATCCACCTGTGCTCGGTGATCGACGCGCGTGATGTCTCGTGCTGCAAATAATTAACGATTTAATTAACGGAATCATCCACTTTAAATCACGAAGGAAATTAGATGCTACGATTGAAATTTGGTTGGTATATAATATAATATGTAATTGAATGGGAAATAAACAAATCAAAATGTAATTCGCACCTAACGTGAATTCAGGCTTGTAAATGCAGGATCGACGAAAAAAAGGGAGGAAAAATAACGCGGGGAGACATGTGATACGGTGCACGCGACATTTACGGATAACTGACGTTGTCACGCGATTGCTGGCCAGTTTGAAGCGAAACGCACAGCCGGCACAGCTGCTTGCGGCTGCTTGCCCTTACAGCACGTTCTCGTTGAGTACGGTTGACGCATTAGTTTTATCGGAACGAGCAGAACACGCGGCAATCGGGATATTCTCGATTTCGTTCTTCACGCAACAAGACGATAAAATAAAATATAAAAACGATCTGTCACGTAACATTTTTAATTCTCTCCATTCGAATTTACGTGAATTTACCTGGACTGTCTTCTGGGCGTCAAAGGCGAGCCATGACTGATCTGTCCGAGATTGAGCGCGGTACTTCCGTTCACTCTACACGTATCCACCCGTTTTCTTGGCGGATCAGCCTCTAATTGTCCCGCGGATCCTCGCATGCCACCTCTCATCACCTCGAGCTCGTCCTCACACGCCGGTCTTCTTCGCTTTCTCTCTAACAGCAGGAAGTATATCACCTTCTCCGTGTTGTGGCTGAAAGAACATTTACGCGAATCAGATCCCACAGTTACTTTTCTCAATACTTTTCCAACACTTACAATCAAACGTACGGAAACTAAATTCAAACTACAGCTTTAAGCTGTACTACAAGCTACAATTTCTACGAGCTTTCTACGAGCTTTCTACGAGAGAGGAGTCTTAAGTCTTATCTTACTTTGGACTGAGCAGCTCTTGAATGAGTTTGTCGCGCTCCTTGAAGCAACCAAGACTAGCGATCGCCTGTAGCACGTCGGGATCGATCGCTTCCACGGACGGAATAACGTGCGTCTGCACTACATCCATCATCGACAGTTCTAATTCCAATTCGCCCTTACCCGCCGCCGTTACCCAAATATGCCTATTTATTTCTGTTAACTAAAAAAAATTAACATTGCTTTATTTAAAAAGAAAATGTCTTGGCGTTTGTAAATACATTTGATATTAACATATTTAGAGAGAAAGAGAGAGAGAGAGAGAGAGAGAGAAAATATTGCAAACTAGAAAGAGATAAAAAGCGTCTTACCGTCAATCTTTTCTCGGGATCAACCTCTATCATGCCTCTAAGCAAATTCTGACACTCGGGTGGCACAAAATGCGGTATGTAAAACAATCCGCGCTTAACTTTCTCCAACAATTTTCTCAGATTGTCGTCGTCAAAGGGTAAGGCGCCTACCAGAAGCGCGTAAAGTATTACCCCACAGGACCACACATCCGCCTTTCTACCGTCGTACTTCTCACCCTGTTAAAAGGAAGCAAATGGTTCTATGACGTTGAGCTCAAATAGCTGTTACTCACTTAATATATCATTTCTACATGTAATTTGATATTCGCAAATTGGTTGTAATTAAGGGCTCTCACTCTAATGACTTCGGGGCAAGCGTAATGAGGTGATCCGCAACTGGTCTCCAGCATAGAGCCCGCAGGTTGTAAGGACGCCATTCCGAAATCCGCTATCTTAATGTTATTCTTCTCGTCGAGCAACAAGTTCTCAGGCTTCAAATCTCTGTGGCTAAAAGTAATAACAAAATCAAATGTGTAAGTTTTGTCCGAATGTTTTCGTGGATGGACAATTATAAACGACAATACACGCGACTCACCATATATTATGACTGTGACAAAAATCTAATGCAGAAATTATTTGTCGAAAAAATCTCCTTGCTTCCTTCGGGGTCAGTCTGCTCTTTTTAACCAAATAATCGAACAGCTCCCCGCCCGAGACATGTTCCAAAACAAGATATCTTGAAAGAACATATAAAATGTGATAAACGTGACGTTTATTATAACTTTAAAGTTTCACATTTTCATCAATAATGCTTACAGATATTTTTTGTTTTCATACACATCCGAGAGGCCGAGCACATGCGGATGGTCGATCAGTTTCATAATGGCGATCTCACGCTCCACTTTCATCAACACGGACTCCGAAAGCTTTTCGCGGTTGATAATCTTGATCGCCACCTTTTTGCCCAACACACAATGCACGCCGAGTTTAACTAAACCTAAAATTAAAAAAAAAACTATTAAAATATTTATCTTATGCGAGCATATATCAAAAGTCGACAAAGTTTCCTTATATTATTAATTATTAAAACTGTTTGATCTCTATGATGATATAACACTATGATAGAGATAATTCGATTATTATTTTATTTTCTACTTTAACGTAATTTCAAAATCTTATTTTTAATTTTTATTAATTTGCCACGATTTTGCGGTCATAGTTGAACATCAAAAATGATAAAAATATCGATCAAGCCATCAGTCCAGAACGTGCACAAATTACTTGGGGATTGAGTTATTTCTCGAGTATGCGATGATATGTAAACACTATTATCCCGGACAGACAAACACAATGGTTTTACTCGAGCAATTTGGTATTTTTTCCACTTGGTAAATTGTGAGAAGTTTGATAGCGTTGGCGGTTTAGGTTTCTACGAAAAAGCTTCGAACAGTCGTAATTTTATCAGTTTGTTATGTAGTATTCTGAAATATATTAACAATTTCAAGTTAATCAAATACAAATGTATCGATTTGTTATTATTCGCTCCGTGTAGGCTCCTCACAATATATTCCTAATTACGCGCTATTGTATCGGCCGAATTCGCGGTAACGTATGAATACCTGATAACGTTGCTTTAATCAAGCGCATGTTAATTTGTGTGTGATACAAAATGCCCGTTACAGTCACGAGAAATGTTTTGTCGATTAAATTCTTGCGGATCCTATCACATCGCATCGTTTTGTAGCTATATCTACTCGACAGTAATATGAATTACGCGTGTCACATTAGAGACAAATTACGAAGCATAATTACAATTGTATATACGCCCAACAGATCAGATTTACGAACCTTTATAACGACAAGCGATAAAAAATACGCTTGAAGAAGAAGAGCCAATGCAAAAATGGGATTTATGAGGTTGGCACAAAATTGGTTTATTAAATCGCTGTCGGAAGTCGACGACGAGTCGCGCCATACAATGTCTTTATCCACTTAAATGGCTGCGCTACGACGGCTGTATAATACATGGCTTAAGCAGATAAGCGTTCAAGGGAAGAAGAAAAAAAGAAAAATACAGAAAGAAACTGGTTCGTTGTGAATCGACGATGGAGAGCAATTAAGAATCCTCCTAACGAGTCGCGTCTATCCGAAGGATTAAAGGAGCAGGAATTCGATTCTCGCGAAGTGGTCAACGTGTTTTGATTACTCGAGTGAAAAATAATTTTTCACGTACGCGTCAGCTTCTCTGAATCTGTATCGCACGTGCACATATTTAAATATCATCTAAAAATATGTTACGTTTCTGTGACGTTACGCTAGAATGTTATAAATAGTCCAAGACACTTTTTATGATCGATGGTCATCTTTCAGCCATTCTCAATCGAAATGCGTGAGATTAAGTCTCGTCAGTGATTGACGAGATGACAATTCCTATGGAATTAAACGGACGCGACGTTTCCCGTCAAAACCGGTGCGGCAATTGCATTAGCGGCTATTGAGACCATCGAGAGTTAAAGTGCACTTCCCCCAAACGATTTACGTCATCCATGATTTAACGGTGTCGATAGCATATGCATTTTCAGAGAGAAACCTTCGGACCCGTCGTACGCAATTTAAAACATATATATTTGTCAAGATTAAATTTTAGGTGCATAACTCGTGCATTTAAACGAGTTATGTCTTTTGTTAGTATATCGAACAGCTGAAAGTTTTGACGACGAATCTTTCTAGTATTTAAATTTATACGACATTAATATATTTAATCTCGAATCTGCTTCGAATACGTGACAAGAAGCAAAAGATAAGTTTTATATTTAAAAAAAATACTTGGCGGTTAAAGCGTTGCCCGAATATACGTCAACGTAATGCCGATTCATCGTTTTTTTTTTTTATAATTACAATTTACAATTCACCCACCAAGCTTAACAGGTACCGAGGTACTTATCGCGTTTTTAGCATCTTTGTTCCCGCGAGAATCATCGTAACCCTCGCAAGCGGTTATATATTCTTCTTTCTAACGTCTCCATCGATTCCGCCGTCCGCGCCGGTTATAATTCAAACCGCGCACACTTATGTCGCGAGCATGAGCGGCAATTTCATTACCTCGCCTGCGTGTGGGTCACAGAATTCAAAGCGTGGAGAGGAATTCATTCGTATGATTAACGTGCCGTATTGTCACGTGCCGGAGCATGCACCCCTTTCGAGATGCATATGGGATCGATATAGTCCGCCAGAGGAAATGACCACCACGAGACTCATCCGCTGAAAGCCGAGCCGTGAATTCATTAACGAGCTTTCACGAAATTACGTGTTGATCGAAGAACCAAATTTCTATTTAAGCCTCGCATCTGTGTATCGAGAGTTGCATTTCTAGATATTCTATCTGAACAGAAGATGAATAACAAGTAAAAAGTGCTCACTGAAAAAGAGAAGAATGTCTCATCTTAATATTGCTAATTTACTCCCCCGTGTTTGTACGCGGAACGCAACGCGGAGTACACACGCGCACGCAAATCGGCGAATTCTTTTTTTCTTTGGTATACGTTTGTTGTCGTCGACGTTATTACTTTCCAGTCCTCCTGGACTGGTGGCATTTAATTAAAAACGCTTATTAACTGCTTCATAAAGATTTACAATTGTCGTCGAGTTCTTTTTCGTACAGCGAACGTGGCAGAAAGCGGGAGAGCTCTTAAACTTTGAACCGTAACCACATTTGTTATTAGAGTACCAAGTTCCGAGTTATACCTAGAGCGGAGTTCAAGAACGGAGAGATATTTAGAAATTAAATCTTCCTTTTCTCCCTCCCCCTTTCATCGTTTTCTTTGGCTTCTTTTATGTTCTTTTAGTGGTTCACGCCCTTCAGCGACTCTTGGAGAGAATATAATCTGATTCTATCAACTTATAATTATGTATATAGCGATAAACAAATGTAATTTTCTAATATATTTTAGGTATGAAATATTATTATTATAGGGATACCGCTGCGATTACATTTCATTCAAGTTCAAAACGTTTCTAATTCTCTGCCTATACCTATATAACCATTATATGGCATAATTAGTACGATGTCAGTATCGATCGTATAATAGCATCGAATGTCTTCGAAGTGAGAGCAAATTAGTGTGGCATTAGATTCCCCCCTCTCTTCAAATCTTTACGTACGCGAGCTTTTCGTAAAACATTTGCATTGTTCTTTCATTTATTTTTCTTATAATTTATATCGCGAAAAGCTTTTTATCTAATCTCTTTAATTATTCTGATTTATTTTTAAATATATTCTGACAAAGAATATAAATATGTTGCAACACACATTGTAAGTTAAATTGCGATTACTTACGAATTGCTTGCAGAAGAAAACTTGTACAAGTTTACAGCGTTACCATTCGTAAATATGTATGCGCAACAATATATTCAAAATATCGATTGTTTTTCGAGCCTTCTCGATGTACCCCCTCGATGAAAGTTACATATATATAAAAAATGTGTATATCTATTCTCCGAGAATTTGCACGTGTCACAGTTACGCTGTGAGCTAATCCGAATTGAACGGCTGGCTCACGAAAATGCAACGATGCC
Source organism: Temnothorax longispinosus (assembly GCF_030848805.1). Classification (NCBI taxonomy): domain Eukaryota; kingdom Metazoa; phylum Arthropoda; class Insecta; order Hymenoptera; family Formicidae; genus Temnothorax; species Temnothorax longispinosus. The sequence continues at coordinate 7,027,603 of NC_092361.1, forward strand.
GTAAGGCTAGTAGTCTTGTCGTGCACGGCCGCGGAATGGCTTCGATTCGATCCCATTATCGTTGTGCCGCGATAACTCGCGTTAGTTATCATCATTTAAACGTTTCAAATTTTTCTCTCCATTCTCATTGTGTCATTGCGATAACAGAATTCTCAATCCCTCAAATAGATTCAAGAGACATGAAAAATATATCCTCGTTTAGGAAGGTTGCGTGGGCAGCGAGATAATCCGTGAGAATTACACACGTGTTCTATGTCACAATATGCGGCAGACCTTCAAGTCCCGCGAAAGTTTCGCGGCAAATTTGTATCGACCAACGTATCTAAAGTTTAAACCTCAATTGTTTGGTGAATTCAGTATTTCCTATTAGAAAACAGTTGCTGCGAAACTCTATCACTGAAAAGCGCGTGTGCGAGATTTCGTACTTATATCCCTTCGAATATGCAGAACTTGATTAAACGCCGCATTCTGACTTGATTTGATTAGACATTCCTGTGGCTATCGTCGATCTCAATAACGATTGCAACGGAGATTTGCAATAGAGAGGGAGAGAGAGAGAGAGAGGGGGGGGTGGAGGGAGAGACCGTGCACCACCCACCAGTCTGGCCTTTTCCCAAGGTCTTTTCCAACCGATACGGGCCGACGTACTGATGGGTCTCTTGGGTGTTGGACCCAACGGGGCTCTCCTTGCCCTGCATCGCCGCCGAGCCGCTACCTTCTTCTTGGTCCGCCAGGTTGAAGGGTTATCGTGTAAAAACGGCCGATGTCGAACGTATCACGATCCTTTCCTTCTCTCCGCACTCTTCGCTCGTCGTTATCACTTCCTTGCGAGGTCTGGTACCGGTCTGCCGTGTTCTATCACGATTTCACGCGACATCGTGCTCTTTGTCATGGTATAATATAACTTGGAACGATGGAATACGGGAAATGCTTCGAGAACAACTTAACGAATAAATTGTTTTTGAGTTATCGTATATTTTCTTAGTTTCATTCGGGTAGCAGTTCGAATGCGAGATAGACAATAGATGCGATATACGCGTGAAATGTCAGTTTATCGTCGGTACTCGTCCATTCCTTTCTTTCAAAAAACATCGCATACGTTTCGACTCGAGCACAGATTATTTACGAATGGAAGCGGTCGTCAGATGGCCTCGGACCGCTGTATCTCTTCCGCTCGAATTAATTGAGAACTGTTGTAAATCGCGGGTCATGTGCATCCATCTCACTGTCGTCAGCCCAAATTTTTACTCCTCGATAATAGGCAACATATTCACTGGACGATAATAGGCGATGAGAAACCGCCAAATACTTCCAGGCGAGAGCATCATGCACCTAATCACACTCACTACACGCATTATCACTGTGACGATCTGACATAATCTTCTTTTATTTTTGGCGGATGCCTCTTGCGAATTCTTTTCATGTTGCCTCTTTCACCGTGCACCGTGCACCGCACACCGTCGAGACTACCGGAGACGTTTTAGGGAACGACGATTAGCTTGTAGTCCGCTCATTTGAATTAGCGCGGCATCGAGCGGACACGGATAGACACAGGGGGATATTTATGATTTACGTCGATATTTAGAATGCCATGAAGATGCCTGCTGCTGTTCCATCAGTCGATCGTGACCGGCCACGATTCCACGAACACGGAGTTGGGCGCCATTGTGATTCGAGGAGAGACCTCACGGTATCCTGTCTCGTCTGGAACGTGGCTGGAACGTGGCTGAACCCCGACGAAATCGGCCGCGATCGGCTCTCCTCCGCCAACCCTTCACGACCAAAATCCCACTTAACTCTCGCCGACGATATCCACTCTACTACTGCTTGGCACTCGCGAAACGACGAATTTGACTTGACGTGGAGTTTGCCCGGTTTGGCGATATCTTAGACACACTCGGATCAGGCTGGCGCGTATAAACTTGGAGGAGAGATTACCCTCCTTTCCTCGAGTCGTACTATCATTCTATCCCGCGTGCACTCGTGCATCGAAGAGAATCGTTACAATTCAGCGATAAGCGGCGTGATTGCGCTCGCGGCCGGGCTGTAAATCGGAGATCGGAGATCGGAGCTCTCTGTATCACGACGAGGAAGCTCTATCACGACGAAACCTTCCCTCACTCCGCGTTTCGCGTTTTTACATCGGCTCGATCTTCTCTCGTTTTAGCTAAACTATGTTCTCATTTTAGAAATGAAATTTAGCCCCGTCTTACGGAACTGACGACGACCACCACGGCGCTCCCAGTTCGATTATGTACCGGACACCCAGAGGGGGTAGATAATGCGCGCGCAACCCCACGCCCGCGAACGGGGGACTCTTTCCGCCCTCTGCGCGCATGGGGAACCACCACCGACCATCACCGACCACCACCGACCGAAGGCGACCGAAGGCGAGAGGGTGTCAGACAGGGCTCGGGAAAACGTGACGGAGGAAGCAGCCGCGTGTCTACCTTCGGGGTGGTAGAGTGTGCGATATGCGGGGGTGGCGTCGCGACGCCGGCGCCGCCAACGTCGGTACAAAGGCGATTGCCGATGGTTCGCGTCCGGGCTTTCGTTCGTGGTTGAGTGAATTCTCCGTCATGCGACGGTGTTTATAGCTCGTCTTTTTTTTCTGGTGCTAATTTTAATTTATTCAGAAGGCACTAAATAGCCCTTTCCGTCCTTTCCACTCTTCCTATTAAAAAGTGATTTACTGTACCTCGAGCTGGCTCTCCAAGTTACGTTATACATAGGTAATATATAATATATTTATATGTGTAACATAAAAAAAAAACATAAACAAACATAAACATAAACACACACACACACACACACACACACACAAATTTTTTATTTTGTTTTTCTTGGGATAATTTTATATAAACAAAATAATGCTGCGAAACAAACATAAATATAATGTGCAAATTGTATACAATATACTTTTCTATTATATATATATCTTTATTATTTATTTTATATGTTATTTATTTTTTAGTTGCAAAAAAGATTTATCTGAAAGCAGAAATAAAATATTAAAATTTCTGCATAATGAATAACGATGCCTAATCTCGTTAGTTATTGTATTTTGTTTGTTGTTTTATTGGCGGCACGTGCGTTTAATTGGGTCCGATAAGTTGACAGTTAAAATATGTATGCCGAACATTTAGCACTTTCCATTTATCGGTTGGAACGAGTAATAATACCTCGCAACAAAGTTATAGCTATATTGTCGTCTCATGGAGAGAGAGTCGTTTCCGTCTCAAACGATAAAATGTGATTTCTCTGCTAGCGACAGAAATGGAATGCCGGAACTGCATTCCACTGTCATTGATGTAACTCGCTCGACTGTCAACGCTTTAACTGACTGTGACGGAAACTATATAAGGGGTTGTCGACTCAGACGCGGACCTAAACTACTCTCGTCCTCATTATCGCGAGATGGAAAGGATATATTGTCTTTGACAAATAATTCCATTTAATTTAACATGAAACAGTTATGGCAATTGAAAATAAACATGAAAATAGAAAAGCAAAATAGTTATTTCACTTTCTATATACGGATAATGTATTAAAAGCAAAAATCGAGATTTAGTTTAAGGATCGTTGTTCGCAATTTCATGTAAGGTTGATGCAGTTGAAGCCGTATGTAAATGATGATATTTATTTTATATAATATTAGAGATATCTGAAAATTCGAGAATCGAGATGACCGTACCGTCAGAATTTTACACGGGTCTGCACTTAGTAGCGGCACAAAGGACAGTCGATGACTAAGTCGCATTTCCGGCCTGGGGTCCCTGGGGAAAGAAAGTCCACCCTCGAATGGACACATCAAGAATATGCTCGCGCAATCTCGTTGAAGGAAAATGAAGATCGTTTACAAGCACAAGAAAAAGAGAGAGAATGTTTGCGCGCAAAACATTCTTTAATATAACGAACAATATTGTGTCGCATTATTACGCGTTACAAGTGTGAAAATTATATACGTGTCGCTGACAAATAACTGAGCGCAGATTCCAGCTCGTCTCCTCCGAGTAGTCCAAGCTCACTTGGAATGGGAATCGGAGCCGAAAGAACCCGAGAATAAGGGTGACCGGTGAAGGAGCGGCGCACCCCTTGCAATAGCCGAGACTTACCGCGTTAATTGCAAGTACTTCCCTCCAGGGGAAGCATACCGCATACGGATATGTACGTATGTAGACGGTCGTCTACGAGGGTAGACGCAGGGATGACTCGCAGCACAACACCCCATTTCCCTTTCAGTGCTCTGCTCGCGCGAGTCCTTTACTTCGCCGCTGGCGCTGGTTAAAATATTAGGATTTCCCCGAGGTCTTCTACATGTGGAGAGAGCACCACCGACCCTCGTTGTACCGTTGTACTCCTCGTAAAGTTCTCGTGGAGTCGCTTGAAAGTCCGAATCAAAGCCCGCTCCCCTATTCACGTGCTCGGTTTCACGCGTGTATGCACGAGTTACTGCGTGGGCAGACACGTGAGTTGTCACGCTTATGAGGGTGGTTGTTACCTCTTTGTTGAAGCAACCCCCGAGTACGTTCTCTGCGAGAAGAATTTGTACTTTACGAAGAAGATGAGCTGTAATAAGGTTCTGATTACTTATATATGCAAAATATTTGAAATATTCAAGAGACTTCGTGCCTCGGTAACTTTCAAGTAAAATATTATCGTCAATGTTTACTTGGATATATATGTGTAATAAATTATGTTACATATAACATATATATATAGCCATAATAATTATAATAAATCTTCGTTAAATTATCAAATTCTAACATATAACTTTAAAGAAATATTCTTGAAATATTAGGAATGAATTATCGTAAGTTTTTTTTATATCATCGACTGTCGTTGTAGCATTACACTAGAAAACGCGTTACGCTCTCGCATCTTCGTCCGAAAACAAATTAATTAAGCTATTTATTATTTTAATAAATTTAAACTGTAGATGAAACAGGCGATTTGTTCCTAAATGACAGATGATGCCAGTCGAGCTAAGAAATGCGGAGTCAGACTGTTAATTATTTTTGAAGCTCGGCCGAACATTGACGGTGTCGAACTTGGTACTTTGGGACACAATTATATTAATATATCCCGTGGGAGAGCACCCGGTGCTACACCCTCGTGATTTACCACACTCTAGAGTCCATATACAAAGTATACGCTTAATAGAGATCGCATTTAGCAGCTGCATAAATCAAACTGCGTTACATACATTGCACTCTCGATGCGTGTAACGCGCACAGATGTATGGTGCATCCATTATGGTAACATACGCAACATCATAATCACCAGGGCAGACATATTATGTCATTAATGTTACCTAATATCAATAGTTATCTTAAACTTATCATAAAGAAAACTCAAAGTTCTTTTTTCTAAAAAAGAAATTAGATCAAAGATGCGTTCCTGGAAGATTAAGATTTGTCAAAGAGGGAAAGTGGAAACGATATGAGAGGAGAAGATGAAAAGCGGAGGAGTCATAGGGGTGCTTCAAGTATCCGCTGCTTGCTTCGATATGTTAACACTTTGCGCCTCCCTTTTATGTATTACTCATCCCTATAAGAAGAATATCATATTCACGCACTCTGACTCATAAAAGAGTGCGGTTGCAGTTCTTATAATATTTCAAAATAATGTATACCTATATATACATAGAGATATATATATATATATTTTTTTTTTTTAGAAAATATCAGACATTTTTATTTTACACATTTGTATCACACATATCCATATTATGTTATGATATAAATGTCACGCTTTTCAAAATCTTTTACAATACTTTTTTAAAATTCCCTGTCTGATTTTTGCGGTAAGGCGAACATTATACAAAAGTACAATGATTTACAAGTACAACGATCTTCATGTTTTAAAAATTTAACTCTGTAAAATTTTAGAGCTAATCGTAACTTTCCCGGATTTCACAGACGGCCACATTGCATCGGAATTTAATCCGCCGAGTTGACAGTGCGGATAAACTGTGTCTGTACCATTCTAGCGTGATATTCATCTCCCGACATGTGCCGGATATCCCTACTGTCGCCATAAAATTGTCGGGTTAATCTCGGCTATCCCTAGTCGAATATTTCACGAATCTTCAAACATATATACGTATATAGGTACTCGCGATCTTATATACATGTAACATATATAACTATTTTTTTGTTCTCAAATTTTTGTTTCTATAAATTTCTAATAAACAATAAGATAAGATAGTCAAAAATTTCGTCGACGATTTATGGTAATTTAACTGTGAGTATTTATGACGATCATCTGGTCATGCGCTGCAAAGGACACAGTAAAGCGACGATGATGGCAGACCAATTAATCGCTTGTACTTGAGCTGTCAAAACCTGAAGCCCGCGCGTTTCTGATGTTTAACTTCAAATTTGGATAATCTAGAATATCTGCAGAACATAGATAACACGTACATAATGTAGCATAAAATCTCTTATCCATTAACTTAAGTTTTCTTTTTGGTCTTTATAAAATATTAAAAATATGGAAAGTTTTATCCGTTAAACTATCGTTTAATAGTTAATAAAAAAAAGATAAAGATATTTTTTTTTAAATTTTGTAACTTAAGGTGATTCTCTAAAGCCGTGATCCTAACCGGTTTTTTTCAGTTTTTTTCTTAGCACTAATCTTTTAATTGGCTTTATAGAAATGCAAAATTCTTGTCTAGAATTAAAGTACGCATCAAAATCTAGGTCATGGTGGTCGAATTTATATCAAAAACGAAAAAAAATTAATATTTTTTGTTATACGTGACGACCACCACATATAAATTCGCTTGTTATCATCAAAATTATTGTACAAATAGATTTATATAATTAATTGATTCTTTCAATGCACTCGTTACATATAACGCATATATGTTTATTCATTTTAACATTACACTGTTCTGTTTCGAGAAATCAAACGCATAATTTCGCATCACTTTTATATAAATCTATTTGTACAATAATTTTGATGACAACAAGCGTATTAGGAATAACCCTAATACATTGTGAGCGCTGATATGGAGAAATTTGTTCCCATATCACGCAAAAACGCATGATCGAATTATCGATCGGTATTGAAAAACTTGCTTATTAATTCGAGTTGAATCACCTCGTAAGAATCCCCAGGAGTTTCCCAGGTGTCAGACGCTTCCTGTGTTCCTTTCTGCCTCTATATATCTATCGATCCTAAGCACCCTGCACCCTTCCTCTTTGTGCCACCGACTGTCCCTTTCTTCCTCTCATTCCCTTATAATCCCGTCTCTTTATCACGCTGTAACTTTCTCTCTCGCTCGCTGGCTGACTGAATCTATGGGGTGGTTCACTTATAACTGCAGGTTTCTTTTTATGCAGGTTTCTTCTTTTAACTATTCCATTAGCTACCTTGAAATATAAAACAATATTTTAATGGATTTATTTTGATCTTGTTTAAATGCAAAAAAAAACACAAAAAAGATATTCATCTGTTTTAATAAAGATAAAGGTATTTTTGTGTGAAAACAATAAAACACAAAGCTGATGTCTTTATAATTAAGAGCAATCCAATTTTTCTTAAAAGTATCACAAATATCAAACATTGTAGCTGCTATATTCAGGTTGAATGGATCACCCTGTACATTATTTTTTGCCCCTATACAAGTAGCCCTCCTCGTGGTAACTCATGCCATCCTTGCATATTTATACACGCGCCTCATCGAGAGAAGTGCCTGCGTTAAACACTTCTTCTCTCTCTCTCTCTCTTTCTCTTTCTCTCCCCGAAAGAATTAACTGCTACGTTTAACAGATTCATACCAACACAATCTTTTCTTTCTTCCGCAAGTCCTCCCCTATACGAACGGTTCATCTGCATTATCAAAATTGAGCTATCTTAGCTCATTCGAGGTGATTTAAACTAATAACTAATCGTTTTCTAATACGCTTTATGTCGTGATGTTTGGTTTACCACGATATATATCAAAAGATTGCTTGAAAAAATTAATACAGATTAAAGAGATTATTCAAAATATAATAAATATTTATGTAAGTAAAGTAATTTCCACACAATACTAAGTGCTTTATACAATTATCTATATTGCTACTGTTATTAAATTCGAGAGAAAGCTATGGAATAATTGTTAATAATTAAGCTAATAAACAATTAATCAGTATAGAAAGAGATGAATCAGACAGATCTTGCGACCCTTATCCCATCTGATGCTACTATGAATAATACATGATATCTGCGTAGTAGCGAAAACTCATACACAAACTTTTGATCCTATATTACCGAAAATATCATGTAAATGCTATCATATTTCACCTCAAGTATCTCTAATATTATATAAAATAAATATGATCATTTACATACGACTTCAACTGCAACAACCTTACATGAAATTGCAAACAACGATCCTTAAACTAGATCTCGATTTTTGCTTAATGCATTACCCGTATATAGAAAGTGAAATAACTATAGTGTCATAATCGTAAACGTGAAACCAGTAACGCTTCGCAATTTTTTCATCTGGTGTGACAAAAATGATAAGTTACTTAATATTAGTATATCGTGTGTAAAATATATAAAAATATCACATATATGTAAACATAATTTGTAATTGTATAAAATATTATATGGCAATGTAATGATGAAAGTTAAGATAAGTTTAAAATTTAAAAAGCGATATGTCGAGGATATTGGCGAAACTTGCACGTAGAAAATATAAAACATTTCGATTTATCGATTTTATCAGCCGTGCCGATATATATTCCCAAACTTATTACATTTGACTTAAATAAAACAAGTTGTACCAATTGTAAATAGAGAAAAGAGTCTAGTTGAGTGTTGTTAACACGACGAACGTAACGATTGCAGGAGCACGTGCGTGCAAGTTATTGAATGTCTCCGCAGAGCAATCGCGTTCGATTATATCTCGGCCGATAGGTATATTTCATGTTTCCCCAATCTTTCCCTTCTTTCTTCCATTCGATTACTTGTTCCGGTAGAAAAATGGCAATAACGCGGTATCGTGCTTCCAACTATTTGGTGGACACTTTTAGAAGACCGTTCCATCGATAAAGGTCATCTCGCTGCTTTATAAAACGGTAAAAGAGAAACGTTTTTACTCTTATTGTGTCATTTAACGGATTTACATCCAAAAATTAATGAAATCTTGAGTATATTTTTGTGACTTAAAATTTGTATTCTGTCATTTTTGCATCATCTCTTTATGTCGAATCGTGTATTTTGTGCCGTAATAAAAAAATGTTGTAAAATAATAATTTTTTGGCAGATATAGAGGGTATTAGCTGATGGCCAACGACAACGGTATGTCCAAGCCTAGTCATAATTCGATATCTCTTCAACAGTCCTTTCTCTTCGCGTCACGTGACGAAAAAATCGTTGAAAAGGAAAAAAAAGAAGAAAGGATTCGGCTACCCCTGCTGACACAACGCTCGTTCTCAGAGCCACTTGCAATTTTTTCCGCTTTCAGCGTGAAAAAGTGGAGGAGACGCCTCTTGGGCACCGCAAAACTGTCGTCGAGTGAATAGAAAGCTCGAATAGAACTCTACCGCCGTTCCTTCTCTCCAATCTGGATCCTTTCACTTTTTAACCCAGTTTCCATTGTTAGTCTATTAAGCTATGTTCCTGTCACGCCCGTTGATCACCGAACTGTCTATAGTTAGCTCTATATATCCGAGTTTTTTCAATTTTTTAAAAATCAATGTCGCCCCATCTTCTACACAATTAAATATATGTATGACAAATAATTGATTTAATCTATATATTATCCCTAATAAAATTATATCGAAATATATAATATATATAGATACATGGCATTTACATGAAGATACAAATATATTTTTTTTAGATTCTTAATTGTGGACTTGTTAAGTTGCGCATCAGTATTTCTCGTTATTTATACCTATAACTTTTAGGGGGAGCAGTGTGGTCTAACGCTACTTCTTGATGTAAAACAAATTGTAAATTTTAAATTGTAATAAAGAAATTGTACATGCTATATGTTATATATTGTAAATTCCATAGCAATAAAATAGTAAATAATAGAAAAGTACACATCTAAAGAAAAGAGGACCGTCAATTGAAGTTGGCGGGGGTGGTGGAAAGCCTGTACAAATTGATCTGTTTTTACCGGACGAAATTTTAATCAAATCTTGAAATAAAAATTAATTTAATACAATATACATGTACATATGTATGTATATGTATACTTTAATGCACGGCATTATTTTCTAAGAATTAAACGATAAACGATTTTAGAATACACTTGCAAAATGCTATAATATAACGAAAATAGGAAGCTCTGAATTCTAATGAGCCGTACTGAACGATTTTCGAAAAAGATGTATACATTAATATGATGCTTTTATTAGTTAATAATTGCGTATTAATTAAACAAATAAATTAGCTAACAAGTTATTTGCATTATAATGTTATTTTGTATTGTAAGATACTATTTCGAGAAAAATGTGCGTTATGGATTATCTTACTTTGCTTATGTTTTATCGCGGAAATTATTTGGAATTAAAACGAATATAATTAATAAAAAGTACAATAATTCAACAAAATGTGTATTTTAATGTCAGTTTATAATTAGGGAAAAAGCTGGATTTGATTACGCTTGAGATGCACGAAACATAATAAAAATTGTTAAAAGTACATTTTCTATTAAGAGGTTAGGCGAAAATGGCGATTCTCAGCGTCGAAAACACGCGTTTAAGTCGGCAAAAAGTATCAGGATAGCATGTTAAGCAAGGAGGTTGACAGAAATATTCTAAACGAAGGTGTTGCCTCCCCACATTGCCGCCGCTTAGTCACGCTGCTATTGGTCAGAGCGCGGGAGCCTCTGACCCCTCTAAGCATACCCGCCAGCGCTCTGATTGGCCGTGGGAGGGGCATCCGGGCCGCGCGCCGTTCCGGCGATAGGTAATAAGTGAGGGTAGGCGTGCCGCTGCTCGAATATCTACTGCAATCTCTTCGCTCAACATACTTCCCGCATAACAGGAGCGATTTCTGAGAAATTACAAACGACTGCAAACTCGTTTTGCCGCTGTGCGCTGTTCAAATACCTCCTGCAACTTCCTCGCACAACATCCCAGGTAACACAACGTCGTCAATTAGACGTCTTTTTTACGTACGCATTCGCCAGAACGTACGTCAAACTGACGGTCAGTATGACGTCTAAATGACCCTATATTGACGGCCATTTGTCACAGCATAAGTGACGTCATCGGATGACGTCAAATTTACATCAGTATATGACGTAAGTTTATAATAATTTTAAAAATGCTCTAAAAATGACATAAATATGAGTCATTTAAAGGTATGTATATGCCGTTATGCTTTTGTGAATTAAGAATTTTAGAAAAATAAAAAAAAAAGAAAATACATTTATTATGTATATCTCGTGTGTGCATACAGCCGCGCGGTCACCCATCCAAGTCAGTACCGCACTTAACGTTGCTTGACATCGATGATCGAACGGACTAGTGGTGATCCTTTGACTCTGGGCGCTTCCTTGTTGCTAATACTCCTATATAACATATCTTTATAGTATTCAAAAATTGTTTAATGATAATAACCGGTAAATGTTAAAAATAATAACATAATTACAATTAATGTACAATAATTATTAATATAAAATTTGTATATTTAACATAATATAATATTAATATAATAATGTTAACAATATATGAGAACACCTAAAGACGCTACCTGACAAAATAAAGAATTTTTTTAATGAATCGAATCAAAGTTAAAAAATAATTAGAAATCAAATTTAAAGAAAGAAATCTAAAAAAAATCAATCTTTACTTTATGTATGTGCATATATGTTCACGGAGTAAGTTATAGTACTATATATTTTCTATTATTCTTATAATATTTCTGCAATCTTGTTCTAATATTTCAACGAAATGTTGCAATTGTCTCTACAACATTGCATTGCAACTTGTAACGTTCCTGCATTCTCTTGCAAGCTTCATGCTATATGGGTCTGTTTTAATTAAGAAAAACTCAAAAAATAAAAATAAAATTATTGTGTACCACATTTGGTCTTAAAATAACGTCTAATTCATGTCCTTTTCATGACGTCATACTTTCGTCCACAATAAGACGCCAAATACACGTCATATAAATGACATATGACGTCTTGGACGAAAAATGACCTTAAATTGACGTCAAAAAGACCATGTGCGCTACCTGGGATGCTTCCCGCGTAACAGGAGCGATTTCTGAAGAATTAAAGACGACTCCAAACTCGAGATTCTCGCTTTCCTCATAACCCAAAATTATTTTTCTCAAATTTTTATGATCTTTCAAGCGTCTCGACGAATACATAATATATATTTCTCGCTATTACTTAATAATAATTTAATATTAATATTGTATTGTTTACTAAATTACTAATGTATTTAATAATAACCCTTGTTTATTAAAAGACACGGTCATGCCAAGTGCACAGCGATATGTATATATGTAGAATTCACGCGCACGTAAAATATAGCAACATATTTTGCAAGATTAGCAATACATATATATAACAAATTGGGATCAACTGTAATGTATGAACATGTTTTCTTCAAACAACAAAGTGTTCTTTAAATATTTTAATCTACAATCTGTTTTATTAATTAATAAATACAAATTAAATATTACAAATACTATTTTATAACCAAGACAACTTTCGCCCAATTAATCAATTTTGTCGGTATATGAACAGTATGCATTTTTATTTATTTGAAATATGTTATACCCTGTTAGTGATTTTATCGGACTTACTATGAATAAAAATACAAAGAAAATATTAACATTACAATGTTAGTGCTAATAAATGACACACTTATCAAAAATTTAAGAATAAAAAATTTTGAAACGTTACTGAATAAAGGTAACTGGCGAGAAGAACGAAGTTTCCTAAATCATCAGCGTACGGAATTAAACAATTGTTAAAAAAGTGCCGTTATATTTACATTAATGTATCCTCTTCAGACAAAGCATGCTCTTTCAAATAAAATTATAGACGATAAAGAATTTTAGAAAGCTGTTGCATAATGTTAGCGAACGAGAAAGAAATAACGCTGAATGATATCGGGCGGTAGTTGGAGAAAAAGAAAAACTTCGAAATGCGACGAACTCTTTAGCGTCTCATTTTGTTCGAGATATCATGATTTGCATTAAAGGGTACATAGCGATGTTAAAATAAACGTATTTCTCGAAATTTCTTTAATTTCATTTGTTGCATTTTCGGCACGCCGACTTCCTCGTCGAGTGAAAACAACGGTAGCTCCTTTCTCTCGTTGCCTATATAGCATTATGCAACAATAATTCTGGAACTTTTTATCGTTTAATGTTGTTTGAGAGAGCATACTTCGCATTAAAGGATACATATAGCAATGATAAAATAAACGCATTTATCGAGATTTCTTTAGTGTCATTTGTCGCATTTTCGGCGCGCCGAATTTCTTGCCGAGTAAAAACAACTAGCGTTGTCGTGCACGCCGCGCGCCGGCATGTCCGGACTCGGCGATCTAGGTCAAGGCCAATTTAGAAAGTAGGTCAATGTACAGCACAAAAGTGCCCTGCCGCCCGCGCCCGCCGCTCAAGTAGGTCAAGGCCATGTGTCGCAGGTTTGGCGCGAGAAAGTTTTCCTTATCGTTTATCGTAAGTATCTATGGGCTATACCACCCAAGATATAGAGATGATTCGAAAAGGACTGTTTAGTTTATACTCTGCGCTATTGGAATATCTCGATTTTTTTACTAACAATTACGTTCTTCCATTTATTTAACATGATGAAGCGCGAGTGTGCCGTAAAAATCGGGCGCCAAATGATTTCTGACTTTCATTAAACGCTTATATCTCGGCAACCGTAATATGATAGAAAGATGATTAAAGAAAGACTTTGTACTTTATACATTGCCCTATTGGTATTACTCAATTGTATTACTCGCAATTATGTACTTTTGTTTATTAAAGCAATAAAGCGCGAGCTGGCCAAAAGAATCGTGCGCCTCGCCCAACCGCAAACAATAGAAAGATGATTTAAGGTGGTCCTTTTGCGGACCCAGCTAGTCAAGTAACAGTCCGTCATGAGGTAATTGAAAACAAACATAGTGACAAACATTACACAACATCCCAATAATTATAATATTATAACATGATTTTACACGCACGATTTAATCGTATTTAATTATTTACTAATTAAAAAAATATCACAATAGTAGTGCGGTTGGACTCGATTTAGGTTAGGTTGTAACCGAACGGTACTACGGGAGGCACGAATCAACGCTAGGTATCCTTAAATTCAACGGTCGCCACTCGGTTTGACCTTGAATAACCGAGAAGGTAAGTATACTTGATCTCTCTAATTATCAATCTGACTAATTATTCTTCTTTTCAGGTTCCCACCATCGATGGATCATCGCCGTCGCCGACCAGGATCGCCGCTGCCACCGCCTATCAGGATCAACGAGGGACTTCGAGTGATCGACGCCAATGGATCAGGTAAGTAGAAGGTAAGTCCAATTGATCAATTTTCGAAATCTTTTATCAAATGATTGTATAATTTATTCAATTTGATTGATTTGCAGTAACAAATGGTTCACAAATATCGAAATCACACAATCTGTCGGACGCTCGTATATCCACACGACCGTTATCTTAACGACGCACGATGTATTTCGGCACGAATAAGCCGTTCGCCAATGTAAAAGCGATATTAACGCGTTCCGCGGGCGTTCCCGGTTGTTAAGGATGTTGCAAAGATATGAATAGCGTACTCGAATTACGTTCGCGGGACTTAGCGCAACAACGAAGATGTCGAAGATATATGCGTATTACGTGTTGCTTCTACAACGATCCCCAAGAGACTGCCTCGAGCCTCGAGTGGCCCGTCTCGCTCGGCCTCCTACCACCGCGCTCGGCCCCCACTCCGGCGCCCTATACAACTTTCTCTTTCGAGAACGTTTGCAACTGCGCATATTATCGCGGTAATTTTCCATGCGGGCGTTCTCGAAAGTTCCCATGGAAATTTCCACGGGCGTTGCGCTCTCGAGGTCGCTCCGTCCTGGCGCCGACGCACCAGGTTTTCACCTTCGGCGATCCGCACTCGCCGTTGACGCCGACCCGTGCGCCTATGCTGAATTCGCATGCCGTTTCCGATTCCGGACGACTTCCTCGAGGAAGACGTCCGGGTGCAGAGCACCGCGTCCGCCGACGACGCCGACTCTCCCTGACTCCTGATCGGCACCTAGTACACCGGTTTCCGAGGTCCTTCCCCGTAGATGGTGTCCACGTCGCGAGATCGCGGACGGTTCCCTATCTCGCTTCCCGGTCGTCGGATTTCGACGGCGACTGAACATGCACCTATTTTGGGGGGTACCCTTTTGTCAGGGGTACTTTATCCCTGCGGATGACGTACCTTTTGCAAGATCGCGGACGGTCTCCCATGTTGCTCCTCGGTCGACAAATTTTGACGGCGACCGGTCGTGCACCTCTTTCGGAGTGCGCGCTTTCGTCAAGGGTACTCTGTCCCTGTGGATGACGCACCTAGTGCAACACCGCGGACGGTTCGCTATCTTACGCCTACGCTGTCAGGTCGCGACGCCAGCCCCGGATGGATCGTTTTTGGGCCCCGCGCTTCCGTCAGGGATACTTTATTCCCGCGTATGACTCGCGGTTACGGAGATTACGGACGGCCCGCCATTTCCCGTTCGCGTTGCCGGAACCTGCATTTGACCGGCTATGTACTATCCTCGGGTTCCCCACTTCGGTCAGGGGCCGATCGTTCTCGCGGATTACGTTTATTTACGGAGATCGCGGACGGTCCTCCATTTTAACCCCACATGATCGTCTCGCGACGCCGCTACGTCCTGACTGATCCTTGTGGGATGGTGGTGTGTCAGGGGTGATTATCCCCTCGTTCACGTGCCCGGTTCGCTAAACTTAATTCTATGACTGCGTCGGATGGGACCGTTCGGGAACATAACCGAACCCATCAAATCTGAACCCTCGTTAGTTAAACCACAAATCAAATAGGGCTCGGACATTGGTCCGGATCCGTTTCCCATCCTCGGAACGCTCGGTCGCTATCTTATTTCTACTTCGGGTTCTGTTCACCGTTGCAGCTCTCGGGTCCCTCGACAGCTCCAGTGATGCATACGGCTGCAAGGTCAGGCATGACAGTACGAGTAAAGCAATATGCGATTGGATCCACTACTTATTTAATCTCATATATCAGAGCAAAACATTCGGCAAGCCCTTATTTTCAAGGTATGTACGAAATCCGGAAACTTCAGGGAATATTATAAGACATGAATAATGTATTCATCTGATCGCTAAGTACATGTATTATTCGTTGAAAACCTCGGCCGTGGCGATTTGCATCATTCTATTTTATTTTTCGTTCAGATGTAAACAAGGATAAAATGACAATGGCACGCTCCGCGAACGCACATTTAGAATGACTTCTTGTAAAGTGTCGGTAACCTCACTTGATTTTTCGTACACATGTCCCTTATTACTGTATATTTATAACATATATCAAATTTAGGTATCTATCTAATACTTGTTCTCACGAAAGGACCATCTTAACTATCACTCGTTAGTTTGAAATCTGCCCTATTGGAATTAGTCATTATTAATACTGGCAATTTTACAGTTTCAATTACTAAGACGAGAAAGATCGCGTGCGCAAGATCTTAACAAAACGTGCGCCGAGCAACTTTTTATTTTATTTTATTTTATTTTATTTTATTTTATTTTATTTATTTTATTTTAACATTTCAGAGTTTCGACTTTCTCACCGAGAGCCGCCGGACGGTATTCGTGGCTACACATTTCTTGTTGACTAGCATTTTGCAACAGCATTTTAAAACTCTTTATTGTCTAATATTGTTCGAGAGAGTATGCTTCACATTAAAGGACACATAACAATATTCAAATTTTATTTCTCAAAATTCAGTCGGTGTCGCGTATCGTATTTCAGAGTGCCGATCTTCGGATGCGCGACACCGACTAAATATCTCGAGAAATACGTTTATTTTAATATCGTTATGTGTCTTTTAATGCGAAGCATACTCTCTCGAACAATATTAGACGATAAAGAGTTTTAAAATGCTGTTGCATAATGCTAGCCAACGAGAAAAAGGAGCTACGAATATGCCGCGTCGCTCGCGCTCGGTGCTCGGTGGAAAGGTAGACGGTCCGATATGTTACAAACAACACAATACAAATCTTGAGAAATACATTCATCTCATCATTTTTATGTATTTTTTTTATGTGAGACATGCTCTCTCGAACAAGATTAGACGATAAAGAGTTATAGAATGATGTTGCATAATGCTATAGCCAACGAGAAATGTGTAGCCACAAATAATGCCGTCTGGCGGCTCTCGGTGAGAAAGTCGAAGCTCTGAAATGTGACGAATGACACGACATATCTCGAGAAATACGTTTATTTTAACATTGTAATGTATTTTTTAATACGAGATATGCTATCTCAAATGTGATTAAACGATAAATAATTATAAACTGCTGTTGCATAATGCTAGCCAACGAGAAAAAGATAGCTGTGAAAGCCGACGGGCAGCGTTAAGCGTAGTATATTTCGGAGCTTCGAATTTATCGTTCAACGCCATCAGTTGGCATTCGCAGCTACATCTTTCTCGTTGGCTAGCATTATGCAGCAGCATTTTAAAACTCTTTAACGTCTAATTACATCTAAAAGAGCATGCTTCGTATTAAAGAATACATTACAATGATAAAATAAACATATTTCTCGAGATATTTCCAGTCATTCGTCACATTTCAGATCGAGCTTCGACTCTCTCACCAAGAACTGGCCGATGGCATATGTGACTACTTTTTCTCGTTGAGCTAGCATTATGCAGCAACATTTTAAAACTCTTTAGTGTTTGATTACATTTGAGAGGGCATGTCTTGCATTAAAGGACACAACAATGTTAAAATAAACTTATTTTTCGAGATATGTCGAGACATGAGAAGTGCCTTCGTGGCATTTCGAAGCTTATATCTTTCCGCTGAGTGCGAGCGACGAGATTCGTAGCTTTCTTTTTTCGTTGCCTAGCATTATGTAACAATATTCTGAGACTTTTTGTCGTTTAATCTAATAGACGATAAACCGTACAAAAGTATTGTAAAGCATTCATGCACACAAGAGAGCTCTATAGTATATACTGCAATACAGAATACAGCTTATATTATAGCTGTATTGTATACTCAATATTACTGTGTTACACATATCCATATATGTTACTGTTAAATTTATAATTATATTAACATACTTAAACAACATATATTTATAGCATCACGTATATATATTTACATATTAATTGTACATATATTTTTACAAGACATTTCTATCTAAAAAAGTATTATATACGTTTTTAATTTGTGCACAAAGATTTGCCAGTCTCATTGAAGCAGTGTGTTCAGCCAAATGTTCCTTATAATAGCGGGTTTCGATATGCTTATCATATCTAAGTATATGACGGGCGTTACGGTATGTTATAGCTTCATTCATCTTAATTATAATAATATATGATATATAATACTATATTCCGTCCAACGAGAGATCATGGTTGATCAAACGTAAATAACGATAGGGCAGAGAGCCGCAACAAGGTGATCGCGTTAAATTATTTTTATTTTTAATAATGTTGAAAAATATCTACCAAAAAGGATAATAAACACAAATTAAATATCGCAGATACTATGTATTTTACGGTCAAGAGAATCTTCGTATATATGTATATATATATATATATATATATATATATATATATATATATATATATATATATACCGGGTGTCTCAGCCGATCCACCCGTATCACCCGATTTATTCGTAAACGCAACATTTTAGAGAAAAATGTTTTAGACTAAAGTTGTATGGTTTCAAGGGGTACATAAGATGGTGTCATTAGTTTCAACTTAAATAGTTGCTCGAAGGTCACGTAAAGGTCACCTTTAATTTTTTAAATAGAACCACCTACTTTTTATTGCATATTCTTGTAGCTTATCTCGAGGGCTTTCAAAAACACTATAAGAAAGTATTTTTTTATTAAGAACTTTTGGAATTATAAGGCTTGAAAGTTCTAGTATTTTGACATAAAATACAAAATATCTTGTAAAACATCAAGTTTTCGGTAATGTTACCTTAATACTTTTATGCACAGAATAATGAGACGAATCAATTGGTATAAAAAAAGCATAGTTTTTTTAAGAAAAAATATGTAATTTGCAACACGCATCTGCATACTTTTTCTTAAAAGCAACTATGTCTTTTGAAAATTCAAAATTCATTTGTCAAAATACTAGAACTATCAAGCCTTATACGTCCAAAAGTTCTTAATAAAAAAATACTTTCTTATAGTGTTTTGGAAAGCCCTCGAGATAAGCTACAAGAATATGCAATAAAAAGTAGGTGGTTCTATTTAAAAAATCAAAAGTGACTTACGTGACCTTCAAGCAACTATTTAAGGTGAAACTAATGACACCATCTTATGTACCCCTTGAAACCATACAACTTTGGTCTGGAACATTTTTCTCTAAAATGTTGCGTTTACGAATAAATCAGGTGATACGAGTGGTCTGAGACACCCGGTATATATACATAGGGAGAGGGAGAAGGAGAGGGAGAGGGAGAGGAAGAGAGGAAGAGAGAGAGAGGAAGAGAGAGAAAGAGAGAGAGAGAGGGAGAGAGGGAGAGGGAGAGAGAGAAGGAGAGAGTGGGAGAGAGGGAGAGAGAGAGAGAGAGAGAGAGAGAGAGAGAGAGAGAGGGAGGGAGAGAGAGAGAGAGAGAGAGAGAAGGAGAGAGAGAGACTATTTGGTTGTCTTACATATGTTACTTATTACATATGTTACTTATTACATATGTCCTCCGGGGCGAAGCCCGGGTAACCAGCTAGTATATATATATATATGGGACGTTCCATGTCAACCGGGACAAGGCCGTCTCCAAAATTCTATTAAACCGATTAAAATGGTTAAGGGCTTAAAATCTTTGTTTTTGTGTGCTTTATCAAATACAGTGTGGTACTTTTGAAAATTCAATATGGCGGTCAAAATATGGCGCTTCATATGAGTTAAAAACACAAATCATATGATTAAATAGTTGTTTCTAATGGAAAAAAGAGGATACATAGCTTGTGAGTAGATAGCACTAAGATTTGGATGTTTCTCAAAAAAATAAAAATGGCGAATCCAATATGGCGGACAAATTTTTCTTAAATTCATCAGATTCACTTGAAACTCGATACTCGGGGGTTTTTGGGGTCGCTGATTACGAAATTAAAGTCAGATTTTAAACATTCAAAATGACGGATCCTATATATCCAACAAAGGCAAGATGTAATAATCCAACCAACGAAGGCAAGATGTAATGCATAATCCAGCCAACAAAGGCAAGATGTAATCGACAATCCAGCCAGCAAAGGCAAGATGTAATAATCCAACCAACCTTGGTTACGAACGAATGTATTTGACGTATTCTTATTGAACAGATACAGTAATAGGCTGATACGATACGTCATGCACAAGACTGATGCAATGGACTGATATAAAAATGTAATAGCGGATCGTAACAAGGCACGCGTGCACGCGGGACGTCTCTCTCTGAGGGCGAGTAAAACGGAACCGGATCTAATAAAATTAGATGGCGTATGTGCTGCCGTCTCGAGCGCTGTCGTCCCGAGCGCTGTCGTGCAGACCGTCCAGGACGGCCATCTCAACACAATAGAATGTTAATGAAATGATGATCTGCTGATCGTCTTTTGTTTTCAGGGTTTCGTAACTCTAGGCCGAACTGTTTAAAACGAGACTCAGTCCGCTCGACGCTCACCGCTCCTATAGGTAGAATATAGGTCCAATGTAAGGAAAAATAGGTCCATTGTAGGACAAAATAGGTTCTATGTAGGATCAAAGTAGGTTTAATGTAGTGACAAAGATTTAGTGTTGGTTAAAAGTTAGTTCACCGTTAGATTCGTAATCAGCGACCCCAAAAACCCCCGAGTAACGAGTTTCAAGTAAATCCGATGAATTTTAAAAAAATTAGTCCGCTATATTGGATCCGCCATTTTGAATTTTTAAAATCTGACTTCAATTTCGTAATCAGCGACCCCAAAACCCCCCGAGTAACGAGTTTCAAGTAAATATGATGAATTTAAGAAAAATTCGTCCGCCATATTGGATCCGCCATTTTTATTTTTTTGAGAGACATTCAAATCTTAGTGCTATCTACTCACAAGCTATGTATCCTCTTTTTTCCATTAGAAACAACAATTTAATCATATGATTTGTGTTTTTAGCTCATATGCAGCGCCATATTTTGACCGCTATATTGAATTTTCAAAAGTACCACACTGTATTTGATAAAGCACACCAAAAACAAAGATTTTAACCCCTTAACCATTTTAATCGGTTTAATAGAATTTTGGAGACGGCCTTGTCCCGGTTGACATGAAACGTCCCATATATATATATTGCAAAATCTATTTGATCGATACACGAACTATATGCTTTCTCGTTGATTTGATTAATTTAATACATGTAATAATACCCTGTCAGTGATGACCGTCAGATCTTAGTTAAGATACATCAAAGACATTAACAGTACATTGTTTGTGCCAATAAACAATATGCGATTCGAAGATATTAGAATAAAAAGTTTTAAAACGTTACTGCATTTAAAAAATGGACAAGAGAAACAATTATGTTTCTTAAATCATCAGGATACGAATTTTAACGAATTCTTAAAAAATGAGGCTATGTTAACGTTGTTATGTGCCCTTTAATGCGAAGGTTGCTCTTTCGAACAAGATTAGACGATAAAGAGTTATAGAATGCCTTTGCACAATGCTAGTCAACGAAAAGAAGGAAACTACGAGTTTCGTCGCTCGTGCTCAGGAAGATAAAATCTCTCGTATATCCGAAATGTGACGAGCAACACAGCCATGCAGAACTAATGTCAAGAAATACGTTAATTTTATCATTGTTATCTGTCGTTTAATGTGAGGCATGCTCTCTCGAACAAGATTAAACGATAAAAGGTTATAGAATGTTGCTGCATAATGCTAACCAACGAGAGAAAGGAGCTACGAATGCCGTTGTATAGTTCGCTCGGCGAGAAAGTCAGAGCGTCGAAAATGTGACAAACGACATTAAAGAAATCTCGAAAAATACATTCATCTTATCAGTGTTATGTACCCTTTAAGGGGATCCTGCAGTGACTGGCGAACTTCCTCGATGTCGATAATGTCAACCTTTCTAATTTTGTTTTCCCTATATCTGTCTTTGTCTAACGAAATGACATCTGTCCTTTTTTCGATTGCTCGCCATCTCTCGCAAGATCCGGCAACTACTGTTGCTGCTCTTCTTGTCATTCTGCATCCGTATTTGCATTACTAAAATAATTTTTCGATGGATCTTTTTTTGTACGCATTGAATCTTACTTCTACTTGCACGATATTATTCCTACATGTTTTCCCAAGGGCAGATGATAAAAATTATGTATGTATAAACTGCAGAATTTTTGTTTTAAGCAAATATTGTCGTCAGGTGACAGCTGCGTATGTGCCCAAATAAGTAATATTTTTAATTTTTTGGTGTTTTTGATATAAAATCGCGTTTTCTATCCTAGATTTTTGTGCGCACTTTAATTCTAGACCAAAAACTTGCAATTCTGTAAAGCCAATTAAAAGATCCATCGAAAAACGATAATGTCGGTAAATCATACGGCTGCAGGATCCCCTTAATGCAAAGTATGCTCTCTCGAACAAGATTAAACGATAATAGTTATTTGTGTAACAAGTGCCGTAAGATGAAAATTCACGAGCCGAAGGCGAGTGCGGTAACCGCACCCGGGAATTTTCATCTTTACGCACGGCTTACACACCCTATTTTATGTTGCAAGTGCCTGGAAAGTGGTCTATTACGCATGCGTAGCGTGCGTAATGGGGCACTTTCCATGCACGTGCTGCATAAAGAGTTATTATATTCAAGTCTCGTTCTCACGATTAACAATGTAGTACCGGCTTCCATGCCCGGTGGCGCCACAATCTTCAGAGTAACTTTTTTCCCTAGCCCCATGCTTCTAAACTTCTTTATTTGTTTCAATATCCTCAATTGTATACCATTCAAATAAATTCTAGTAAGGAATAATTTCCTTATATAAAAATTGTACTACAGTTAAACGCATTGTAATAGAAGGAGCCCACTATTGAGAAATTTAAAGAAGCATTTTAAAGCTCACAGTTTAATAAGTAGGATAGGTAGTTACCTCTATTAAGCTGGACCTCCCACCAGTGCAAATCAAGTTCGCACTAGGTCAAAAATTTAGTGTTATTTAGGTGCTAATTAAGTGCCCTAGTCCGAATTTTGGTGCTCGAACTGTTTAGCAGGAAATCGCGTAAAAAATGTAAAAAATGATAATCTAGTTGGTCCCAAAATAATTCTGAGACATCGTACTTTAAGAAAATATCACGAATCGAATTTGGTGCTAGCTGCAAATTAACTAGATTATCCGCGAAGCGCGCGCTCCATTGATTAATTAATTAATTTCAACACTATGCAGCTAGCACTAAATTCGAATCGTGATATTTGCTTCTATTCTTCATAACGTTTTTTGTGCTCGAAGGAGTCACAACTCAGAGTGTTTGATCGGGAATTAGAGGAAAGTCTTTTGTGGATAGTATTCTGCCATAATGTTGAAAAGAAGGCTGAGTAACGCGGAATTCGGAAAATGGAATGAGCAAATGAAGAGACTGCGTAAGAAACTGAGAAAGCGCAAACGGAAAAAGACCACCGAAGTGGTTAAGAGGCCTCGACCGCCATTGTGGTCGGCAAGGCACAAGATCTGACGAATGATAAGAAAATCGGTGAGTAATATGGAAAAATGTGCTCGTAAGCGTCTTGGCGGTGAGCCTTCACTAGAGGGAGGACATATCGCACGTTCGGAAGAGAGTAAATCTCTGGGCGATGAGCCTTCACTAGAGGAAGGACATATCGCACGTTCGTAAAAGAAAATCTCGCGGCGATGAGCCTTCACTAGAGGAAGGACATATCGCACGTTCGTAAAAGAAAATCTCGCGGCGATGAGCTTTCACTCGAGGGAGGACAGATCGTACGTATAGCGAGTCAGCTGCTTGTGGTGTTTGTGGTTTATCTCCATAAACTTACTGTAACGTTTTGATAACATTTTTTTACTTAAAAGAAAAAGATTACCTCAGATAAAGATTTAAAAATACCATGCAGTCCTCGCAGCAATGCAGCAGCCATTTCAATGTCACGTTTCACGTAACAGTTTCATTTCTTTTTTTCTCATCGTTCATATTTCACTTTTCACAATTCACGCTAGCGGAAAAGTTTCATGATCGACCCCCAGAGATTCTGGCTTACATGGTTTCGGATTTGCATGTCAGGGACTATAAAGAGCAGAGACAAATATTTTGCTCCATTGAAAAAACGCTAGGCTCGGCTCGGTGATGGTAGCCATGGCAAAAGCCATCTCTCTAATCCGCGAGCTGGAAGAGGACAAAGTCTCAAATGCTCTGTTGCATTTTTTTAGGAGAAATGCAGGCAAGCTTTTGGCAGGCTTGAGTTATCAGCAGTCAATAATGACGAAAGCGTTTATTCTGCCAGGTATCGAGGAGGAATACCGGGAACGGTTGAAGAAGTCGTAAAATACGGCCGATTTATTTGGCATTTATTTGGCAAAAACCGTAAAAGTCTCTAGATGAAGTTCAAGAGCTACTCGCAGCAGGCTTAAAAAGGAAACCCAAAAAGATCCTTGCGTTTCAGAGACTGCCGGAGGTACTTTTATTATATAATTCAAACTGAAATTATCGATTAACCTATTGTGTCTCTTGATCCAGTTTACGTCTCGGCCTTGTCAGACGCTGGTTTCAAAGGCACCGCTATTGCAGAGTTTGCAATCTCTCGATGACATCAGAGAGGCAATAAATTAACTCTTGAATTAGAGGCTATCAGGCCTAAAATCGGATTAAATTTTCAGGATTGCTTTGAATTTAAGAAACTTAACGAGTTTACATTGACAAAGCACTTTAAATTGGAAGACGATAATACAGCGAAAAAGCTAATTTCCAAAAATTGTTTTTTGTTTAAACAAAGTTAGATTTAGAGAATGTCTATTTTCTGATACCAGTAGACGAGAGTCCTTCTAAGTACTTGAGATTTATTTTCCAGGGCCAGTATTTCGGGTTCTTATGTCTATCTTCCTGATTTTAATGTAACCCCTCATGTGTTCACTGAGGTCCTGAGGTCAGTAATAAACCAGCTGAGTAAAAGAGGTTGTTTTTTTTCTTCAGTTACATACTTAGACGATATACTGTTCGTTGCGTCATCTAGGCAGTGTGTGGATAATGTAAAGGCCTCGATTGAGCTCTGGAATATTTAGGCTTTATCATAAATTATAACAAGAGCCTGGTACCCAGTCAAAGAGCGAAGTTTCTGGAAGTAACGTACAATTCTGAGACAATAACATTGGAAGTACAGAGGATAAGAAGCAAAAAATATTCGATTCTTTGGAGTTGTAAAAAAAAAAAAAAAAAAGTTTGTCTTAGGCGATGATCGAGTTTTGTCGAATCAGTTAACGCATGTTATCCAGCAGTTAAATACGATCGATTATACACTAAAAGATTCGAACGTGTCAGATATTTGAGATTATTAAAAAATGGTAATAACTAAAAAAAAAAAAAAGAAAATCTTGAGCCAGTTTTAAAATGATGAAAGATGAATATTCTGTCTTAAAATTCATATACAAAAAAAAATATATATATATATAATAACAAAAAATAAGGCTCGAGGTTTCATTTTTTGACAGGAAAGAAACAAAAATGGCACAGTAACTTTGAGCTTTAAAACTCAAAGCAGCATTGGTTGTTCAAAAAAGCTTTGCTAGGAATTTTAGAAGTTGTGAAACACATCTGCATATATACCACGGCTATATCATATGTCAACAAAATGGGGGGGAGTGCAGCACTCAAATCTGCATAGGGTTGCGAAGGAAATCTGGCAGTGGTGCGTGAAGTAAGGAATAATTTGTTAATGGTTTCGTACGTTAAGTCCGAAGACAATGTCGAAACTAACAGAGGATCTCGGATAAGAAATATATATACAAGACGGAATTAAAGAGTCACGCCTTCCGTCATGCCGTCAGAGCGTTTTTTGATATCCAAAAATTGATCTGCTTGCCCCTAGAGGTAACACAAAATGCGAAAAGTTCTTTGCTTGGGAAAACGATCCTTACTGGGCTAGCCAACCGTGGTTTCCATTATTTATGAAACTGTTGAAGGGAAAGCCGTTAATTGTTAATTCTGTGCCTGCTTTACTTTTATCCCCCTTATAGGTCTATTCGGCATCCACTAACAAAGAAGCTGCCCCTGATGGTTGGAGAATTATCAGGAACCCTTCAAAAGAGAAGGATTGCCTAGCTTAATATCTTCGAAGCTTTGCTGATGGAGTCAACTCGTAAGCAGTATGCAGAATTTTTAAGACAATGGTAGTCTTTTGCCTAGATCAAAATCTGGACCCTTATCAACCAGAAAAGAGAAGTTGATTTCATTTAATTTTTTCAAAAAGGGGGCGGCATACGGATCCCGTAACTTGGTAAGATCGGCGATTTCTCTGATCAGCGGAAGCAATATTGCCCAAAATAAAAATATTTCTAGATTTTTTAAGAAAATATTCTTGCTTAACCCGGTGAAACCCAAGTATGATAGAACTTGGGATGTTGATACAGTTTTCAAAAAGTTGAAGGTTTTTCCCTTAAACAAGCTGACTCTTGGTTGCTTGACTGAGCGTCTCGTGTTGCTGCTTGCACTGGATATCGTGCACAGGGCACAAACATTGACCTCAATCAAGTTTTAATTTTTCTAACTTAAACGAAGTTCGGAAAGATACGAAATATAGGAATATCGGGTCGAATTAAGACCTACCGTCCAAGATCATACCAACTTTTGCTAGTTTGCCAATTGTTCTGAAAAATCCCAGGTTAGGCTAATGTCAACATTTGACGCTTACATCCAAGCGACATCGCAGTTGAGAGGTAAAGTAGATAATCTCTTTCTGACAGCTAAAAAGCCACTCAGAGCAGCTTTTATAGCAATGATGAATAGAAGAATTAGGGCAGCTATGTCTCGCTGGGGTATAGGTGAGAGATTCACTATTCACTCCACAGAATATGCGGCGAGTTCGATAATTTAAAAAAAAAAAAAAAAGTTGCTCTAGGAACTACAAAAAAAAAACTGCTAGTTGGTCGAAAAATTCGTAGATTTTTTTTATTAAACACTATAATACTGTTATTTTGTAGTAACTGTTGTTTTAACCACGAAATCCTTGGTAAAAGCGCGTATGTGTTGATAAAGCGCAATATAGGATTTAAAAAAAAAAAAAAAAAAAATGTTATTGACCTAAGGAAAAAGTTAGCTTTCCTTTGTAATTGGCGTATGACTTAGTTAGGATTCGTATACGAATTCGAAACAAGTAACAAACAAATAAAAATTATATTTCTCTGAACCTCTACATTGTTAATCGTGAGAACGAGACTTGAATATAATTGGAAGATCAAACGATCTCATAGAGAGATGTTCGATCGTAATTATATGAAAAGTCTCGTTCGAGCAATTACTCCCACCCGATGTAATTATACATTTCCCAACCCCAATTTTATAATAATTTTTATTTGATATGCTAGTGAGCTAGTCGAGCTCTAAACTTTATGAAGAATAGAAGCATAGAAGCATGGGGCTAGGGAAAAAAGTTACTCTGAAGATTGTGGCGCCACCGGGCATGGAAGCCGGTACTACATTGTTAATCGCTCGAACGAGACTTTTCATATAATTACGATCGAACATCTCTCTATGAGATCGTTTGATCTTCCAATAAAATGCCTTTGCATAATGCTAGGCAACGAGAGAAAGGATCCATTCCTTTGCAATTCTGCTGTAAAACTGCACGAAAAGTCGTGCACTAACTTTCGGGCAAATCATGCGTTTTCTATTTCCAACTTCGACTATTTTTCTGTTGGCAGAAACTTGCTCTCGTCGTAGTGCAACAGAATTGTGGAAGATATGTGTATGCATTTACATATAGCAGAATAGTGCAAGAAATGCGGCAGATGCTTGCGCAAATCGCTGTGCAACATAATCGCGTCAGATTTGTAGCAGCGCCTACTGCTACCCATACAGCACAAAATATTTTTAAAATATTTTTTAGGAAGATTAAAATAATTTACAAAATTATTTTTTATATTTATAGCACCGCAGTGGTGACTGGTGTTGGGTAAGCTTTGCGTTGTATTGCTGGCGAAGATTGTCGCGAATGCGGCGAATGATTTTGCTTCGCGCTTCGCTGGAGGCCTGCTTATATTAGATCCCAACTGAAATTTACTTGCGAGTTAGTTTTACCATTATGCGCCGCCTAGCGGCATTGTTGCAAACTAGCACATACAGCAGAATTCAACAAGAATTATGGCAGATGCTTGCGTAAGAAGTAGAGCAGCAGAAATACAAATGATTTTGGCAGAAATAAACAAAACAAGGCAAATGAGAGCTCGTTCGCGACGATGGACGGGCGACAGTAATAAAATATTACAAATTCAACAAATTGAATAAAATATATATAATAAAGTAAACGTTTTGGTCCTTGGTTTGGACCCTCCTCAGTACATAATCGGAGAGCGGAATAACTGCATTTTTTACTACTTTGTGACCACTGCATTTTACTCGACCAGCTATATGTACTGAGGAGAGTCCAAATCAAGGACCGAAACGTTTACTTTATTATATATATTTTATTCAATTTGTAATATTTTATTACTGTCGCCCATCCATCCCCTTATGGAAAGAAACTACAGCGGATTATAGAAAATTATATTATAGGAACTACATAAATGTATTACACGAAATTACAGACTGAAGTATTGTAATATACTGTAATATTTTCGTACTATACGCTCGGATTACAGGAAAATATTACTGGAAAATAGCCTGTATTCTGTCATTTAGTGGCTCCCGCTTGATTTTAGAGAATTTTTCTCTGAAATACGGTCTCAAGAAGATATTTTAAAATCTAGAGGAATATCCTCTAACCATGAAACACTAGACTTAAGATTGCAGTCCTCTTAATACTAGAGGACACTGATTTCCGATATTCACCCGGCATAAAAAAAATTATTTTTTTCGAAATTTCATTACTATTTTATAACTAAATTTGTTTCTTAAGATGCAGTCCATGATTATAAATATTTTCTTGTATTTGAAAAACACACTTATCTTGGTGGGATTCGAACTCGGGACCTCTGGATCGTGAGCCAACTGCCTTACGTGGTAGACTACTTCTTAATTTGATGTAAGTGTTTATATATAGTCTACATATGTCATAACCAGCGCAAATATATAATTTTTCAAAAATCATTTTAAGAAACAAATTTCCCCACTTATCAGTAGAATATTTTTTTTTGTGAATATCTTGCCGATATTACAGGATAACAATAGCCTGTAATATCACTGTGGAATTATAGGAAAATAATCTGTAGTGTATAATTATAATACATATAAGAAAAATATATATTTATATGATGTCAAAATGGCGAATACCCTGTATACACACTGATACTTTATATTTATTTACTTATAAAATATGAAATTAAAAAATAATAAAATGTTAAAAAGTGATACATTAAATCTAATAAATTTCAAACAATATTTATAGAAATAATTTATATACAGCTGCATTGAAGTAAAAGTATACTATATATGGAGGGGTAAAAACCACAGTGGTGTAACTCAAATTTTTAAAAATATTTTCTCGTGTGCATAGGTGCAATCTGTACAATAGATAAATTGCATCTATGCACACGAGAAAATATTTTCAAAAATTTGACTTACACCACTGTGGTTTTTATCCCTCCATATATGATAACACTTGCTATTTCAAATTTCATGGATTACTGGTAGCATTACGTTTAATACACGCGTGTAGTAGTGTATTACACATTTTGTAGATTACATGTGTAGTCTACTACACAAGTCACTTACCACACGTGTAGTATATTACACATACAGTGGATTACACGTGTAGTGGATTTCACACTTCATGATTAGACATGTATTCCATATTACAGGAATTTCACGCACTAAAGGAATTACAGCGTGTAATAACTACAGATTATTGTGTTCCTTTCTGTGATAACTACAAGGGGTCCTGTAGTAACTACACAAGTGTAATATTTCATTACTGGCTGTAGTTTCTTTCCGTAAGGGTCGTCGCGAACGAGCTCTCATTTGCCTTGTTTTGTTTATTTATCGTTATTGAGAGCGTTATCTTTGTTATTTTGGCAGAATATACCGTACATCTGATTTATCAATCAAACATTTTTCGAAATTCGTAACGCCAAAATGGACCGTATAGCCTGCATCTCACAGCACGAAGCTATAACAGTTTATATCTACTTAACTTACAGTAATTATTTCTATAAATATTTATAACATAAATTAAAAACAACTTTAATAATATTGATGATAATTATTTACATTTTATTTTAAAATATTTATTATAATCTTTTAGATACTTTTATTTTCCGGACATTATAATATTTACAAAATATTCAACGTATATATTTTCAAAATATTTAAATCTTTTTTATAAATATTTTATAAATATTTTATAAATATTTTATAAATATTTTATAAATATTTTGTGCTGTCTGGGAGTTTAGCGCGCTCGGCTGTTCTTTTTCTGACGGGCAGATGCTTGCACACTTTTTTCGCATTTCTGTCACTCGGATCTATACGGCAAAAACAACAATTTAAGCGACATTATACACTTGTGAAATTTTGCTGCAAATATGTTTCAAGAGTCTAGCACACTCGACTGCTTTTTTTCTCACGGGCAGATGCTTGCACGTTCTTTTCACGTTTCTGCCGGTCGGATCTGTATGGCAAAAACAACAATTTAAGCGACATACACTTGTGAAATTTTGCTGCAAATATGTTTCAAGCGTCTAGCACACTCGACTGCTCTTTTTCTCACGGGCAGATGCTTGCACGTTCTTTTCACATTTCTGCCGGTTGGATCTGTACTCAAAAGATACTTCCATATTGTTTTCACATTTCTGCTACATGTTTACTTTTAACAAATAGTATAAAATTTTACAGTAGCTTCTTACAGCAGACTACTGCAATAGTACAGTAAGTACTCGTTCAATCACAGATATTATACACTTTTGTCGCAATTTTGGACTGTTTTCTTGCGCACTTCTTCGGGACGCATCTGAACTATCAAACTGGTTACCGCAGGGGAGCTATACGAATGCCGTCGCCCGATACTATAAACGATGAGTCTCAGAAATTATACGTTGACACAACACTAATTGTTTTATGAGCTTGTTAATCTCTATTAAATAATTGGAAATTTTTTATCAAAGTAATGTAAGTTATATCTTGCAGTTCCGAGAAAAACACATGCATTGCGGGTTTTCTCAATTTACTACGGTGTCATGATCACCGTGGGAAATGAGTTGAAGCGTTAATTGTAATTTAAACAAATATAATTAATAAATATACTAATAATAAACAAAATGGACTTGGTTAGAAGGAGCGTGTGTGAATGGTAGCGGTGAAAGTGCGTTGTGTGTTTTTAGCTTTGTTTCTGGGTTTAAAGATTAGTATGGGGCAAGTAGGGATAATGGAAAGATAGGGTGTAAGCAGGGGATGCGATGAGAATGAAGGGAGATAGTAGGACGCAAGTAGAGAAAAGTTATATAAAAGTATTTAGAGACTGTGGTAGGATGAGGTTATGGTGACGAGTCAGTTAGGCGGTATAGGCGGGAAAGGTAATGTAGGTAAAGTAGGGAAGGTTTCGATCGATGATTGTAAAGAAGATTGTATGGTAAATGATTAGCAAAGGAGCCTTCGGCCGTAAGTTAAGTATAGGTTAAGAAGATAGTTGAAAAGATGACAGGTTGAACTCAGAACACATGTAAATCTTAGATTGGGACAAATTTTAGACTAGGAAATATAGGATCAAGAATAAGAAGAGGAAAAAGAAGTAAAGGATAGAAAACAGAGGAGAGAACAAGAGGTAGGTGAAAGAAGCGCTGTTATAGAAGAGGTTATACGAAACAAGGGAGGATTAAATGTGAAGAGGATTATCGAAGAAGGAAGAAGAAAAAGCAGTCGAAAATCTCTCGAGTTCCGGGTCAATGGAGATGGAAAGAAGAAAGGTGAAATAAAGCTAGAACACAACCTAGGTAGCAAACACAAGTCATTTTGACGTCAAATACTAGTCATGTTTGTACAAATGACGTCAAATGACTAAAAAGCGACTATGTCTTTAAAAATGACATTATACTGACGTTATTCCATAACGTCATTATAACGTCTATTTTTAGTCATTTTTGGTCTATGACATTGGCGACTAATAATGGACGTTTATAAGACGTCATTTCTTAGACCATCTAAAGACGTTATTTTAAAGACGTCTTAAAGTCGTCCAAATAAGGTCTTTTTGTAATATAACTATTTTTACTTCTTAATATTGTATAATAAAGTAATAATAAAATAAAAACCACAAAATTAACTACAATATGTTTGTTTCGCAACTTTATGATTGAAGTGGCGAATTTATGGTATAAGTGGATGTAGTTGCGTGTGATTATAGTTTTATGATAACTATTTCATGCAGTGTTATAGCTATCAAGAAGATTATCATTACAAGATTTTTGAACACTTTAAAGATGTACCTGTTATAGACAAGTACAGTTAATAAGGAAGCATCAGGGTGAGGAGATCGTCACTGTCCACTGGATCATCGAAGTCAAGCGACTCGAGCGCGGTACTGTACTAGGATAGGTGACCGCCTTGAGAGCGGCTATACGCACATGGCATGTAACGAAACAGTTAAAAAAGCTTTTTTTTTCTTAGATAAAGAAAAAGAAAATTTTTTTATAAACGTTTATCAAGTAGGCATTTTAAAATTTTAATTTCATAAAAAACATATTTCTGGAAACCGGTATGTTGTACAATGGACTTATTTTTGCCGTCAATAAGATGTCAGAAAATGACGTCAAAATAACGTATCCGCGATGACGTCAATTGTCTGTGACATTAGACCGTCATTTTAACGTCATTATGCCGCCAGTTAGTGACGTCAGGAATGGTTAGTAAAGGACCAAAATTTGACGTCAAAATGACTTGTGTTTGCTACCTGGGAAGGATGGGCGGACCTAGAGGTGTTCCAGGAAATGGAAACTAAAATAAGATAAGCATAGCTGAGGAAAGGTTAAGCCAACGATGAAGAAGAGATGAGATGAAAAGAAGAAAGGTATAGGAAAGCTATTGGCGTATTCCTGGAACAAGGATTGGTGAAATTTGTCTGCGTTGTAGGAAAAGAAAGGTAAAAGAAGGTGGAAATAGGAAAAGGAGTTAAGAGGACACGCAAGGCTTGGTGAGATAAGGAAAGGAAGAAGAAGAAGGAAATGCGGAAGGAGAAAAAATAGGAGGATATGAATGTTACAGTTTAAAGGACGCAGCAGTTTTTTGGAAATATTCTTTGGATGGCACGGAGGCGAATCCAGGTATATTAATTATGCAACGGTAGATAGGAGGCATGGGAAGATAACTAGAGAACGAACGTGCGAGGAGGAAATATATGTTGCTTCGGTGGGAACGAGAGAAGAAGAGCTGGGAGGCAATTTACTAGGAGCGAATGAGAAGCAGTGTCGAGGGTTTTGGCAAATAAGGAAGAGGCCTAGGGATGGAGCGATCCGAGGGCACAGAAGTGATTCAAGTTAAACTAGGAATGAATTTAAAAGATTAGGAAGATTAGGCAGATAATATATTGGAAGAAAAAAAGAGAAGGTAAGGGCATATAGGGAGGTGTGATGAGTTTGGAAGGACTGGGGACATAGGAGAGCATTAGTTAGGTAGCAAGAGATTTGTTATTAGTCAAGTTTATTATATGTATTGTAAGATGAGAGAGTTGCGTTAATATTTGAAGGTAAAGGTAAAGAATTATTAATATATTAAGATGTGGTTGAAAAACAGGAAATAGTTGTAATATTAAGGTAAAGGTAGGGATAAAGAAAAAGAGAGAATTAGGTTTTGGATTATAAAGTATATAGAGAATATGCATTGATTTAGAATTTAAGTTTTATAAGTTTTATAAGTTTTATAAGTTTTAGGATGTAATGAAGGTTATTTTAGAAACAAAGCGAGATATGAGTCTAAAGGAGATTTGGGAAGAATTTAGAAATAAAAGAAATATAGGGAATATTAGTTGTTGCGCGTTGCGGTAAGAAGGTATGTGTGTGTGTATAGGTGAATAATGTCCGTTTCTTGGCTTGATACTGCCGAAGCGGACTAAGTCAAGTATTTGTGAGTTTAGGTTGTGAGTTTAACGTGCAAATAATAGGTTTAGGCGTGTTGGGTTTAAGGGATGGTTTTTCTAGAAGAAATTAAAAAGTACGAAATAAGGAATTAACAGTGTCACGCGTTAAGTTAAAAAAGTTAGTATGAGTGTGTTTAAAGGTGCGATTTCATTGACGCTAAAAACCAGCGGCAGCGTCAAGAAAATGTAGTGGGGGAAGAAGTTCAGACCGTCTCAACTTTTTAGCGTACCGCAAAATTCAACGAAACTTTTTCCCCCACTACATTTTCTTGACGCTGCCGCTGGTTTCTAGCGTCAATGAAATCGCACCTTAAGATATATTGTAAACCAAGTCCATTTCATAGCTTTGTATAGCTGAAATTAAAATAAATCTATCTAATAATAAACGAAATTTCGTATTTTAGTGTTTATAGGTTAAATTTAAACAATTAAAAGAATTTGATCACGTATCGTAGAGATGCACAAAAGATCATAACAATGGTTAAAAGTACATATTCTGTTAAGAGGTTAGGCGAAAATGGCGATTCTCAGCAATTCTCAGCGTCGAAAACTCGCGTTTAAATCGGCAAAAGTATCAGCATAGCATGTTAAGCAAAAAGGTTGACGGAGGTATTCTAAACGAGGGTGTTGCCTTTCCACATTGCCTCCGCTTAGTCACCCCGCTATTGGTCAGAGCGCGGGAGCCTACTGCCCCCTCTGTACATACCCGCCAGCGCTCTGATTGGCCGTCGTGGTCGGCTGGGCATACCGCGCGCCGTTCCGACGGCGATGGGTAATAAGTGGGGATAGGCGTGCCGCTGCCGAAATACCTCTTGCAACTTCCTTGCTCATCATGCTTCCCGCGTAACAGGAGCGATTTCTGAGGAATTACAGACGACTCCAAACTCGCGATTCTCGCTTTTCTCACAACTCAAAATTTTTTTCATAATTTTTATGACCTTTCAAACGTATCAACGAATACATAATGTATTTTTCACTATTACTTAATAATAATTTAATACTAATATGTATTGTTCATCAAATTAATATGTACTTATTAATAACATTTGCTTATGTGATACATATGTATGTACATACATACCGGGTGTCTCAGACCACCCGTATCACCCGATTTATTCGTAAACGCAACATTTTAGAGAAAAATGTTCCAGACCAAAGTTGTATGGTTTCAAGAGGTACATAAGATGGTGTTATTAATTTCACCTTAAATAGTTGCTTGAAGGTCACGTAAAGGTCACCTTCAATTTTTTAAATAGAACTACCTACTTTTTATTACATATTCTTGTAGCTTATCTCGAGGGCTTTCAAAAACACTATAAGAAAGTATTTTTTTATTAAGAACTTTTAGAATTATAAGGCTTGAAAGTTCTAGTATTTTGACATAAAATACAAAATATCTTGTAAAACATCAAGTTTTCGGTAATGTTACCTTAATACTTTTATGCACAGAATAATGAGACGAATCAATTGGCATAAAAAAAGTATAGTTCCTTTAAGAAAAAATATGTGATTTGCAACATGTATCTGCATACTTTTTCTTAAAAGCAACTATGTCTTTTTTTCATATCAATTGATTCGTCTCATTATTCTGTGCATAAAAGTATTAAGGTAACATTACCGAAAACTTGATGTTTTACAAGATATTTTGTATTTTTAAGGTGAAACTAATGACACCATCTTATGTACCCCTTGAAACCATAGGGTAGACTGGGGCAAGTTGTCACACATTTGGTTCAATATTTTTTGTATTTTTTACATTCAATATTTAAGAGTACTTTGATATGCCAAAATTTCGAGTGAACCCTCAGCTTCAATTGGACAGTATCGAATTTTGTGTGATTGTTACTCTACAGTTGTTACATAACAATAAATAACGACAGGTCGCTTGTGACAACGTGCCCCGTGCCCCGGGGCACGTTGTCACATCAAATGTAATTGCATGCAAAATGTTATCCAAACTGTATTCAACGTAAATATCAATATATTATAGTGCGCTGCATGTAAAAAAGTAAAATCCTTCACAAAAACATTTATTTTATTTCAAAAAAGTACAAAAAGCACGAAGTTTTCGTCTTAATCTAAATACAAGAATTCCACTCGAATGCGCAATTTATTGATACACATTTTTTCTTTTATAATCATGTCGGTGATTAAACATAAAATATTTTTACTCGTTATCGTCATCCGAAGATTCGCAATAGATTTCCATCAAATTCGTGACAACGTGCCTCGAGGGCATTTTTTTACTTCAAACAGCCTCATGGCCGACACGTTTGAGATATTCATAAGGTTAGGTATTGCACGCGGTAGGTAAAAGTACATACTTTAAGATAATATAAAGGTCTATTCTGAAAAAACATAAGCTTCATGTCCAGTACGTTGAATATTAGACAATAAAATTTTACTTACGGTCGCAAAAAACTTTCAAGTTGATTTTACGTCAACACGGCTGGAGCAATCTCAACACTGTAAACACACCAAAGATGGGCATACACTAACACGTTTTGGGAATGACGGGTGCTGCCCTGTGGTTATTAGTTTCTTAAATAAAGCCGATGTGCCAACGTGCCCCGTGTGACAACGTGCCCCGGTCTACCCTACAACTTTGGTCTAAAACATTTTTCTCTAAAATGTTGCGTTTATGAATAAATCGGGTGATACGGGTGGTCTGAGACACCCGATATAATTCACGCGTACGCATATATGTGGTATATTGCAAGATTAACAATAAAATGATAACAAATTGAAATCAACTGTAATGAATGCTTTATCCAACGAAGTATACCTCGTGGTTTCAGGGAATAGTTTGTTTCATTAATTAATAAACAAATTAAATATTGCAGGTACTATTTTATAATCAGGAGAATCTTCGTATATTGCAAAATCTATTTCATAGGTACGAACAATTGCTGTCATGTTGATTTAATATACGAGTATGTAATAATATCCTATCAGTGATTACCGTTGCCGTCGGATCTTTTTTGGTTAAGATATATTAAAAATATTAATAGTACATTGTTTATGCCTTTATGCCAATAAACAATATGCGATTCAAAGATTTTAAAATAAAATGTTTTAAAACATTATTGAATAAAAAAACCACAATAAAAACGTTTATGCAACACGTGCATGGAAAGTGCCCCATTACGCACGCTACGCGTGCGTGATAAACCACTTTCCAGGCACTTGCAACATAAAATAGGGTGTGTAAGCCGTGCGTAAAGATGAAAATTCCCGGGTGCGGTAACCGCACCCGGGAATTTTCATCTTACGGCACTTGTTACACAAATAACTATTCCCAAATCAGCATACGAATTTTAAAGAATTCTTAAAAAATGACGTTTGTTAACATTATTATGTGCCCTTTAACATAGTGCATGATCTCTCGAACAACATTAAACGATAAAAAGTCTCATAATATTTTTGCATAATGCTAGCTAACGATTAATACATTCTTATATGTATCTCTGCAACCACCACAGAATGTGATTGCAATATCATTAATAATACATCTCACATTAGGGAGGAAGCTGCGACAGCGTAAACGGCGCTGCTTTGGAAGCAGGCCTTCTCGCTACTTAAAATAAAAATCAGTTAGCAAAAACATTGAAATATTTATGAATTTTACGGATAGATGTAGCCGTGCATACACACACACACACGCCGCGCGCCGGCATTCCCGGACTCGGCGATCTAGGTCAAGGCCAATTTAGAAAATAGGTCAATGTACAGCTGCTTGTCGGATGTAGGTCAAGGCCATGTGTCGCTGGCTTGGCGCGAGAAAAAAGTCTTCCCTATCATTTATCGTAAATATCTGGGCAACCACCCAAGATATAGAGATGATTCAAAAAGGACTGTTTAGTTCATATTCTGCGCTATTGGAATATCTCGATTTTGTTACTAACAATTACGTCCTTCCGTTTATTTAACATGATAAAGCGCGCGCGTGCCGTAAAAATCGGGCGCCAAAAATGATTTCTGACTTTCATAAAACGCTTATATCTCGACAACCGTAAATGATAGAAAGATGATTAAAGAAAGACTTTATATACTTTGCCCTATTGGAATTACTCAATTATATTACTCGCAATTATGTACTTTCGTTTATTAAAGCAATAAAGCGCACGCGTGCCGTAAAGACCGGGCGTCAAATGATTTCTGTCTTTCATAAAACGCTTATATCTCGGCAACCGTAAATTATAGAAAGATGATTATAGAAAGACTTTGTACTTTATACTTTAATATGGTGGACATGCAATGTCCCGAAAAACAAAAATCACAAAAATTGAAAACTGACAATATGCCGAAAAGGCATATATTATCGGCATATAATATATTATCAAATATATTATCGAAATCTTAGAAACGTGACAATGTGTCGAAATGTCATAATCCCGAAATCTTAGAAATGAGATTATGTCCCGAAAAGTTATAGGTAATATAACGAAT
This sequence comes from Temnothorax longispinosus, assembly GCF_030848805.1. Lineage (NCBI taxonomy): Eukaryota > Metazoa > Arthropoda > Insecta > Hymenoptera > Formicidae > Temnothorax > Temnothorax longispinosus. The sequence goes on from NC_092361.1 coordinate 7,066,473, forward strand.
GATTAAGGACTTACACCTGAGTAAAGTGACCATATTTTGGGAATTTTTTTCTCGGGAAATAATTGCTTTATTAAAAAACTGTTTTTTCTGTTAAAAAGAGCATGTATTCTAGTACGTTTGTGAATTTTTTAATTAAAATTTATCAACAGTAAATATTGTTTATTGGCGTCAGCGTAAGCCCCGTTTTTTGCGGTGTTCACCATTTTGGGTTGTCACGTCATCTGGAACAAAAATATCCCTATTCGCTCCAACCATGCCTTTCGTGTCCCACGAATTTCTAACAGTCGTTTGTTCCGGAAAACAAATGATCGTGGGAGAATCCCCTCCACGCCGGAAAAAAGTTATTGTGGCAGGGAACCTGAGGTAAAAATTTCAAAGTCCTAGCTCAATTACTCTCGAAACGGGGAACAATCAAAATCTTGGTGGGACATGAAAGTGCATGGTTGGAGGATTACGTCAGTGTTGTGTGAAAGGTAAATGAGCATTTTTTTCGATAAAAATGTATTTTTGTGTATAATTTAACCGTATTTAAAATATTTTTGTCGTTAAAAAAGAAATTTAACATTCCACAGAGGTCTATTATGGCTCAGAGGCAGGTGGAAGAGGTGGGGAGGAGCTACGATTATATATAAAAAATTAATTTTTTTACATAAAAAATATCTGTCACACTTCAAATTCGCCTTTTCTTATTCAGAAATTCTTTTTCTAGCATGCTTTAAGTCCTTAAAGTCCTTCTGTACCATTTAAAAATTACCAAATTTGCGGCGACGAAATTAAGTATTCCTATTTAATTAATAATTATCTCATATTTTTTTTTTCATTTGCACTACTTTTAGCTTTAATTTGCGTTTTGGTTCATTAAGCTTCGTCAATTTGTTCGTAAGTTATGATTTTTTAAGTAAAACGAGTCGTAACGTGTGTTTGTCAACATATAATTGTTGTAAAAAAATATTTAAATAAATGATTTTCAAATGTTCTTTACATTGATTTTTAGTCGAAGGTACAAAGATATTATAATAATTTTTGGGGAATTTTTCAAAGCTATTAACATTATAAAAAACACGTGGGACTCGAAAGTGCATGGTTGGAGGATTATTGGGGTAAAAAAAACGTTGGAGTGAATAGGGATATGCATTAAATTCCTAATTAGTGATATACAAGACAGTTAGCTACAAGCCAAAAAAAATTTAAAAAAAAATTCGAAAAATTGCGGTTGTTTGAAGTTTGAAGTCGATTTTTGACCTATTTTTTCAAGTTATCAATGCATTTTTTAAACATTTGTAACAAAAAAATTGATAAAAGTCTGATTGTAGCTAATTATACAAAGCATCCAAGAATATCGTGTCCAAATTTCAAAAAGATCCATCGATCCGTTCTCGAGATATCGTGAACACCGTTTTTTAAAACCATGTTTCGAGAAAAACGCGTTTAAAGTTTGAGAAGAGATTTGGATATCATTAATTGTTTATAATAGGTGCTTTCCATTTACATCAAAACTCAGATAATTCTCACTTGTGACGTCGTTCTATCCTTTTTGGCAATTAATAAATAATAAAGACAGAACGACGTCACAAATGAGAATTGTCTGAGTTTTGATGTAAATGGAAAGCAACTAATGCTATAACTTGAAAACGGCTCGTCTTACGAAAAAATGCAAAAGACAAAAAAGAATAAGATCTTTCGAAATATCCGAAAAAAGTAGAAAACATTTTTTTTAAAGAAAATAAATCTCTTTCAATTTGCAACGTGAAAAGGTAGTTGAAGATCGATTTGGATCAACGAACGTGCAGCGACACGGCGACGGCGACGGCGACGGCGACGCGGGCACAAAAGTCTAACTTTCATGCGTTCTCTCACGCGAGAGAGAAGAGCGAAAGGTACGTGAGATTGAGATCCCCCCATTCCCCCCAGATACAGATCCATTGCTCCTACTCTTTTCTTTTTTTTTATTGTAAGTTTTTTTTCATCTCTTCCTCGTCATAACTATCCCAGCGTGTGTCGCGACACGCGTTGGCTAAAGCGTAAAACGCGCGATGAGGGATTTACTACAATCGCAGAACCGCGATCTCTCCCACGGATTGCGTCAATTTCCTTATCGTCACAGTTTCCCCACTCGCGGCAAGTGTTTTCATTTACTTCGGTCCATGGTGAGAACGAGCACCGAACGTCGAACGCCTGAGCGTAGTAGTATCGAATCGGATATCGCCGCGCGAGGTGTTTTTCGCGACCGAATCTGCGCGCGTAGGATCTTTTCGAAGGATTCTCTGACAGGATCTTGACAGTTGACAGCCGACCGCGGCCGCGGCGAGACAGGCATGAGGACCTTTTGGACCGTCGTCCTCCTTTGCGTCATCGCCGTGATCGTTGCGGTGCACGCCAAGCCCACGATTTACAAGAGGAACGAGGACAATGTATACGAACCAGGTAAGCGAAGGATTTGCGGTTCATTCAGATGCACGTCGCAAATAAATTTAAATATTCTTCTGAATTTAAGTATTATTCTTTTCGCTTAAAAGAAAGAAAGAAATAAATATTGTGCGTTAGTGTGTGTGTATCTTTGAATATTTCTTGCCAAATCTTAACTCTCGTTAGCGCGCAAGGAATAACGATATGTCGCGATACCCATACGTGTACACGTCGCATATTTTATCTGATGCATCCATCATCCATCTACAGATCTACATACACACTCTTAAAGCAAGAATAAAAAACGGATTGTTTTTCCACCCTCTGCATTAGAAATTGCACGCAGACGAAATTGTCCCACGAGGCGGGTGAATCTTCTAACGGCTTTGGCATCTATATAATTGGCGATTCTGGCGTGTATTTATCTTGGACAAAAATGAAAAAAAAAAACCTTTTATTTTGCGATTTTCTATGGTGAAATACACGTCAGAAATAGCTGATAGAATATAAGCTTCGTCTCGCACACGACACATCCAAGTGTCAGCGCGATGTATGTACATATATAATAACGATGTCTTGACAGTGTTTGACAAATTTATTTCAATTTGAAAATATATTTTGCTTTTTTCCGAATTATAGAACTTAACTAACGTACGAAAAGATTTCCACCAAAAACTTTCGCCATATAATTACGAGGATTTAATTAACAAGCGATTGCACGCTTTTTCTCTCGTGAGAGCTGCACTCATTTCTCCATACAAACATTAATCGCATCTCATGCATCTTGACGAAAAATAAACGTCAAGAAAAAGGAAAGATCCGAGGCGAAATGTTACTGACCATATAAAGAGCGATCTCTCTCTCTCCTCGCTCTCTCGAATTCCGAATTTGCGCGAACAGATATTCGACAGGTGAGAGGAACGGGACGATGACGTCAACCAAGAAAGCGCGTAGGTCTCGATTAACGAGGTCTACACGTATGCACATACATATATCGCACCTTTTCGACGCGAAATATTCGTCGTTAATGACGATCTCATTATTCCTGTGCGTTTTCTAAGCTGTATTCTTGGATTTTCCGATTTCGTGAAATTTTTCACATGTGTGTGTCGCTGCACGAACGAGCGCAGCGATACCTTTTCTAATCGGAGCTTGCCTTATTGCCGTCGCCGTCGCCGCGAGTGCGGAGCGGTAGGAAAGGCGAATCGCTAAATAAAGAAAACGCCCACGCATAGAAGGTGTTAATAGAAGTTACATATATGTAACTACACGTGTCCTTGAATTGTCGTTACAGCTTACAGCGCGAGAGAGGGATGAAGGGAAGGGAGGGGGGGGGGGGTAGAAACGATGCGTTTCTCGCGGCAACCAAGCGCATTGCAATCGTCGGCGCGTCGCTCGAGTGAACAATTCGAAGGGATTTCTCTTGATAGAACTACTCTGTGTAGTAGGTGCATGTACATACATTTGAATACAATGCACATTGTGGTATACGCAAACGAGATCTAGGCAATGTAGATCATATGATGCGCGAATGCCAGCCAAGATATATATTATATGAAATGCATGACCGTTACGTCGCTCGTTCGCACATACCGCGATGCTGCAATTAAAATCAATGTAGATATTCAATTTCAAATAGCTCTCAATTACGCAAACACCATATGCGATCGCTGTAGACGCATATTGACATTTGCTGTTTCGTCTTGACATTCGCGTCGTTCAATTTTCGATGTCTCAACTTTCTACTTTTTCTTGCATGCAACTTTCACCATACCTGGACCACTTGTTTTGCATCTATATCGATTATTGATAATGATAACCGACAAAAAAATACAAATTACGTTATCGAGAATTGATAATATAGTGACCTGATCTACTATAAATAACTAAATCACACTACACAGTCGAGTATATATTGATAATAACTTCGAACAATTATATTATCGAGATAAATGTGTGCGTGTAAAAATGTTTTTAGAAATATATTTCAGATTATTTTTTAATTTTGCGATTCGAAATTTCGGATTCTCAGAATTATAATTCTTAAGAATTATAGATAGCATGTACAACTTCTTTACCGGTTATATTCTCCTGATACTTTTTCGATTTTCGGCGCGATACGAAATCTGGAAATTGGAATTCGTGCAATTGCGATTCTTGGAAGTGTGAAAATTTCTTTGAATTTTAGATATAAATGTCATCGCTTTGCTTATTATTCTCCTAATAGTACGCTTTATTGATGTTGTCATGATTGTCGTTATCAAAATGTAATCGAACAATTCTTAGATATAGTTCCTTTTTCTTATATGTATACGTATACATAAATACTTAATTAATAATCATAAACACATTATTTTTCTTCCAGTAATGGTACCCGTTTCATCCACAGTAATTCCATTGCCCGTGTACAAAGTTGGCTACGGCTTAGGCTTCATATCGAAAGATAAGAAGGCCCAATCGTTCAAACCGGAAGGTGGCATAAAATTGATTACGAGTAAGTATAACTTAATATACATGTAGTTTAAATAAAATGACATCTTGTTTTCACAGTAAACTCTTTTTCGTAACTTTCTCTTTTTTTTTCTTATCAGCAGATCGCGACGCGTGGGTATACGTGAGCTCAATTGTGTAAAATATATATCTTAAATGTTACGTGAATAGGGTACACGGTTGCACCAATTTTTTACACGATTCATGTAAGCGATATTCTACGTAATCGTTGTAATTAATATTGATTTCTTTTTCTAGTCAACAAGATCCAAGAAAAGAAGATCTAATACAGATGTAAGTGCTCTAAATTATGTCAATATTTATCGGAGGCGTACATCTTCGGAGAATAGAGTTAGAAATAGCGCTGCGTTCTATTACTTATCACATCAACTTCCTGCGCCTGTATCATTCAGCAGTTATCTAATTATCGATTAAGAAGCTCTACACCAAAAAAATAGACCTCTATAAATGTTAATTAAATTACTTTTATCATCGAAAATATGTATTGTTGTCTCTAAGATATTAAATCAAAATCAATAAGCAGAGTTACACATTGTAAGTACAAAATTACTTATCTATATATCTATCTTACTGACTATGACCTAAGACGTTTAAAAATTTACCCAAGAGATAGAGAATAATGCAAAATATTAACATTTTTTATACTTAATTAATTAAAAATAATATTTGTGATAAGTATTATAAGAGTGACAGAGAGAAGAATACGTATTTCAACTATCCTTACATTACAAATTTTTATTGTAATTAATTTTTATAACTTATAACTTAATTAAAAAAAAAATATTTTTGTATCTCTACAATTATGAAGAAACGTCCATGTTGTCTTCAGCTGAAGCAGCTGAAACAATTGAAAATTAAATATTTAAATTTTAGTCACATATAAATTACACATAAATTATATACACAGTATATACACAATAATTAAAATGGTAAAACTTACGAAATTCATTGAACATAAAATCATCTTGATATTCCTTGAGAAATTGCGTAGATCTATTTTCATCGAGAAATAGAGAGTAGACACGTTTCACATCCTCGATACTGACCTATGTACAATTGAAAATATTACAATAGTATTACCGAACGTATTATCGACGACAGATTGTATCGCCTATCCTACATACTTCCGTAGTTTTTCTTCGACGGCTGACAAGAGAAGCCGTCGTAATTAACTGTATCGCGTATCTCAGCGATGTTTCCAAAGCGATCCTCGTTAACACAGTCAGAGCATCGTCAGCCATTTCGCAGTCTTCCTCTTCGCATCTTATTTTCAAGATTTCCTTCAATTCCTTCTCTTGGTACGGACTCGTTGGGACGATAATCATACGATCCAACAAGTCAATCGGAATACCATGAGGACTCTTATAATTTGTCCCTCTGATTCTCGTGATACCTACGTAATTGTTAAATAACGATTGTTAAATAACAGTTGTGTAATAATAATATAGTTATTTGCGCATTCGTATCTATACCTCTATTTGTTGCCATAATTACAACTGGAGCCATTTCATTCTCCAATGCTCGATTTAAAAATGAGAAACATTCGATATCCAACATGTGTACTTCATCGATAAAGAGTACACCAGGGACTATTTCTGCCTTGCCTTCTTCCCGCCATTCCGCGACTTTCGCGTTTATTTGATCTCGCACTTCCGATTTTATCTCTCCGGTATCTCCGGAGAATAATGCTAAAAAGCCATGCGTTCTGCTGTTTATCACATCAACTTCATGCAACGTCACGGTGTGCACGACTTCCTTGCGTTTCTGCAATTCACCTTCTGGACATTGAACGAAACGCGTTTGCGAACCTGTCGCGTCGTAATCTCGAGCTCTGGTGAAAGATCGTCCAAGTCTATTGATCTTTCCCGTGGCTTTGTCAATCGTTATGACATCACCAGCCTGTACCTAAAAATGATAAAAATTTTAATACAACGTTAAACAAGACGTTGATCTATTTAAATATGTAAGTAAACTAACTTTTTCTTTCATTAAGCAATCAATCATTTTGTTTCCTAAATCATAAATTGTTTCCATCTCGGTAGTCTTCAATGTCAATTTGCCAACTTTTACTCCAATTCCAGTTGCTGGCCTGTCAACTTGAATCTCCACTACTTCGCCCTCTATGATTTCTGTCTCCTCTTTTATTCTGACTCCGATAGACTTCCTGATAGCTTGAGTTAAGGCTTCCGTTTTACTCATCTCTAAAGAGTAAATTTCAGAACCAGCCATTGCCGTGAAAGGAGTATCCGCACCCAAAGCTTGTGCCATTCCCATAGCAATAGCGGTTTTTCCTGTGCCAGGTTGTCCAGCCAAGAGAATTGCACGACCTGCTATTTTACTCTCCTTAATCATCTCCATGACAACGCCGACAGCTCGACGTGCCGTGAGCTGGCCAACCATGCCTTGAGAGACCTAACAGAGTAACAAAAATGTTAATTCTTATCATTTGTATCATTTGTATTTAAAAATATCAATAACATTATTTGGAAGAAACGCTAGATAATTACATTGCGAGGCTCTAAACTATCATTCAATCCTAAACCTCTGATATGGGAATGGGCACCGATACGCTCTATCTTAGTGATCTCACGAACTTCTTGCACATTGGTAACAATCTGGAAGAAAAGATAATAATTGAACGCATAGTGGGCGCTTTAATATCTGCATATCGCACAATTCATAAGTAATTGCAGTAAAATGGATCAAACAATTGGTTGCTATGTCAACCCATATGAAGCACAAAATTATACCGGTAAATATCTATGCTTTCTTTTATAAAACCAATATAATAATTTTATAAAAACAACATATATATATAAACAATATATAAATACAAAGCACAACAGAAATAAAGCTCTATTTTGTACGTATATATGTATATGTTAAGAGCTATGTACAGGTTAATCGGCATTTTTGCTGTAATAATGTTATAAAATTATAAGAGGATTATAGGAGGAGAGAACGAATTATCTTTCATATAGACAAATGTACTTATGGCAGATATAATTAACGAAGAAATCTCTTACCGCCATGCTTAATAATAATGCTGTTTCGCAAATGCAAAACGGTACGATGCGAGGTACGACCAAATACGACCAATTGCAATGTGGCGAACCACCGCGTCAACCGCAAACAACCACGAGCCACGAGGCGCGAAACCGTTATACCATTCTGACCATTCTGACCATTCTGACCTCTGGTTAGTGGAGTATTTGTCGATACTAATACTATTCCCTAGTCAATGAGCGGTTTATTATTAAAATTGTCCAAACCGACTGAAATAATAATGTAAAGACATTAATAATATTAAATTCGCAAATGCAATGTTATACAAATTTTGTTATTTTATATATTATTAAATATTGAAAAAAGTGACAAAATCAAATTTATTAAACGCTCATTTGATCTAATTATTGACGAGTGGGATCCGATTGCCCACGTCGTCGTCGTCGTCGTCGTCGTCGTCGTCGTCAATTGGCTGATTTGAAGTAAAAATATCTGATTGGCTGTCCAGTGGAAAAACTCTAGGCACCGGGGGCTGTGAGTGCCTGTGATCAATCGCAACGTGGTTAAGGGTCGACAGGAGTAACACTACCGACCTCTGTCGGGTTGCTTAGCTGCGAGTCCGTATTTTATTTATTATAAATTTTTTAAGAGCCAAAATGGAAAATCCGGCTCTGTACCAGCTTGCGGCTGATCTTACTGATTAAAACGAGCATAAGTTTAATGAGATTCGTTAATTAATTTGGCTAAAATTTGGGATAACCTTTTCTAAGCAGCTTTTTCAGGCTTGCTTAGAGCTGCAAGCTCTAAGCAAGCCTGCAAAGCTGCTTAGGAACGGTTTGTCCCAAATTTTAGCCAAATTAATTAACGAATCTCATTAAACTTATGCTCGTTTTAATCAGTAAGATCAGCCGCAAGCTGGTACAGAGCCGGATTTTCCATTTTGGCTCTTAAAAAATTTATAATAAATAAAATACGGACTCGCAGCTAAGCAACCCGACAGAGGTCGGTAGTGTTACTCCTGTCGACCCTTAAGGGGATCCTAAAGTGAAGGCTGAACTTCCTCGACGTCGGTAATGTCAACATATCTAATTCTGTTTTCTTGTCATATATCTATATCTGTCCTTGTCTAACGAGAGGCATCTGTCTTTGTTCGATTACTGCGCCATCTCTTGCCACACGCAATATTGCTTATCCTGTCAACCTGAATGTGCTTTTGCACATATAAAAAGTTATATAAAGTAATCTTTTTTTCTAGGTTTTCAATCTTAGATCTAATTGCACGATATTGTTCTTAAATGTTGTCCCTAGGTCATGCCGGTCTAATTTTGTGGATATTTATCGTGGAATTTTTGTACAAAGCAAATATTGTCGTCACGTATACCAAAAATTAACAAAAATATTAATTTTTTTTCGTTTTCGATATAAATTTGACCACCATGACCTAGATTTTGATGCATACTTTAATTCTAGACAAGAATTTTACATTTCTATAAAGTCAATTAAAAGATTAGTGCTAAGAAAAAAAACCGGTATTACAGACGGCTTTAGGATCCCCTTAAGCCCGGTGTCCACGATGCAAGAACTGTGTCCAAGTTTCGGTTTAAGCCAATGAAACTGCTACTTTTCTGTAAGAGCTGCAAGTTTATTGGCTTAAATCGAAACTTGGACACAGTTCTTGCATCGTGGACACCGGGCTTTAAACGGGATGCTTCCGTTCGAGACTAGAGCCACCTTGGAATTTGGAATTATGCTCTCTCTCACGTCGCACAGGCAGGCCCAGGCAGGCCTAAAGGTGCGTTTTCACTCATGTCGAGATGTAGGCGACATCATATATCGGAGTCGCCGACATCGTATATCGTAGCCATGAAGTAGTATAAGGAGACATGACTAGATAGTGTCGAGAAGCAAAAGATGGTCACGAAAAATGTTCCGTGTAGAGGGGAGGTTCGCTGAACGGAATAACTTGCAACATTTCGTCGCCATTTTTCCACCAATAAGTTAGAACGAGAGAAAAGTATATTTATTGTTTCATTCTAACTTATTGCACTTGCACTTGCTTGCACTAGTTCAAAAGTGTAATGAAAACGAACAGGTTTTATATGTGCAATATGTGAATCTGTTGATTTGTAAGTATTTCTCTTAATTTTAATATTACATTTTAAAGTAAGTCTAATTAGATTTTTTATCATATGATGTATAAGATTTTTAAAAAATTGCAGATTTTGCTTTAGCTTTTACAACCCAAGTCACAAACTGGAAGCAAATGTGTTTCATCAAAGGAAATTTGTGAAGGTTACTGATGCAACCGCATTTGGTCAACTCGTCCCAAAAGGACTTAAAAATTGTGACCGTATTGTGTCATCTTGTATGACAGAGATCAAGTGCCAGCTTCGTTAAGAGGTAAGGAAGAAGAAGCTTTTATAACCTAAAATTATTTCCATGTAAATTAAATTAACTAATTATTAATATTTAACTTTGAGCAATATTTTTTTTGTTATTAATAATTAGATTTTGTATATTTTCTAAGTGCAAACACACATTAATATAAATAGTATATTTTTACGGTATTAATATTTTCAACTTTTTACTCATAATAGATGTTTTACTTTAGATGTCTCAAGTTTAATGCTCTTAATTTTGATTACATTACAGGTAAAGTAAATTCTGAAAAATGGCCTGTTGCGTTAAAGGATGCAGCAGCAGAGGAGGCAGAAAAGGAGACGAAAAAAAAGTTTGTTTACACCTCGTAAAGTAAGTATTTATATTCAAAGAAGTACTTCGTTTCAAGTTTTTTCTACAGTTAAAATAAAAAACAGTGAAGCCTATAGCACACACGATGCTTTTTTGCCTGCTAAATTGTCTGCAAGCTCTTGTGCTAGCGAATTGGCAGACAAAATAATTATCAACTCTATCTATTGATTCGCTAGCACAGGAGCCGGCAAGTAATAAAGCAGACAAAATAGCATTGTGTGCCATAAGCTTAAGAGTATATTTACTTTAAGCATATTCGTTTATTACTGACAGTTCACTGTCAGTTAAAATAACATAATACCTGATAGGATACTCTTTGTATCGTACAAATATAACAATTTCAGTATCTAATATGAATTGAACTATCGAAATAAATATTACATATTACAATTAAATTTACATTTAAGCTATCTTAATTTCACGATTGTTTCCTTTTTCTTATAATTTATCAACAATTTGTAACAATTAATTTAATTCTTCAATATTTACAATTACAATAAATTTTGAAAGAGAATGAATTTCATCATTTATATAAATATTGACCTGTCCATTTGATAAAAAAGCAATTTTTTTTTTACACTATAATCACTTTCTACTTTTTGGAAACCACAAAACTTTTTATTTCCTCTTGAATAACTCCACTCTGTAGACGGAAGAGTTATCAACTCCAAATTATCTGGCAAATATTTAAAATATATATGTCCATCATTCTTATGTTCCATTGTGTTTTATTCTTATGTTCCTTATGTTTCTCTACTTTTATCCGGGATTCGTCTTTCTGAAATATATTTAATTATATTAATTTTAATTAAGGTAAACGTATTTAAATTATATATTTCATTTTAATTTTAACATTTATTTTTGCTTATTTATAATTATATATACTTACGCGTATTATTACTTATTTTAGTATAGGCCCAATGAAAAACATTTTTATACGTTTATAAAATATTATATTTACTTATGAAACACATTTCTGATATATTTTACATTTATTACCGTATACACGTGTGATCATGTGTTTCTAAAGCCCCTTGCACAATGCCAGGCAACAGGCAATAGGAACAGGAAATAACCAAAAAATCGTTAATTACAACCTAAAAAATTCAAATGCTATGATTGGTTGGCAATAGGCAATAGGCACAGAATTTCCAACGTGACGGAAACTCTGTGTCTATTGCCTGTGTCACTGTTTATTCTGCATTTATACATGATTTCTGATTTCTATTCCCTGTTCCTATTGCCTGTTGTCTGGCATTGTGCAAGGGGCTTAACCTTTTTGTGTCTCAACAGCTGTCACAATTTCAAGATGGCGACGAAATGTTGCAAGCTATTCCGTTCAGCGAACATTCCTCTATACGGAACATTTTTCGTGACCACTTCGTGACTACGGAGTCATGTCTCCTTATACTACTTCATGATCGTAGCCGCCTACGTCGTGTAACGTGGTAGCCTACGTCGTGTAAGATGGTCGCCGACAACGTGTAAAGGCCTTCACACATAAAATGTCGTAAGAGCGTAAAACGTAAGCGTAAGAAAATCGATCAATCCCAATCAAGTATTTTCCCCTACTGGGGTTACGGACAGCACAATACTCGATTGGGATTGGTCGATTTTCTTATGTTTACGTTTTACGTTCTTACGGGATTTTATGTGTGAAGGCCTTAACCATGGTCGCCGATACCATGTAATCATGGTCGCCGTCATCGCCGTTATCGTATATGTATTAACATAGCATATAAGAATTTTGTAAAGTAAAAGTTAATAAAGTAATAAGAGTATTAAAAAAATATTGAAAAATATAAAATATAAAATATAAAATATAAAAAAATATAGAATATATAAAAAATATATATAAATATAAATATAGATATAAATATAAATATAAATATAAATATAAATATAAATATAAATATAAATATAAATATAAATATAAATATAAATATAAATATAAATATAAATATAAATATAAATATAAATATAAATATAAATATAAATATAAATATATAAATAATTTTTTAAAATTAAAAAAGAATAATAAAATGTCGGTAATTGTTTAGGAAGACGAAATTCAGCAGTATTCCTGCGGAGTGTGTGGTGCTAAAAATCTGATCCCTAATGAAGAAAATGAAATCGATCACGAATGCTTAAATGGTCTTTCAGTATCTGTTGATTCAAATTTTGTATGCGTCCACGAATAGGTATATGTATAATAATAATAATATTTAAGGGGGTAGACAACCGGCCTTGACAAGCGAAAAAATAGATTTTTTTTAAGTTAAATATTTAAGAAATAAAGAATTCTGAGTTAAATATTTAAGAAATAAAGAATAAGAATATTTTTAACTCAGAATTCTTTATTTCTTAAATATTTAACTTAAAAAAAATCTATTTTTTCGCTTGTCAAGGCCGGTTGTCTACCCCCTTAAATATTATTATTATTATACATATACCTATTCGTGGACGCATAACAAAATTTGAATCAACAGATACTGAAAGACCATTTAAGCGTGATCGATTTCATTTTCTTCATTAGGGATCAGATTTTTAGCACCACACACTCCGCAGGAATACTGCTGAATTTCGTCTTCCTAAACAATTACCGACATTTTATTATTCTTTTTTAATTTTAAAAAATTATTTATATATTTATATTTATATTTATATTTATATTTATATTTATATTTATATTTATATTTATATTTATATTTATATTTATATTTATATCTATATTTATATTTATATATATTTATTACGCTTTACAGATTTACTTTTTTACTTACGCTTGTCCTTTCCATATTTTTTATATTTTTTATATTCTATATTTTTTTATATTTTATATTTTATATTTTTCAATACTTTTTTAATACTCTTATTACTTTATTAACTTTTACTTTACAAAATTCTTATATGCTATGTTAATACATATACGATAACGGCGATGACGGCGACCATGATTACATGGTATCGGCGACCATGTTACACGTTGTCGGCGACCATCTTACACGACGTAGGCTACCACGTTACACGACGTAGGCGGCTACGATATACGATGTCGGCGACTCCGATATATGATGTCGCCTACATCTCGACATGAGTGAAAACGCACCTTAAGCCTAGCATGCAATCACGCATTCCAGTTATGCTGGGTCTACAATGCGAGTCATAAAGTTGTGAGTCGCAAGAATTGACCAATCACAGTCGATTATTCTCCTCAAATTTGACTGTGATTAGTCAATTCTTGCGACTCACGACTTTGCGACTCGCATTGTAGACCCAGCATTAGTATTTTCAGTGGAATAGAGGATAGACGTGACGGGGGGACATGTAATAGCGTTCGATATCCAATAGAAAGTTTAATTTCCAGAGATCGAGGCATTGTTACTAGAGTCCCTAGAAATCGTAGTCTCCTATTGGATTTCGTTCGATCAACGACATAGGGTGTGTTTCTTTTTTACTGCCAGTACTGAAAATCTATAGTATACGTGACGCAAACTATAGATTTTCAGTACTGGCAGTAAAAAAGGAACACAGGGATATTACCAATCAAGAAATTGCAAAGTTTCTTCACAGTCATAAAAACGGAAGTCATACCGCGGCGGAAGTGACGGTCGCGGCCCCGCGGCCGCGCAGCGGATGTCATCGCCCAAGAGAGAGAGAGAGTAATGGCGTCCGCGGCGAGCGCACGATACTCTCGCGGTTCGTCTCGTCGTTTGTCGCACCGCGAGCTGAATGTTGAAGCGAAACTGGCTTGGCCTTAGCTTTCAACATTTCATCGCGAGAGCGCTCTCTCTCTCTCTTCTAGTTTAGAATCGACCGCGTCTATCCACAAACGAAGCCCGAGAACCCTTCGAGACGATACGAGGATCGGCGAAAGCGTGGCAGTCGAGCTGGTGGTTGTGTGTACGTTTTCCACGTTCTTCACGTCGTCAACGAAAAGAACGTGACTTCGACTTTCGAAACGTTCGTCGATTCGGCGCGATAATCCCGGTTGTCAACTCTAATCGATCGATAATAAAATAATGGACTGAGAATTTTTGGAACCGCACATTTCGTCGTACATCGTTGTCCTATCCTGTGTGCTACATATATGGAGTAACGTGACGTGTACATATCGTTTTCATCATTCTTGCTCGATTATTCGATTTATAATTATTGGAAAAAATTGATTCTATTTTTTTCTTATCAATAGAAATCTAATTTTTATAATTGAGTCAATGCATGGTTCAAAGAATGCCGATGTAGATTTTTCTCGCGAAAGCATCTTTTTCTGCAAAATCATATAACTATAAACGACAAACTGGAGTAATTTTAGTGAGCAGTGGAAAGAGTAAATTAATAAAGAATATGTATAATATAATTTATGTTTAGTGTTTAATATTATTTCTAATTTAATTTTTAATTTGACTTAATTATTTCATCTAAATACTTATAATTTAATAGAATTGATTGCTGAAAATTTTAAATACACCAAATTGTCAACTAATAGTTTTATTTTATTATGCTTAAAAAAGGAATGTAAGATGTTTTAAATGGCATGATATAATTAAATCTATAAGCAAATAAATATAATTCCTTGTTTGAATTGGCATATTGTCGTCTTGGAGTTTTTTTGTTATTACAGTATATTTTATATAAAGATTAATATAATTTTTATACTTTTTTTACAGGGTTCTTTACCAGGATGGATCTATCGACCGGCCATAGAGCTGTTACCGTCATGAAATATGTTTGACCCTTGTTGTCCGTTCAAATTGGACAACGTTTAATTCAAATTGCTTGTATTTATATCCTCTCATAATGTCTGCAAATACTCAATTTGCGAATCCGCCGCCGGCCGTAAGCTTACCCAACATGTCCGTGCCGCCACCCACGACTCCAAACTTGTCGGCACCACCACCAAATTTAACTACCATAAATACATCGGGAAGCTATCAGCATCGATATGCAAACCATAGAGAGGGCAATCGCGGTTTTTTCAAACCATTTAGACCTTATCACGCTCCAAAAATTGTCGCTGGGGGACAAGATACTCTACAAGATGAATTTGATGGGAAGAGACTCAGGAAATCAGTTATGCGAAAGACTGTTGATTACAACTCTGCCATCATTAAAAGCTTAGAAGTAAGCATATATAAATGACGTTGTAGATTTATTAAAATAATATTTTCCGAGATCGTGTCTAAACTCGTGAATTTTTACAGAATCGAGTATGGCAGCGGGACTATAGGGATCGTCGCGCGCTTCAGCCAGATGTAATATATTATCCCGATTTACTCCCTCCACCAAGTTATATTGACAATCCAATAAATGCAGTTACCACGAGGTTCGTAAAAACGGCTACCAATAAAATGCGTTGTCCGATTTTTTGTATGGCTTGGACACCAGAGGGTAGACGTCTCGTCACTGGCGCTTCGAGTGGAGAATTTACTTTGTGGAATGGCCTTACTTTCAATTTTGAAACTATTCTGCAGGTATATTTTATGTTATACGTATTGTATGTAGTTTAGAATTAATTTATATTAGGTTTTGCTCTCGAAGGCAATTGAAAGGCAACGACTTTCTTATTATATTTATACGTATTATATGTATATAGCAATTTTAAATGTTATTTTATCATATTGAGATATCTCGAAATATAAAACCTTGCAATCGCGATCGCAATTTCTAACTCTGAATTTCCTACAAAATATGGATGTTAATTTGCTGTAAACTGTAAAGGTTAATTATATAGTTTATTTATTTTTGTTATTACATATTACAAAACACTGATGTGATCTTTAAGAAAAGCTTTGACAAGAGAAATTAATTTTTCTGTTTAGGCACACGACAGCCCGGTCAGGACAATGGTATGGTCACACAATGAAAGCTGGATGGTAACAGGGGACCACGCGGGCTACGTGAAATATTGGCAGAGCAACATGAACAATGTCAAGATGTTTCAAGCGCACAAAGAAGCGATTAGAGGACTCAGGTATATCATCCACCACACTAGTCCTTACGTCTCTTGCGTCACTGTTGCCGATGATCGGTCCATCCTTGCCGTAGTTAGGATATCGGACGTGACTCTTCTTCTCTTCCTTTTCTGGTTTTGTGCCTTTTCTGGCAGAGCAATAGCGATTCTTGTATGGGTACACAGGTGATTTTAACAAGTCTCGATATAAAACATTGGATAGAATATAATGAAATATAACATTCGTCGTGAAACGTGGAATGAACCATGTTCACAATAATGCTAATTGTTAAATCCCTTCAAATCAAATTCGTGTAAAAAAAGTTTCGATATCTTTTGCCGAATTAGAAGATTTTCTGAATGGAGTAGTTCCCGTAAAATGTTTTCGATATAATTTGTGGCAAATTATATTTTTAAAGCAATAAATCTAAAAATAAACTCAATTTGCAAAGCTGATAAATATAAGTAAATATTTTTACCCCGTTTTTTATCGCGACATAGAAATCAATACAAGGACGGTGTACATTTTTTGCGTACATATATGCGCGTATCGACATAATTTATGATTTGTATTTGTAGAGTCCTGGGGACCTAACTCTCGATTAACTAATTACTCCATATAGTATCGATAATGCGCTCATCACACAAAGTGGCACAAATTTTAAATTAAGTTATTATAATGCTATTAGGTCCTTATGGCTCTCGTTTTAAGCTGTTTATGTGGCTAGATTATTTATTCGGCAAAGATGTATGCTTTAGATAAATAAAAGAAAAAAGAAAAATATATGATATATATATATACATATATGGCAATACCTAATCGAGATTCCCATATAATGATAAATAAAAGATGAAATATCCTGTGTCCTTCTTTATATCATTTAAGTTTCAATAAAGTTAAATAAAGACATTATTATTGCATGGCTATGAAAATAAAATATTTTATCTTTAGTTTTATGTGTCACTTGTGCCCTTTCGCAGACGAGAGAGAGAGAGAGAGAGAGAGAGAGAGAGAGAGAGAGAGAGAGAGAGAGAGAGAGCGAGAGAGAGAAAGCGTAACAGACAAATATAAGACATAATTCATGTACACTTCGGACATTTTTTTGTGCAATAAACATTAAATTTTGAAAACAATATTGCTCTTAATACATCACTCGGTAGTCATGTGGCATCAAAAATCAATCTTAGTTTTATCAAGATGAAACTGTTTTACTTCCGATAAATAATGGGTTTTTACTTGAGTGCCAGATATGACTGTCGCGGATGGTTTTTTGTTTATTTACAATATATATTTATACATATAAAGGTTCCTTTTTTATTGCTGATCTCTGTCTATTCCTCACAATGACGTATTCATAAGATTCGGTTATATATGTTTTCTATTACATCTGTTAGTAAAATTCGAGAATATACTTCACTCATATGTGTGCATTGCTCTGTGTACACGTTTGCTAGTATTTTTTTTCTGCCTCTTCACGCATATATTGCTTTCAATATCAGCAACAAATATACAGGGAGAATCATCAAATGGAAGCTACCAACTATTATAAAATGACAACTTGATATACATTTAATTATAATTTACATCTACTCAACATTGATTTATAATTGTGATTTAAGATATATTATGTTAAACGAAAATAAATAAATAAATCGATGCAATTAGAGCATATTTTGAAAAGATTTTTCTTCAAATTACGCATCTGTACACAATTAAAATTTTTTTAAATAAAGGAATCCACAAAGAATGTCAATAATTTCATAACGCGTTTTCTATTTTTTTTTTTCGTGTATACATGCATATATGTTAATATTGCATGCGGTAATTATAATAAAAATAATGGAGGAATCAGTAATAAATGTAGGCAATTGAATGTTTGACTCATATTAAAGACTAGCGAGTTATACCATAACAATGTCCGTAAGATGTATCATGTTTTTCATATCATTTCTTCACAATATATGATAACTACTTTACTACTCTTTCTTATTAGATCTTTCTTCACTTTGCTATACTAAAATAATTTCATTTGTCTGTAAAATGACTTTCAATAAAAATTCATAAATACAACAACTGTATTCATTTTCTTAGCCATTTCAAGATATTAAACTATTATTTGATCTCTTGCTTCTTAAACTGATTATATAAATTTTTTATACGCCACAATGTTGCATTATAATAAACGGTTAATGCTTTTTCAGTATCTCGTAAATTATTTAATAAATTGTTCAAGCTCATTTTTAATTTTTTATTATAAATATTAGCAAATATTAATGCAATTTTTTATTATGTACAATAGGTAACGCAAATTGTTCAAATGTAACTTGTTATTTTTTTTTGGGCGGGTAGTTTCAGTCCAACGGATCACAAATTGGCAACCTGCAGTGATGATGGGACTGTCAGAATTTGGGATTTTCTTCGCTGTCACGAGGAACGAATTCTCAGGGGTATAAATCTTTAATTTCATTTATTAACGTTACATGAAATTTATCATTTTCATCGTTTATTTCATTATACTCAAATAGCTCGGTTTTGACACACTTATTTTTACTCTTTTTATAGATTATATATTTATCATATATATGCATACACTTCATAGTATTCTTTCCACAGGTCATGGTGCGGATGTCAAGTGCGTGCATTGGCATCCACAAAAGAGTCTAGTCATTTCTGGCAGTAAAGACAATCAGCAACCAGTGAAACTTTGGGATCCGAAGACTGGGCAGTCTTTGGCAACTCTGCATGCACATAAGTCGACCGTGATGGATGTCAAGTGGAATGAGAACGGTAACTGGTTGGTGACTGCATCAAGAGATCATCTCTTAAAACTTTTCGACCTCAGGAATCTTAGTCAAGAAGTTCAGACTTTTCGTGGCCATAAAAAAGAGGCGTCCAGCGTCGCGTGGCATCCAAGCCACGAAGGTCTTTTTTGTAGTGGCGGTAGTGACGGTGCCATACTCTTCTGGCACGTTGGGTACATATCATTGCTTTTGCCTGTGATTTTATTTACATAATCGTCTAATTTTATATAATTATTATTATTTTTGTTATTATTTTTCTTAATACTAAATTAATATTGCAGTTAATTGTGTAACTTTTATCTTGAATTCCAGAGCGGACAAGGAAGTGGGAGCGATAGAACAGGCTCACGACAGCATAGTTTGGACATTAGCTTGGCATCCACTGGGACATATTTTGTGTTCTGGCAGTAACGATCACACGTCTAAGTTTTGGACGCGTAACAGACCGGGAGATTTGATGAGAGACAAATACAATCTCAATACATTACCGGCAGGTTCGGCCGGTATCGATGATCACGAAATCGGTACTGAATATTTCATTTTAAAATTATTTTAACGTTATATATGATGAACGTTGTATAAAATTTAATATAAATATTTTTTACTCTAAAATATTCTCTCTCATTTTTCTTAGCTGATGAAGCAGCGGTGATACCTGGTATGGGACCAGAGGACAGAATCAACGCAGATTGTGAATCTGAGGACAAAAACGGTGGAATCCCGGGTCTGGATTTGGATCATGCGGTGGACGAGGGCAAGAAATTCGCCAACAAGAAAGTTCCGTACAGTAAACCGATACCGCGAAATTTCCAAGCGCAGTGGAACGAAATGGAAGCTGAGGATATTGAGCAAGTTGAAGCTCTTAATGCGTTTGTCAATCAATTAATAGAGACAACGCCGGGTGCTGTACCACTAAACGAAGTTACACCCAACGCCATTATATTATATGGGAAAATGATTTCTGTGGAATGTAAGCAGTGCATTTTAATAAAATATATATGATCTATGAGATCACTCTTAAGCACATTGATTTAAAAAAATACGCAATTCTTAAACTCAATTGTATATTTTAGCTGGCTCCAAATTGGCGGAAGCAATCAGTAAAGGGACCGATGCCATAAACAAGTTAGTATTCTCTGGTGAAATAGAAGAACTGCGGGACGTGGTAGGTCCACCGGACAACGTGGACGAGGCCGAGGAGTATCTGCAGGATGACGGCGAGATCGATTATTCTAAAGTACCCGACATAGATTTGCCACCACCCTTGCCCAGCTCTAAATTCGCACAGAATCCGGAGCTGTTGAAATCATTGAATCGTGGCGGCAAGCGCAAGTTCGATCAATTGATCGGCTGGAGCGATGGTGGAGCTAGCGATCGTATATCCAAGATGCATCAACCGGTTTTCGGTGGTGTGATTACGGAGGACTCGCAATCCAGCGACACCGATCTGAGGTTCGGCATTGGCAAGTCAAATCCTCTCGCGGAGAACAATTCCTTCCATAGCGGCCAGGATGAGGATCACAGGAGGAGTCTTCATATCGATCCAACGAGGAGTGGCAATCGCGGTGATGAGGATCTCAGGTTTAACATATCCGCTGGTCCTGGCAGACCCGGCTCGCGCAACGAGTACGATTCGCGCGGCAACAGTTTCGCGGACAAGGATTTTCGCAACATCGGCAGTTTCCTATCGTCCAAGTCTCTGGATGATGATGATTACGACGAGCGGGAACACGATAACGTCGGCGGCCGTTGGGACGATGAGAAGGCTGATGGCTCGCGTGGCAAACTGGACGGCACGTTTGCCAGCAACAGTTTCGACAAGCGTGACAACGGCATAGCGATGGGTCCTGGCGGTATGGGCAACAGTATACATGGTCATATGGTTGGCATGCCCCATCTGCCGAATCATCATAACATGCAAAATATTAATCCCAATATGCCACCGCCGATACCGAGTCTAGTGCCGCATCCCAACATGTCGCAGCATCCTGGCATGCAAGGTAAACCGCATCCTGGTATACCGGGGATGGATGGCCCAATGCCATCACATATGATGCCGCACCATCCGAACATGCATCCGGGTTTTGGTCCCAATGGACCGCCGCCCGGTAGTTTCGGACCCAACTTCCGGCCACCGCCGAACAGCAATTTCGGCCCGAATCACTTTAGACCGAGTCCGATGCTGCCTTTTGGACCGAATCAGGGCCCGCCGCCGTTTGGCAACAGTTTTCAAGGACCGCCCAACTTTCGCGGACCAAACGTCGCCCCGATGAACTTTGACCGACCAGGCTTCGGACCCAATTTCCGCGGCCAAAATCCACAGGGTCAGTTGAACAGTTTCAATTCCAACTTTGGCAACTTTGGCAAGAACGGTCCGAATCGCGGCATGAATCGTGGCGGTGGCGACAGTATGGGCAGGAGTGGCTATAGTAATCGCGGTAGAGGACGTGACAACGATCAATCGAGAGGAGGGAGGGGAAGAGACAATTATTGAAGAGATTTCTCAGAACTGTGCGTGATTATGGATAATGTTCTTATACCTTGGTATAAACAATTTTGCATGAACTGTTGAGTAAAACTTTGGCTCAGTAGGTATATAATATAATATGCCGGCGCGTCCACGAGTGACGATCGCGAACTCTTTTACTCATGTGTGCGAAAGTACCCTATATTCATATTATATTATATATATATGATATAGTGAGTATGATATAGTGAGCTAATGATATAATGAGCTAACGATCGAGCGCTCTATGCTAGATCTACGAGGATCGATTGTACAGAGGGTGAATTAATTAAACTTTCTTTCTTTAGAGGAGAAAGAAGAGAGAGAAAGAGAGAATGAATCGCTGACTCAGATTTGGATTTATTCTGAATTCAGTTGATTTGTGTGGTGCAGTTTGCCACAGAATAAACAGCTTTTTTCGAGATAAACGAAATTGTAACATAATGCATTAAGGATCGACGACACGAATATTATTCCGATAGAAACTGTTCACAAGCTGCCTTGCGAGGAAATTCTTGTTCCGTATATGGAGCTCGACAAATGCGCGTTAATCGCGTCGGATGATGCATAATCCCAGAAGAGATTGAGCACGAATGTACGATTGACTTTGTGTCCGCTGTTTGTCGTCTGAAGGGTGTGAGAGTGCCGGAACAGTCTATCTATTATTAATAAAACGGAATAACATAAAGCATCCTTTGTTTTTGCCCTATTTTCGCTTGTACTATACTAACTGTACGATATACGATATACGATAAACGAGCGAACTCAACTGGGATAATCGTGACATAAAGGACGTAAGGAACAAAGAGTACTTATTTACAAAGGATTGAAAAAGGAGATACGTTTTTAAATAGCATTATCGAATTTGAAGCAAGGGTATTGTGAGCGAATTAGAAAAACGTGTTTCTCACATTTACAATTTTGATTATAAAGTTGTCCATTTAAAGCTTATAAATTGTGAATTTATTTCACGCTACTGATTTGAAAGCTTGTAATAATTCTCTTATTGTTAGTACTTTTAGACATGATATCTGTTAAATATATATATAATAATTATATTTTTTTATAATTATACGTAACAATTATTAGATTTATTGTTCGAAATTATTTTAATGTCACAATTATCCCGATTGAATTTATATCGATTTTCTTTGATCTTATATAATACGCAAATGTAATAATTGAGCGAATATCGAATCATGATAAAATTCTGAAAGAAAATATAGATTACGTCAGAGATCGAAACCGATAATGATGACGATTCAACGCGAGTTATGTTTCATAGTATAAATAGGCTCGTGTTTTTATAGTTACACATAAAAAGATAAGGAACATTTTCTCGTGTATCAATTTCATCGGAATTCGAATTTGATCTGTTTCGATTTCTGAATCTTCTGAATTATGTTTCACGTTAGGAACATGAATTGTAATAGGCGATATATCCGTCGATTTATTTCAAGGGATATACATATTTTGCGTTATTTATTAATTATCAATAAATGGCTTTCATTTTCTAATAATATGTAGAGAGCTAGAGTTTCGATTCTTTTCTATGTAGGCTGATACCATGGGCTGATAGGCATCGACATATAGCCAAATCATATCCAATAGCATTGCGCATTGTGCAACTGAGTGCACAGTTCAGCACAGTCCTACTACACTCACTTCCTCGTGTGAGGTTATGTTTTCCAAAACATAACCTTCAATCTTGTAATTGTTCAACAACTGTGCTATATAGTTCCAGGGAGGGACTGAAGGCACCTATCTTCCCTCACCCGAGGAAAAAAAAAAAAAAAAAAAAAAAAAAAAAAAAAAAAACTGGCAGAAGTTGGACGAGTTGGACAGTCAGGGCAGTCAGGCAGAGGTGGCAGAGTGGCCAAGTCACACAGTCGCACATGCTGCTTTTGTAAAAGAGAAATATTATTTAGTAGAGACCATGGGCAAAAGAGGCAAAGGAGGAGGCAGTAATTTAGGAAAATCTTTAATCAGGGATCGATTTGGATCCAGGAAAATTAAAAGGAACAGCAACGAGCCGTCTATGGTAAAATAATGAATTTGCTTTAACCTCCTCGTTCGAGTGTCATCACGTGTGTCTTTCTCAGTAGGGCGAGTTGAAAATGTCTCATAAACGATGCATTTTAGAAAAGCGTTCTGTTGTTTCATTTACATTTTGTTTACATTATGATAAATTCGTCAAAGACTAAACGAGTTGCTATATAAATTTACTACCGATATATATATGTATATATTTGTTAATAGGTCATTGAGAGCTATTATTTATAACAGTTTTTTTTCTTTTCATGCACCATGTAGCTTCACACTACAGAGATTAATGACGGTTACGATTGGGGCCGACTCAACTTGCAATCGGTTACAGAGGAGAGCTCGTTTCAAGAGTTCCTGTCGACCGCTGAACTCGCAGGAACAGAGTTTAACGCAGAGAAATTAAATATTAAATTTGTGAATCCCAATAGTGGTGGCTTGCTCTCGAAGAATGAAAAGGAGAAAGTATTGGAGGTGCAAGAAAGAAACAAAGGCCTTGTTAAGATACCTAGAAGACCGAAATGGAATAGTTCCATAAACGCTCAAGAATTACACACTCTTGAGAAAGAGGCATTTTTGGAGTGGAGACGTCATTTGGCTACGTTGCAACAAGTCGAGGGATTGATATTGACGCCTTATGAGAGGAACTTGGAGTTCTGGCGGCAATTGTGGAGAGTGGTGGAACGCAGCGACGTGATTGTACAAATTGTTGACGCACGCAACCCATTGCTCTTTCGCTGCGAGGACTTGGAACGTTATGTTAAAGAAATAAATCCTGACAAATTAAATATGATTCTTCTTAATAAAGCAGACTTCTTAACGGACGAGCAAAGAGATACGTGGGCAAAATATTTTACAGACATAAATGTACAGGTGGCTTTTTTCTCTGCTACGTTAGCAGCAGAGAAACAGCAGATAGAAGAAGAGGATGAAGATGAAGCAAAATCGATAAATGAAAATGATAATGATCATCTTGATGAAATAGATGACTATAGTACTGACGAGTTTAACTCGGAATTTGCTTCGGAATCGGAATATGCCAGTGCGGAGGATGGTACCGAGGTTGACAATGATACGTGTACTAAATCTAATATAGAAACTGCTGTTGATAAGCAAACGGGAGCTCAATGCGCGATGGAGAATTTAAAAATCTTTGATACAGACTTGGAAGGCAAAACGAAGAAAATAGTTAATTCGCCGAAATTATTAAACAGGAACGATCTTGTGCAATTATTTAAAATAATTTATAGCGGTAATAAAACCTACACAGATGGAGTGACGACAATCGGTTTGGTGGGATATCCGAACGTTGGAAAAAGTTCCACTATCAATGCTTTGCTCATGGACAAAAAGGTTTCCGTGTCTGCCACCCCAGGCAAAACTAAGCATTTTCAAACGTTGTATTTAGACAAGGATTTACTATTGTGTGACTGCCCAGGCTTGGTAATGCCAAGCTTTGTTTGTACAAAAGCCGAGATGATCTTGAATGGCATACTGTCGATTGATCAGATGCGAGACCACGTACCGGCAATTACGTTACTGGCTACATTGATACCTAGGCATATTCTGGAGGACCTGTATGGTTTTATGTTACCTACGCCACCCGAGGGAGAGGACTCGAATCGCGCACCAACCGCAGAAGAGCTTTTGAACGCGCACGCTTGTATGTAATCGCTTTATATTGACGAAATGTCCGCGCGCTAAAATTAAAATTTAAGAACTATGTATTCCAATTATATATATTTATGTGTTCATGTCTCACATGTTGCATATATAAATTATTTTTATGTTCACATTTATAATAATTATAATGTATATTTCTTCAAATTAATATCGTATTTGTTTGCAGATAATAGAGGTTTTATGACGCAGAATGGTCAGCCGGATAATCCACGTTCGGCTAGATACATTTTAAAGGATTTTGTTAACGGTAAATTGCTATATTGCGTTGCACCGCCAACGTTCGAGCAAGAGCGCTTTCACACGTTTCCGCCGCGACGTCGCAATATATCCGCAAACAGGCACGTACCACCCCGAACAGTTCGCGTAAATGAAGGATGTCGAGTAACAATCAACGACGTGGATCAAAAGTTCTTCCAGGATATACATGTCAAGAAGATTGTTGGACCTATGCTAAAATACTCTACAACGTAATGTCAAAATGTTGGCTTTATTTAAATAGTCGCTCATTTATAATGTTGCGACAATAATTATAAGGTTTATTAAAATGTGTTTGAATTCTAATAATCGAATGACGATCATCACACACGATTGAAATATATGTACATTATATCATTAAACTGTCATATTTTCATATATAAAATTCACTTGATTGGTAAAATTGATTTTCAGGCACGCGGGATCAACGGTTAATTTGACAGAATCGACCGATGATTATTCGGATAAAATCAAGAAACCATGGAAAATGATAAATAAACACGTCAATAAGAATAAACGTGAGAAGGCTCGAAGATTATACGCTCATCTTGACCAACATTGAGTACAAAAATGTGCGAAAAGTACCATTTTGCGTTTTCTGAATCCATTAGCTTTGTAACAGCTATGTAATATAGCTGTATGATTGCACATATATATATATATATATATATATATATATATATATATATATACACACACATACACACGCAAAAACACAGGCATGTTGCAGATTTATATTCAGATGTAATCGTGAATGATACATGTATATATATGCTAAAATATGGTATTTTATATTTTATACCCTCTGCATTTATCTTTTATTCCCAATATCTCAGTTTTACGGCTAAAGATCGATACCATTTTATAGATCCGTTTAATCATAATGGGATGTAAATCTCATAATCAATTAGAATATTAACTTCAACAGTGGACCGTGGTAGTTAGATTCCATGGGAATAATCGTCAAGTAGGAAGCACAAGCGGATTTCTCCGTTCGAGTCAAGATTCAGTCCACACGATTCGGTGGATGAATATACATACATATATACATACATACATGCATACATATATATACATATACATATATATATATATACACGCATATATGTGCACTAAATTTATACATAATTTAACCTCTATCATAAATAAATTTCAAGTTTGATGAACACCAGATTCCTGATGATTTCTGTGTCGACAACAGATTTTCAGTAAAATAACACAGTGTGCAATATTGTTCTTGCAAACTTGGATTCAAATTCATGGAGTAGTTCATCTATATCATTGTCTAAGTCTTCGCTATTCGCCAACTAAAATATAAAAATTTCCATATTATAAATTAGAATATTTTGGAAAAAAAAAAAAAAAAAATATATATATATATATATATATATAAATATGTATATACCACTGTTACTAGTTCGCATATAAGAAACGATCCTACTGTGGCCTCTTCATGATTATCCTGAATATCAATATTGATCAAATGCACAGGTTGATTATCTTCTTTAGGTCTAGATTCCATGCATTCGATTACTTGATCGTACACACGTTCCTCGCACGTAATTAGAATATCGAACTTATCCTTGGACAATTGAAAACGTTCCGGCTTGGGTTTTATCCGACGGTTCCGATCCAACATATGCAATAAACCATTCTGTGTATAACTACGCTAATTGTTAAAGAACAAATAATATAGAAAAAACAATGGCATATATTGTACGGAGAAAAACTTGATATTTTTTATTTAGATGAATTAAAATTAGTAGCTTACAAAACTTAAAAAAAAAAATAATAAAATTAGAAATAAATTTATATCAATATAATATGTTAAAAAAATACTAAAAAGCTTATTTATATGCAAAGGATACTATTGCTTGTCTTTCATCAATAGATCATTGTAAATCTCATCGTATGAAGTTCCAAAGTCATAGATGTTAGGGCGATCTGGGGCGGTACCGGGTAGTTTGACCTTGTCACCAGTTCCAAATGATTTTACATTAAATCCTTTTTTGCTGAAACAATGGTGTTCTCAAATAAATATTCTGCGTTTCCCATTATTCACAATTTCTCATGCTTTATTTCAACCATTAAATATTGCAATTCAGAAGGCTCGAAGTCAATTTATATTTGATATTTCGTTGAAGAATATTTCCGAGATATTTTACAATTGTACAAGAGCAAAAAATGCATTTTACAAGAAAAAAGTCACAATGTATAGGTTGCAATTACTATGCCAATGCTAGTAAACTAATTAACCAATCTGTTAATTTCAGCTGTTTCAATCGGTTAATCATTGCGAGTTGTTGAGCGCTTGCCGACGTGCCAACCGATTGCCTACCTCAGAAAAGCGTGCGCCTCCATGCTCCTGTTCATGTTACTGGAACATATTACGGCTACGCTGATGGAATTTGGCGCCGGCATTCTTCCGCGAGTTCTATCAACCGTGAAAGAGCCGTGATAGAAAAGTCGTGTTACTGCCTAACCAAAGATAATCTCACGCTTGAAGCTTTTAGGGAATAAAGGGTCGAAGGCTTGAAGGTTATGTTGAGAAAATGTTACGAAGGATGCATCTGACTGAATATGAAATGTTTACGCGTCTGTAATTGAGCTTTCTTTATCTAAATCTAATCGGAGCGTAATGGAGGCGCAGGACGGTCCGAGCGAACGTTAATCGTTCTCCACAGCGAGATGAAATTCTTTCAAGTAGGTTTGCACGATGCAGTTACGAGAAATCCGGGAACGGTATCAATGCCTTCAACGCAATGGTGTATCCGTGTATCGTATCATCGTATCGTGTATCCGGTATCACGAACACGAACCACTCTTCGGCGCGCGGCGAGTCGAGCCGGGAGTGGACGGGAACCTCCGAATCCGGCCGAATCACGTTCGGCCGCTCTCGCCGCCCGCCGCCGCGGCGCGACACGGCGGCACTCGTGATTCGGCAGTCGCGCTTGGTCGCGATGCCGCGACCGTTGAATGAGTCCGCTGATTTCGCAGCAGTGTACGGTTCAAAGTCGGCGCGCGGACGATTATTTCCATCGGCGAGACGGCCTTGATACTTGTTTTCGTCAACGCTCGGAATACCGTTACCCGCGGATGTTATTCAATCATTCTCCTGATGAATTTCGGACAGGTGTCAAGTATTTGTACTCCGTGCTCCGTGCCGTGTGGGTGCTGTTATTCGAAACGCGCGCTCGTTCGTGCGATTGGCATTCCTGCTTCTCGTTTCGCGGGAATAATCGACACGCTCAATAATTTGCATCAAGTGTATCAAGTGTTGCGAATGAATTAATGTATCGCGCGAATCGCTCGCTCGAGGCAGAGATATCGAGGCGAAGGTACATACCTATGGCAATTGTGAGTTGTGAGTGATTTGCAGTTTCGCGTGTCGATATTCGCGGGCGATAATCGATCATTAGGCCCGGTGTCCACGATGCAAGAACTGTGTCCAAGTTTCGATTTAAGGGGATCCTGCAGTGACTGGCCTAGTTTACACCGATCACTTGATACGCGTATTAAATAGTAAATAACTAGCAAATAAGTCTGATTATTGGCTGATCAGTTCAAATATACTATTTGATACGCGTATCAAGAGATCGGTGTAAACTAGGCCACTGGCGAACTTCCTCGATGTCGATAATGTCAACCTTTCTAATTTTGTTTTCCCTATATCTGTCTTTGTCTAACGAAATGACATCTGTCCTTTTTTCGATTGCTCGCCATCTTACGCAAGATCCGGCAACTACTGTTGCTGCTCTTCTTGTCATCCTGCATCCGTATTTGCATTACTAAAATAATTATTAGATGGATCTTTTTTTGTACGCATTGAATCTTACTTCTACTTACACGATATTATTCCTACATGTTTTCCCAAAGGTGGATGATAAACATTATGTACGTATAAACTGTAGAATTTTTGTTTTAAGCAAATATTGTCGTCAGGTGACAGCTGTGTATGTGCCCCAATAAGTAATATTTTTAATTTTTTGGTGCTTTTGATATAAAATCGCGTTTTCCACCCTAGATTTTTGTGCGGACTTTAATTCTAGACCAAGAACTTGCAATTCTGTAAAGCCAATTAAAAGATCCATTGATTAACGATAATGTCGGTAAATCATACGGCTGCAGGATCCCCTTAATCCTGCCCCGGGCCGCCATATGTCTGGTTGGACTATCGAATGTGCATTGCATGGCATTCATTAACGCGGCAGCGGCATATCTCGAATCGTGTCGCGTTTTGAACGTGTTGTGCCGGAATTGTCGTGCGATTATCTCCGATTCTTTTCGAAGAGCGGAAAGAGGGCCGAGTGACAATAACGTTAAATCGTATCGTGATTCAAGTAAGTGAATAAGTATAATTCAATAAGTATAGCACGCTGTGATACAATTATAACATACAACGCTCGTTCATGAATATTTCTTATTTTCGTGACTCGTGTATTTCGTGCCGCTTAATCGCGACTTCTCGTTGTGCAAAGCATGCCATGCATTAATAGTACTTACATTCGCGAGATTTACGTGCTTTTATATTACAGAGTAAAGTATACTTCCTTTCCATGGGTACGACCTTGGCGAGGTGGGAAGGCTCAGTACCCAGTACGAGAATTTTACCCAAGCAAAACTCTCGTTCTGCTTGGATAAAAATCTAAAGACGGGGAAGCTAACGTACCCTCCGTCCGCCGATTTAATTGAATAAACGAACCGCAGCCGGTTCGTCGCGTTTGCTTCGGGATTGCCGTTCAACCCTGATAACCGCCAACGATAGAAAACGATAAAAAATTTCTTATCGTTTTTAATATGGTTAGTGAATCGTTTATTTATGATACTCTAGCAGAAATTCACGTTACAAAATACTTGGGATCCTATTGTAAATATCTTATCAGCTGCACATCAGTTTCTATCGTTTTTAATATGGTTAGTGAATCGTTTATTTACGATACTCCATCAGAAACTCACATTACAAAATACTTGGGATCCTATCGTAAAAATGTCTTATCAACTACACATCAGTTTCTATTGTTTTTAATATGGTTAATGAATCGTTTGAATCGGTTTTAGTCAATCCATTTCAATCGTTACAAATCCGTGAAATAAGGAATTTAGATTCATACCGATTCATTTATTTCAATCGGTTTTTATCGTTTTGAAGAACGCCGGGAACGGGGCAACTAGCGCCAGGAGTCGGAGGCCACTGGGCTCGGTGTTCGGTGTTCGGGCCGGCTACTGCCAGGAGGTCCTTATAGGAAGAGATCCCTTCAGTTACGATACTGGATTTCTCTGCTTTTCGCCTCGCAGAGAGTCTGCTTATACAGGATGAGGAAAAAGTGTGGAACCGGTGAAATATCTCGAAAACAAGACATTTTAATTAGGAAAAAATGTTTTATACATAAGTTGTATATAGGGTTTCAACAAATGCATCAAACGGTGGTACTTATTTGACCTTAAGCGTGTATGGAGGAGCTTTCAAGATCAACTTTAAAATTTTTCATGGAAACTCCCACTTTTTATTTAATATTATTCTTATAGCTGACGTCGAGAGCTTTTCAAAACATTGTCAATAAACTTCTTTCGGTTGAGTACTTTTCGAGATATGTTGACAAAGTTTAAGTAGGTACCGTCGGCATTAGCATTAGCCAAGGTGTACCACGTGGAGGTTGCAGCCTCAGTCAGATTTACACCTCGTTGTGTGTGTGTGTGTGTGTGTGTGTGTGTGTGTGTGTGTGTGTGCGCGCGCGCGCGCATGTTATATCAACATATATCAACGGTTATTGAACTCATTTCATCAGTTATTTTCTGCTTCTCAATTCTTCGACGCTCGCAGGTTTTGTTTTATAAACATGATCTTTTAAGAAACCCCATAAACTCACGCTAGCAAGCGCCGGCAACGTACGCTGTTGACAGGGATACGCTAGCAAGCGCCGGCAACACACTGTTGATAGGGATACGCTAGCAAACGTCGGCATTTCTGGCGATAAGCAGCTGAACTCCACGGTCAGGGGCTTTTTCTCTTTCAAGCTTTTGTAGTTTAATAACCGTTGATATGTTGATATAACACACACACACACACACACACACACACACACACACACACACACACACAATGAGATGTAAATCCGACCGTGCAACCTCCACGCGGTACAATTTGGCTAATGCTAATGCCGGCGCGGCGGTACTTGAACTTTGTCAACTCATATTTCGAAAGCTGATTGAAGTTTGGAACGTTCTTGGAGCGATTATGTAAAAATGATTTGGCCCATTTTTCCTTTGGCACAGAGGACCTTCTGAGTGCCGCACACAAAATACAAAATAGAGGAATACGATACACCCTGCGGAAGACACCCTTATATACCAAAAACCTACCCCGAGATCACTTAAAAAATTCTGCCCTTGCTAAAAATGGTTTGGCCCATTTCTCCTTTGGCACAGAGGACCGTGTGAGTGCCGCACACGAAATACAAAATAGAGGAATACGATACACCCTGCGGAAGACACCCTTATATACCAAAAACCTACCCCGAGATCACTTAAAAAATTCTGCCGCAGGGTGTATCGTATTCCTCTATTTTGTATTTTGTGTGCGGCGCGCATTCACACGGTCCTCTGTGCCAAAGGAGAAATGAGCCAAACCATTTTTAGCAAGGGCAGAATTTTTTAAGTGATCTCGGGGTAGGTTTTTGGTATATAAGGGTGTCTTCCGCAGGGTGTATCGTATTCCTCTATTTTGTATTTTGTGTGCGGCACTCAGGAGGTCCTCTGTGCCAAAGGAGAAATGGGCCAAACCATTTTTAGCAAGGGCAGAATTTTTTAAGTGATCTCGGGGTAGGTTTTTGGTATATAAGGGTGTCTTCCGCAGGGTGTATCGTATTCCTCTATTTTGTATTTTGTGTGCGGCACTCAGGAGGTCCTCTGTGCCAAAGGAAAAATGGGCCAAATCATTTTTATATAATCGCTCCAAGAACGTTCCAAACTTCAATCAGCTATTTCAAAAAGTATTCAACCGAAAGAAGTTTCTTGATAGTGTTTTAAAAAGCTCTCGATGTCAGCTTAAGAATATTAAATAAAAAGTGAGGTTTCCATTTAAAATTTTAAAGTTGACCTTGAAAGTTCCTCTATACTTACGCTTAAGGTCAAATAAGTATCATTTAATGCATTTGTTGAAGCCCTACAACTTATGTATAAAACATTTTTATGTAACACGTGCATGGAAAGTGGCCCATTACGCACGCTACGCGTGCGTGATAGACCACTTTCCACTCGCCTTCGGCTCGTGCGTCAACTCCGCACCCGTGAATTTTCATCTTACAGCACTTGTTACACAAATAACTATTTCCTAAAATGTTTTGTTTTCGAAATATTTCACCGGTTCCAGACTTTTTCCTCACCCTGTACATTATGACTGGATGTATTTTAAATACGAGAAGCGCTTTCCATTATGCCCGGCCGTGCGGCATTGTCGCGAACTAATCGCCGATTGGTTGATGCGGATTCAATTTATATCATTGATATACAATAGAAAACGAACCGATTTGCTGCCGTAAAGAAGATAAGTTGTATGTCAGAAAATCCTGATAAACGATAGATGTATCGGTTCGGTTAAGTCGTATATAAATATCGATGAGACGTCTATCATTTTATTCTTATATATCCGTATTAAGGCATACGGTAAAATTATTACCATAAATAACGATATATACTGTATCGTGTATATATAGATTGATTCAGACGGGCAATAATTGTACATATAGAAAACGATTCATAACTATAAAATTTGTATAGTTTTTATTTCCTTATTCGGATCTAAAAGGATAAAAACCGATTCGATTCGATTAATGTTTTATCTGTCTCCTAATATGCAACGATAGAACCGATAAGATACGATTAAAAACGATACAGATATAGCCGTTTTTAATCGTTTTCTATCGGAGATGGTTACCAGGGAAGTAATCGCACTAAAGGACTTTTTCAAACGGGAGTGCCGTACAGTATCGCGCGAGAAAGACTTTTACTGAAATTAGTCCGCGCGCGATTGTAGTTTATTATCCGCGAGTGTTTCTGGAGGAGGTCTGGGAGAGACATCGGGCCTCGGCGGAGCAACCTTGAGGCGAATATCATCTGCATAATAATTCTTTTCCATTTATTTAAATTGTTTTATTTTCCTAAGTTAAAAATAATTATCTAAAATTTTATTCTTGTAAAAGATCTTTTTCGGTAAATAGATAATAATTGTACGCGTGTATTGCTAAATATTTCATTGAAAGACGAATTAGAGGCGCGTAAGAATTAACTTTTGAAATGTTGATAATTTTGAGCGTTTCTTTAACTTAAATCTTATGTTTGTATGTTACAGTATCACCGTAGCTACGTGGCTACTGCATATAAACTCCGCTGCTGCGCATCGGTCGGTGAGTGATAACTAAATTTTTATAACCGAGGTAACGGATCTATGACAATTACGTCAAATATATTACAGGAACGCTTGTGTCAAGTTATAACAATAAATTATTACTATATAATATTACATTTCATAGATCCGTTGCTTTAACATTGACTGGAACAGATTAGGACTTAACATTTAATCCTGGATAAATTTCATAAATAAATTTATCATGCATTCTATCACCAATAAAATAAATATATATAGGGCTTAATATAGGGTTTAATTATATATATATATATATATATAAAATTAAACAAAAATAAAATAAATAGGATAAATAAATAAATACAATTAGTATTGCATTGATTGCATTTAATTACATTGACAAAACGAAATAGGTAATATTTGTTGACTGACAATGAGTACTTTGTTTTATTCTCTCCCATCTTTCGTCTTCTCAAATATCTTCCAGGATTAAATATTACATGTCTCCATCAGTCTCCATCCTCCGCAGTTCGCGCTCCAGCTCCATCAATAGAGAGATGTTTTTTTAGAGACATCCGTGAACAGATGAATGTGATACGCAGCTGAAAAGAAAGCTGTTACCGACAATATTTGTCGGAAATAAAAAAATATTTCTTTCCGCTTTTAGATATAGTATATACCGATAGAAACGTCAGCCGATAGCTATAGCAATACGTATAGCGGAAACCAGATGTCACCAACGATACCTAGTCAGGGAAGTCAGGGGACAGGGATGTCAGGGATGAAACATTCCGAATAAAATTTTCAATGATACTACATCTCTGCTACATATATCTTAACAATTAATTGTGTTTTATAAAATACACGCCATTACATTCAGATAATTATTATAATCGATAAATTGATTAATCAATCGACGCTCAAGCGACATATAACAAAATGTATTAAATTGTGCACCTATAAATACAAATAACCCAAAAACAATTAATCCAGATAATTAAGACAACACGTACGAGTATGGGTCAAAGCACATAACATGGCGTAGCGATATACGACGGTCGTAGTCCCCGACCTGACAGATCAGGATACGCCAAAGCTTGTGCGTTACTTACGTCCACGACTACGACTGTCATATGTGCTTTGGCCCTACGTCTTAATTAAACGGCCGGTTCTACAATCAGTCGTATGTCAGAGTGTTGGAGTCGGAACGCATTGCAGCCAATATGATGGTCCAATGAGAGAATTTCGTTTTCGAAAATGAATTTTCCTCATTATTGGACCATCGCGCATCGGCTGCGTTCCGACATCCGATGATCTGAGATCCGACTTCGACATATGAATGACTCGCGGCCTAACTAAAAGACACGATACAATTAATGCCGAAAATAGTCGCGTCTAGCTATAGCTAGACGTATTTGTGCATATCAGCTATATTATATGAAACGGGTGTGACGTGTGTGACTTGAATCTTTTTGTATACGCGATGTTTTTCGAGTTTTCGACAACGACGTGTGCGACGTGACGCGGACGCGGACGCCGCGCCGCGGCCGACCGTCAGGGCCAGGCGCTAATTTCTTCGAAAAGTGACTCGTTTCTCGTTTTATCGCGCGAACGAGATTCTGCGAAAAGTGCTTCGTGTGCATAAACGTGCTCGTTCATCACATTACTCGCTGAGAAGCAACGGTCCTGGGTCCAGTCGTTTGGAAAGCAGAAACCCAGAGTGACCAGAGTCTCCATCTCCACCCCGATCACCGGTCACCACGCGGTCACCGGTGAATAAATGTAAAAATTGTTAAATTGACGTGAGTGTTTGTCGAGGTTACGCATCATATTGTAAATCGTTCGCCCGTTCGCCCGTGCAGTGTGCACACGGGCGGTTTGGACATGTGCTTTTTACTTTTAAAACGTCTCATTATTATAACAATATATATATGTATAAGTTTAATTTACGAGTTGGACGAAAAATGACCGATTGAATATAATAACTGGATCGATATATGATAAAAAGACTTAATCTTGTGAACGGCAAGGAATTATAGCAAAATTGTCTGTTGTGCGTTTTGATGTTGTCAATTTAAAATTTTTATGATTACTTACAAACGCAAGAAGCTATACATATATTTATAGAGTTGGAGAGCTAGCTCTTGCAAGTTGCAAGGGTTCGCGCCGGTTTACAAGTCGCATCCGAAATTCACGCTCTCGAGTCGTTCGGGAAGAATTAAAAAGGAGCGTCATTAAATTGCATAATGCCGGTCGCGGATCTGTTACAAAACCGCGAAATAATGACTAGCGCCGCGATACCTCATCGGGTCGGGAGTCGGGATACAGCCGACTGCCGACTGACGCGAGACGCGACTCGGGACGCTCGACGGCTCGACGAAGATTGCGTGTCTCAGACTCGGGGGCCTGAATTAAGGCGGGGCCTGGGCTTCGACGAGACATCAATTTCGCGCTCGGTGATTCTCGCAAGACTAGAGCCCGGCTACCCGGCTGCCCGGTGTCGCGATTCGCGATCCTCGCCGGCGCCGCGCGAAAGGGAACGAAGGCTTCGAAGAACCCGAACGGATTCGGCCAGCGTTTCGCGAGGGAATTGCGATCGAGATGCACGGAGCTAAAAATCGCATAATAACACGATTGTGTACGCGATTATGCCCTCCATCCCTCCTCATTCCACACAGCTTACGCTGTCTTCTGTCCGCAATCTTTTACCCTAACCGATTCCGAGTCTCTCTTTGGCCAGTTTGGAGCCAATTTTTCATCGATAGAAATGTATTTACAATTAGAGCTTCCAAAATTATTACATATTATTAGTGAATAAGAATAAGAGCCTTTTGACTAATTAAACCTTGGAAAAGAGAATAGGCGTGGAGGAAACGTTAGAAATAAAAATTCGTTAGTTTATTTCAAGTCGATTTTACTTTAACACGAACTTTATGCTAACAATAAGTATTTTGTTGCAAAAGCGTATAATGGTAGTCTATTTATGCTGCTATTTATTCCAAACTGGTTGAATTGTCATTAAAAACATATACCGATGCAAAAATGGGATATTACGTGTTTAATACTTCCGTAAATAATACTTTTATTCTACTCTATACCGGTTGCTAGGTTGCTACGAAATCATTTTCTATTTCTTTCTATTTCTTTAAGATAAGATAAGCAATGTGTGTGTAAGGGAAATTATTCTTTTAGAGACACTGAAACAGATAACATTATTTGGAAAAATAGAAACTTTGATTTGTAGCGCCAATCTTCCAATCTTTCTTATATCGTCATTTGGTGCGGAATTATTTCAACAAATCGCGCGAATTTTCTTTGTCCGGATGTGTAAAATTATAAAATTAACGCGACATATCAAGTAGGTTCGACTATTCGCTTCATATACTTCGTATCGTATGCGCAGCATCCAGCAGCATCCGTATGCGCTCGTGCGAATTCGCGATGGGTAGTAGGGGACACACGTGCACCACAACTTGTACATATGTATGTACAAACGGATCAACGATGGACGAGACCAATTTAGATCCATGGCTCGTCTCTGTAAGTTTGTACGTTGTCCATAATGGCGCGTGTTACGTGCTTCGCTGCACCTCGCATAGTGATTGCTTTATCAGAACCAGCCCACTTATAATTAGATGGAAATATTTTCCGGCGCGGCGATTAACGTTGCGTGTCGACGATCGACGATAGGCTCAACTACGCCAAATATGAGACGAGTGACGTGTGACATTTGCTTAGCACTATACTATCTCGCCGCGGAGATGATTAATTTATTAATTTGTTAATCAGTTAATATATTGTATAAGTTGCGTTGCAGCATATAATGCAGCATATGCGCATAGGTAAAACATAGACTATAAAATTGCATTACCGGCCTACTATATGACAATATTCGAAATGACGATTAATATTCAATCTTAATTTTTTATTTCAACTTTTCATTTTAAACGAGTCTCGCCTCTTATATCGGACATTTCTCTTACGTCTTACGCGATAACATATCTCCTCGTTCGATAGCGAGCCGATAGCGAAAGTAACAGAAAAATAAATAGCAGGAGAAGAGGAGAACCGTCAAGTATAGACTGTGCAATCGATTGTTTGTGCAAACAGTGTCTCGCACGATAATCATAAATTATGTTCTATTACGTGCTCGACGCGACGCGACGCGACGCCGAAAACGTACAGCCGGATACGCTTTAACTCATGGATATTAATGACGAGTCCTCCGCGACCATGAGAGACGTCTAACTGACGTCCGACAGATATCGTATGCATATATATGAATAGCCAAAAGTAATCCTTACGATGCAACGCACATTAAATTATCTCTCGATCCTTTTCCGAGCATGTGTGTTTCGCGTAACAAATATCAACATCACGCGTCACGCGTCACGCATCGCGCGCGCGCGCGCGTGTACATCTACGCTGGTAAATCACACCTATCTATCTACGTATACGTGTCGCTCTTTGCCGCGATGCTAAATCCGCGGTATATGAACTGCGATACGTCATTTTACATCAAAATCAAGTAGAACTTAAACAACAAGATGAAATAAGAATTCATTCTTGACGTAATCTATAAGTTTATTTTTTCCGACTAAATTTCGAATTTTTAAATGACGTTATGAAACATATCTTGCGGTTTTAATCATTTACATATATTATGCGTATTAATAAGTCAAATATGATAATTTAACAAAAAATCAGCATACACGCATATGTATTCCTTACAAAATTTTAATTAACCTTTTTGTGGAATTGAAAAGAATCGTGCACATTTTAACGCGAATAATAAGGTGGTTAAAATAGTTCTCAATCTCTCAATCTCTCAATCTCTCAATCTCCTTTTATTAAAGTTAGTTGACAACTTGTCGGTTGGTGCAGCTCATTTGCAGCTTTAGTTTAATTATTATACTTTTTTTTGCTCTCACGATATTACGTAGACTTAATAAATCGTGAGGCAATAAGAGACAAATCACGCTTCTCCATTATTATCAATCCCGAATTGGCTAATCTTTCGTAAGAACTCGCGTAATGAGAGTTAATAAATCGTGGCTAAAAAGAAAATTGCCATCCTTCGCATCTGAACCGCGTTAATCACGGATTTGCCAATCTTATATCGCAGCGACCGATTCTGTCTGTGAAAGTCGGGAAGTCGGGAAGTCGCGATCGGCAGAGCGGAAACGACAACTCTTCTGCGGAGAGAGGACGCGACGCGATTGCAAGAGATCCCGCATATACCGGAACTCGATGAAATTTCTTCAGCCACGGAATTGAAAGCTGTCGTTTCCAACTCGATAACTGGAGTTTTCGCATATCGAAAGTTAGGGAAACGCGCGGTTCAGAAATCTGGTACGAGAGAGGCCCCATCTCAATCGAATTTTTACCTTTTACCGACTTTTATACAATTTATTGATTTTGTCATTGATTTACTTTTTTTTTTCTCAAGAAATGTACGTAATTCCTTTAAAAATAAATTTAAAAAATGTTTAAGGTTGGGAATAAAAAAATAATGTCAATTTGCGAATCTTTTTTTCAAACACGCGTGACGTTGAATCTTTTACTGACAATGAGATTCTCTATTTGGCAAGGGGCTCGCGGGCTCGCGGGCTCGCCAGTCACCACCCCGCATCGTGAAAGCGCGAATGAACGTACAAAGGTCATTAAAACGGTTCGCGATTCGCGTCACGACTTGTCCTCGATCGGTATGCAAACATCAAGTACTTCGCACCGAGAGTTGGCTTCGACATTGAGGCTTTCGAGGCAGCTAGACTAGACGCCTCGAAAGCGAATCTCAAAGGTTGCCAGACAAAGTATGTTGCCTGAAGCGTTCCTAATCTGTTACGATTGTGTCTGCTCCGATACTTATACTTTACTTTGCTGACATTAGTATAAAAGTGGGTACAGTAATAATACTTGTTGTTGGTAACTTTGTTTCCAAATAGAAGAAAAGCCACAAAAGTAATTTATTGAATGGAAGAGAATATCATTTAGCATTCTGCACGCGCGAAAATGTTGATGCGAGAATTTGTTTCGCGCAATAAAAATGCGAAGTTGTGTCTCCTAATTGTTACTCCGTACAATAACTTATCATTATGCCATCATGCAATCGACATTGACCGCAATGGCTATAAATGATGCTTTTGGTTAATTCTGATGTACTGGAAATTGCCTATAATTTGTATCGTAACATTCGATATTGATTTCGTCATGCATTAGTCAAAGTTTCCATTAGTTTCTATTAATCATTTTATTATTGGTTCGCCATCCGATCAACGCTCATGATGCGAATTATGTAACGTGATATCGCTGTGCCAGAATTAAAATTAGTCTTTAGTATTTGGCAACAAAAGTAGGTACTTGTCGCGCTAAAAATACATTCCGTAAAATTAACATTTTCATAACTTGTGGACGCGGGTAATAACTTTTACTACTTTTAGAGAATTGCGCGTTTTGCTGCCACGTTTCGTTTACCATAACATAACCCGATCTGAAAGAAACTTTTCGTTATTTTTTGATGTTAAAATGTTAAGATACGTCGACAGCTCACTCGACGATGGATTCTTTCCACGCTAGAAATTCAACGATCCGCAACGCCTTTCGTGCGAATTAACATCACGCGTACCACGGGCTACCACGGCTGTCGTGAGTCGTGAGTGAGAGCAACGAACGATAAGATTATGCTATTGTGGGACTCGAAATAGTTGGCGTGCGTCCAACGTAGGCGCCTGCATGCTTTTCGCTCTGGCGCTCCATGTTTACCTTTTTATTTCCGAAACTCTAACTGCACCTTACATTACAGTATCTAATTTTAGACTCTATTGAGTGATTTAACATTTTTGCTATCAGCTTATATATGATTGGTTTCACTATTTATATTTTTCTATTTTTTACAAGGTTTCGTAATTTCCCCTCCCTCTCTCTTTCTCTCTCATATTACTTGCTCATTTTATGCTGCTTGAAAAATAAATAGTCAAATTATCCATTTCCTAAATTACGACAGATATAATAATCTCTTAATCAACTTTAGGAAAATCTTTTCCAAGTTTACAATGGACACTCTGCGAATAAAAAAGAAACATCCGGCATTTTCGAGATATTCTGTACCTATATGAAACAGTGATGCGCTTGTATCTATATCTTATTGTTATTAGGTATATTTTTTCGAATAGCAAGTATATGCATATACCATGGTCTGCCAGCTAAGTACTGAAAACAAATTGCCTTTTCCATTCGGCGCGGCGTGTGCATATTTTTGGTGGAGTGAGACGATAATATGAGCAAAAAGCGCGAATTTTAATCGTTATTGCGATATTGCGATAGTCGCGACGAGCGAGCAGTCCTCCGTGGCCGTGGCAGTCTAATGATAGCTTTTATCATCGCCAGTTTATTTCTTCGTCGCGCGATCACTCACACCTGTCTTGTACCTGAAACTTGATACGCACTTGATACGCGCCTCCAGAAATGTGTAATTTGCCGGCGCGTAATAGAACTAGCGTGCGGAACTGGTAATAGAACTCGCGCGGTTTTTCGCTCCGTTACGTCACGAAGGTCACTCTCGACAGTCCCGACTACTCCCGACGTGACCATGGAGGACAGATCGAGAGATCGTTGCTGTTAGGCGCTTCTCTCGCGCACCTCCTCGCCACCTCGAAGGAGTGGAGTGCGTCCGCGCGTGCAATCGCAACGCGACCTTGATGGGCCATTGCCCTAAGTCTTCCTTATGGAGACAGACGCGTTACGTATCCTCTCTCCGCTCCAGAAGATACCCAGGAGGTATCCAGGAGGTATGGACCCCTCCGCGTTAGTAGGCCCGCTGCTTCCAGAAATTTAAAAATATCATCTCGCTTGAGGGCGATATTGGGGAACGGTAAGAAAGTTGCAGTGAACTCTTTAAGAAATGGAGTTATATACGCGCGTGTGGGGACATGGAGCACGATAAATATGCGTTGCTTCTTTAAATATTCGGTAAAGATAATTAATTGTTTGTGCGATTACCTGCTTATATCATCTATTCTTACATCAAGCGCAGTTTATACATTCTTGTTTTTTTCTGTTAATTAAAAGTAACACTTTAATAAAAACACAGATATAGCACAACCCATTTATTATAATAAGAAACGTCACATATGATAGTTGAATAACAATGCTAAACGACTTAAAGGAGACTTCAAAGCAGACATTTTGATTAAACACATGTTAATTTAAGCGATTATGAAAATCGAGTAATTTTTAGTTGGACTTGCATATTTTATGCAAGGTAAGATCGCAGCATTATCTCACACCACATCTCACACCGACGTGGACGCGACGCGACGCCTATTACTATGATCGGCAATGACGTTGAGCGAGGAAGTTATACGCGTCAAATATGCATGCGAAGCAGCATCGCTTTCTCCAAAAGAACTCTCCGTGGCGTTGTGAGCGTGAAGGCGAGACTCGCCCTTAGAATCGCTATGCGATCCTCGCTTCTCGCGTCGCACCTTGTTCTTGGATAATGCATTCTTGTAACGCGATAAATTTACGCGTCAAGCTGATGTGAACATCGTGTATGCGCCAAGCGTCCGTTAATTACCTAACGTTGTCGCGACACTCGCGTGTCGCGTCTCGAAACTTTGCGTCATCTCAAAAGATCTTAGCGAGCGCGCTTGATCGACTTTTGTACTTACATGAAATCCTAGTAAAATGCGCAACGAGTTCTTAAAGTTTGCCGAATTTCCTGCTCAACAATTTGTTGGAAACTATAAGCTTAACGTTTAACAAAGTAACGCAACAATGCATGCGACAAAAATCTAAGTTGAAGTAAATAATGCAATTCAACATTGATCTTACGTTATGTAAATGCTTCGTGCGTTTGTAGTCTGTACCGCTTATGTAAGACCATCTTTAGAAAGAGAGAAGCGAGAGTATTAAGAGAAATCAATAGAGATTTATTCTGCAAAATTGAATACCTCGTGCTAAAAGTTAAACGAAAGTTTAAACATGTCTGTGTCCGGAGATGATGAGTTTTATTGAAATATTTCTATGGGATGATAGGTATATAGATTAACGATTAACCTACCGCCCCCAGAATGCCATGCAAATAGAAATCTAGTAACATGTTGCAACATGTAGGACTGAGTTTGCTTACTTTTATCAATACTTTATCAATAACTTTAAAAGAAATATATAAATATGAATATGTAAATCTATTATAATATCTAATGTCCATGTCTTCGTTTTCGAAAACAGGTTTTATCTTTTGCGCATTCTAGGCACTTTATCGGTACTTATCCGTTCGATTTATTTTACGATGCACGTGCGAGAGTCATCAATAGCGTAAAAATACATTTCAATGTTTGCAGCAAACGAAAGACATGCCTTTAAACGGGTCCTGATTTGCGCATACGACTCGCAAATCTATTTCACCTTGTGTTCCACCGAGTGCTCGGCCTAATTGTTAGCACGCGTATTTAGCGCCTTGCGTAATTCTTAACCGACATTTTCAATCATGGTCGCGCGAGAGAAATAGAGACAAAGATAGACAC
The DNA here is from genome assembly GCF_030848805.1 of Temnothorax longispinosus. Classification (NCBI taxonomy): domain Eukaryota; kingdom Metazoa; phylum Arthropoda; class Insecta; order Hymenoptera; family Formicidae; genus Temnothorax; species Temnothorax longispinosus. Next base: position 7,110,278 of record NC_092361.1, read on the forward strand.
TTTGCACACCTTATGTGGCGCGAGACTCCATCCGCGTGACGCATGATTCGCGTGCATAAAGAGAAAAACCAATGCACACACGTTTCTCACAATCAGTTCTGGACATCGCTCGCGCGTTTTTCCGTTTTTCCGTTTTTATTGCGATTAATATCGTCGCAGTTGCAGTTGCTGTTACCACCTTGACGCGGTGTGTAACGTAAATTTATAAAATACAAAGCGTTTTTATTTTCAACATGTTTATTTTTGTCTTTAGCGTAAATCGTATTTAATTCTTTGAGGCACGATGATATGAAAGACGTCAAAGATATATAACATTATTATTGTTAATGATAAAAGTGTAATATTGGTAATTATTATTGGTAAATTAATATTGGTATATTATCTTATTATAAAAAATATCTTTATAAAATGAACAAATTATTTCTACTCCAATCGTTATATCATATGATTCATGAATCATGATATAATATTTTCTTTTATCTAATTTGATTTTTATACTCGGGTACGATTTTATCCTTTAAATTGCATATAAATATTAATATGTAATAGATATCGATAGGATAGAGAATCAGCTTGGTTCGATAGTCCGCGACCGTCATGTAGCACTTATCGTTAGATTAGAATGCACTCTATTCATTAAAGCGAAGTGAGCGAGGCAGCCCGTTACGATCGCGCCGGGATGAGGCGTAGATTGCAGGAAGGTCTGCATCAGCGTTAAAGTGCATTATAGTGTCCTCGGTAACGCTCGGTTGTCCTAATTCGGTCGTCGTCATCATTACGAAGTAGGCCCCGGCCGTCTGCAGGACGCGCAATTGCATAACGGACTCTCGACTGCGTGTCGGTCGGACTTATTACGAGTGGCTTGTAACTACGCCAATGACGTTTCTGGGGCAAACAAGTCCTTTACGCTGCGAGATGCTGGTGCACGATCAAATTAGCACATTTACTCTAAGTCGATCCTATCAAATCGGGGAGAAGAGGATATTATATAATTATATTATATACGAAGATGTGTGAATATACGCGCGATCGGTGTCCTCTTCGATCTTTCGTATGATAATTGTAAGATGAAATAGAATTCTAAAACTAATAATAAGTTGAAAACGTCTCTCCAACAATAATTCTTCACAGCAATATAAGAAAATCTTACAATCTTTTTACAATTCTACACGGACTGTGAAACAGTGTTCAAACGCGTATCTTAAGGTGATCCTAAAGCCGTGATTCTAGCCGGTTTTTTTCGGTTTTTTTCTTAGCACTAATCTTTTAATTGGCTTTATAGAAATGCAAAATTCTTGTCTAGAATTAAAGTACGCATCAAAATCTAGGTCATGGTGGTCGAATTTATATGTGGTGGTCGTCACGTATAACAAAAAATATTAATTTTTTTTCGTTTTCGATATAAATTCGACCACCATGACCTAGATTTTGATGCGTACTTTAATTCTAGACAAGACTTTTGCATTTCTATAAAGCTAATTAAAAGATTAGTGCTAAGAAAAAAACTGAAAAAAACTGGCTAGGATCACGGCTTTAGGATCACCTTAATGTGAATTTTACCTGCATTACGTATATTTTGATGGTAAAATTTTGTTTTTAGAATGCTATATTTGAGATTAGTGTTAACATTGAGTTAAGACTGGAGTATATAAGAAAAAAATATTAGAAAGTTTTATGATTAAATCTATATATTAAATTACAAAAATTATTGGTTTCACACGATGCAGATGTGAAACATCAGAAACAATTTTTTGATCGTACTTGACACACAAACATACGCGCACGCGCAAGTAGAAATTACGTTAACAGAAACGAGGAAAGGAAAAACAAATTAAGACAATGGGTAAATTTTTTTTCATCTACTGGCTTTTAATGTCTAAAACTTTTCATGTATAATGTAAATGTCGTTTTAACAGCATCTGTTAATTACGAGCACTGAATGCGCTAATTAGACATGATGTTATAGCGACTATATGTATTAAGCGCGATTTTTCGTTATCGAGTAGCATCTCAATCTACGTAATCTACGTAACATGAGAGAAATGCTTAAGGGGAACAGACAGCGCGGTTTGAAAACGTGTGGCATTGGCTCGGCCTTGCACGACTTTGTTCCGATCGTTTGCGCAAGAACGAGCGCGAACCCGGAGCTCTTTGTCATCGCCATTCCAACGACATGCAAGACTTGTCGTGAAAATGGAAATTTATCCTTACTCAACTCGTCGTTGTTGTTTTCGAGGCATTGACTTTCTTCGACGCATTTCTCCTCGCCGCGCTGGATCGATTTTCGAAGTACGCCCGCGATCGAAACGCGACATCGGACCCCATTGCTGCAAGGCGAGAGGGGAAAGCGCAACACTCTGTATAGAGTGAAAGAGAAAGGCCACGGGAAAGGATACGTACGATAGCGGTGACTCGATCTCCTCTCTTGGTGCATCAACACGGTGACCTTTCGTTGTTACGAAAGATTTAATACTTACGATTAGCGCCATGCGCGAAAAGAGAAAGACGTTATTGGTGATGCCGCACGACAAGACAATCGACGCCGCGGCATGATCATATTTCCGTATCCGACTAATAAAAAATTATGGATCGCGAAGCTTTTCTGTGCTGCCAGAATACTCGGCTTGAACTTTAATATACAACTTAAACAATTGTACATTAAAGTGGTCGATCTCCTTTGGCTTAAACAAGTCTCGATCTTCATCAAAGCATATCTACATGGCTTTGTTCGCTGATAAGATTCTATGAAGAGATATATAATATACATTACAAATATCGAATATCGAATTTTAAATTTAAATTATTTAAATATATATCGCTCATTCTTAGCTAATTTGAATAGTCTATATTTTATTAAACAACATTATTAAATTTAATTTGACAATCACTTGGAAATTCTATTTCTCAAACGCTCAGTCTCCTCATACATATTAGTAATTGTGAAACTCTATTATTCGGTCATATAACCATCAGTTCATAATGTAATCGTTTTCGCGTTTTGTGATGAAACTTTAATTAAGCATACTTTCGTCAAACATGCCTTCCGGGGCCTGTGATCTCATGGAATATAAATGAAAGCAAAAAAAAGACGACGGAGAAGCACGTTCGTGTAAACAGGGACGAGAAACCTCATTACAGATATTTAAAATACCCAGAGATTCATGATATTACATACAATACATGATGTGTTTCTTCTCGTAGCGTAAGAAAAGGATACGTCACGATCGTAGCGAAGGACGAGAGAGAAGAGAGAGAGAGAGAGAGAGAGAGAGAGAGAGAGAGAGAGAGAGAGAGAGAAGAGAGACGAGAGAGAGAGAGAGAGAGAGAGAGAGAGAGAGAGAGAGAGAGAGAGAGAGAGAGAGAGAGAGAGAGAGAGAGAGAGAGAGAGAGAGAGAGAGAGAGAGAGAGAGAGAGAGAGAGAGAGAGAGAGAGAGAGAGAGAGAGAGAGAGAGAGAGAGAGAGAGAGTTTGTTTTTTTAATCCGTTCTATTACTATTCCATCGATAATGATCGAGTGTTGTCCAGAAGCCGATTTCCAGTAATTATAATTATAATCTTTTATCCGGTTAGCAGATTTTATAAGTTTAGCTTATTCGCATCTCACAGTCAATAACACAGATAAAATGTTAACTGGTTTAATAATAAACGCGCACATATGCTACCAATATTCTTTTGTAACGTTTGCGATGACGGGAAAATCCCGACGTAAACGAAATCATTCATATGCTCGATAATGCTACGCAAGCAATAATTTTGCCTGCAACATTATCGTATCAATGATGAATGCTGTATATTAAAAAGATGTTATTAAAATCTTATTAGAATATTTATTCATTCGTTAACATAGATATGCAACTCTTATCAAAAAGTTTCTTATTTAAATTCTACTGAATTGCAAAACATATTTGTAATTAAGCCTGGAGCAAGCGCGTAGGAGATATATCATATATCATTCGGCTTCTTTATTTAATATGCGATCGCACTCTATCCACAATGAAAATCCTTGACTTTAATGACCGACGAACTAACTTATAATTTCATGCCCGACGAATACAAAAATAAGATAAAACAAGCTATACAAAAACCGCGTTTAAGAAAATTTTATAAACGTTACCTTGATAAAATAAAACAGATAACACTCATATAAAACAGTGTTTTTGAGACATTTTTTTTATTATTCCAGGAGAAAAATATAAATTTTTGTAGTTTCTTTTGTTGTTCGCTTATCAAAACTCAATTTTAATCGTTGATTAACTCTGATCGTAGATCTATATAATCTATTTATGGTCGGTAGAGAGCGAATTGCAAATACTTAACAAAGAGCAGACGCTCTTTCAAACAGATTTTACTAACAATAAATGACGCACGCAATATACGCTAATTCAACCGATAATTCAGTAAATGCCGACGGCGACCGATGCACAGTGCACAGTGCACACTGCACACTCGACCGCCCCGGCATTAATTACGCTCGTAAACTTCATAGCTAGAATGATGCGAAAATAGTGCTTTAAATAATTTATTTCCAATATGCGCTTAGGGGCGATAAATATAAGGGTAGAACGGCCGCGCGGGGAAAGAGCACGAGCATGGAACTAGATTACGCGGTGGCCAGCCGACCTGTCGTTAACGTTGGTGATTCATGATATTAGACGAGCGCTGAAAGGATAACGCTCTCCACGCACGCTGACAGTATCTCGTGAATTTATGACTCGCGCACTTTATGATAAGGATGCGCGTGCGTCCTTTATCTTTATGACGAGGTACAGGTTAACGCGTACTTTAAGATGCATTCGCGTGCACCGTATAATTTTTTAACTACACCGAGGTAGAATTTTCTAACTACTCCGATTATCCGATTAATGAAATGTCATGTTTGGATACTCAGAGGATTAAAGTGAGGAAAAATTTAAGTAACAAGTAGCACACACATAATAACGGATAACAATAATAATTAACTTATACTTATAATGCAGAATAATTTCAATAAAATGGAGCGAAATATATGACGATACGAATTAGGAATTAGAATTGAATGATGTAAATTTAATTGTTTTCAAATTAAATTTAATCTAACAATAAGAATAATTATAAATTAATAATTTACGAAATAAGAACTTTACAAACTATTGCATTTTTGTTGATTTCTTTTGTAGAAATGTGTTTAATTCAATTTCCAATTGTTATTTCAAGTTGACAATGTCTCCTCGAATATGCAAGATTTGTGCTTGCACAGTTGTTACATTGTTTCTTATTGCTCATCCGGAAGCGTAGAAAATGGGTTTGAGATGCGATCGGAGCATGCGGTCGACTAGAAATTGAATTACTTTCGCTGCTATTGTGAATTCTTTATTTCCGCTATACGGTTTACAGTTTGTGACCGTCAGCTTTGGACATTGCAGAGAAACGGATAGAATGTTTTTATCTTTGCATCGATATTATTCGAATTCGATCGGTATTATACACGTATACCTACGCGTATAATTCCTCCATCTGTACATGTTAATTACATTGCCTTTTGGACATTTGTTTAGTTTTTATTTTGTTCTGAGGTATCTCTCCTATATTATATTAAAATAATAATAAATCGATACTTTTTAATTTTAATCTGCACTGCTGATGAGTGTCCTGCAGGTGTGAACTTTTTAAGAGTATAACATATTGACTTACGAAATTGTGCTATTTGTATCAAATGGTTCAATAATTAGATATTAAGTTTTTGACATTTTTGTTTACAGTAAAGCATTTTAAAAACCCATTGCTTAACGAATATTATAATACATATATTTAATTATCTCAAATATTTTTATGTAATTTTGTAAGAAGAAGAATTTACTTACTGTTGTACGTGCGAGTGTTGTATTTCGAACGCTTGCTATTAATAAAGATTTTACAATTAGGTAAAGGTTCTTCACGAGGAATTTCGCAAGGACGCGTCGAGACATTCGCGTATTATAAAGATAAAAATCTATCCGTAGATAGTCATCACGTGCGCACTATGAAGAGGATTTAATATTCACAAAAAAACGTGAAATGACATCATGCTTAACGATGACAGTTGTATTGACAATTCCGAGGTCATTTGTTTCAGCAACTACTTTTCTAAATATTATAACAAATATTACAACTGGTTAATTTCCTCGCGTGCAAGTATTGTAATTACGAATTATGAAAAAAATTTCTAGATCAAATTGTCCTCTTAGATACGTCGAATAAAAGAAAATATGAGAGAAAGGCACTGCAAGGTGAAATTTTTGCAAAATACGAACGTCGGGCTGCGGTTGCGATCGATTCGTGCGGATAAACAGAGGCACAATCACGGCATGATCGACAAGTCGCGCAAAATTGCGCGATTAATGACGATGGTGAATCGGTCGAATAAACGGTAATGATTAGCTAAACGATGAATGTTGGAGAATCAGATCAAAGAGGGCTATAAATCAGGATCAATTTCTGACGGTAATCATAAAATCGTTCTAGGCCGCGACTAAATGATAGTTGTTTGACAATCAGGAATGTGCCAGTGTTTCTATTCGAGCTACTTTCGCCAGATGTCAATTCTAACATGTATATATTCATATTCAAAGACTGATTGTGAATATGAAAACGGGATAATTTAATTTAATAATCTGACTTTTGAAACAATAATTTTGAAATAATTGAAAGTTATTTTGTTTTCTATCTTTAATTGCCTTTGTTTTCATTCCAAGAGTCTTTAATCTTATTTCCACATATATAACTTGCTTATATTATTACAATCATTCAAGATTTTAATATTACACATTTTCTAACAAAAGCATGATTTTCACGATATTTTATACTAGATCAACACAGAAATAATAATATACATATCTTTATTTATCTTCAATGTTAAAATTAACGTCAATTATGCAAATTATTTATAGCAATGTAAAATCAATATTAATCATTATATTATAGTTTTGCAATAGAAGCATGTTACATAAAAAATTTTTCTCTAGATTAATTTAGGTATATAAAAAATTGCGCTATCAATTTAATCATTAGATTTTGAAATATTATTATAATTGAACTTGAGCAAACAATCTGTAGAACATGAATTACGCAAGCCATTAAACGCAAGCAATTAATTAACATCTAATGTAATCTCATAGTTACTTTTCCATAAGACAACACTTTATAATGCCACATAAAAAAATGAGAACTTATTTTAAAGACTTATTGTCCTCTTAAAATAGATTCACCGATTTATACATGAAATAGAATACATAATAAATACATATGACATATCTTTTTGATATGGAAGCGTAATAAGCGTGATTGAGTGACACATATTCCAATTTTAAATTATTCTACAAATTACGTACAATTTATCTAAATGTAGATATCTTCAGTTATCAAACAATTAGTCAAGGATACTATCGCTTTTGTTAAATGTTAAAATTATTTGCACCATTAGCGAAGATTGTGTTTCTAAGTGCATGTTTTTCACGACACGACTGCATGCACGCGTGAGAAAATCCGATCTACATTTAGTCGCTATAGTCGCTACATTCATGATTCTTCAATCGTAAAGTTGTTTGTAGCGTAAGACTTTCGCGTTTCTTACACCGTGGAAAAGTATCCTACTTTTACACGCGCATCCGCTTTTATACCATATACTCAATTTAAACTTCCAGTGCCTATTGTATTCTTAATTAAACTTCCGCATCGCGATCTATTATTTAATCGTCATGTAATATCATTGGATAGAATTTACTCGAAAACATAAATGTTAGAAAAGATAAGTGAATTCGTGTGCAAAAGCAATATTGCCTCTCTTTGCGCGCGATATCGCTTCTGCATGCATTACCTATGTTGTTATCGATATGTTGCATATTGCATATTTCATCGGTACTTCAGCTTGCGTAAATGCTGTGCTCCAAGCAAAGCATTATTGTTGCATCTCGTAACATGATAGTCGTGTCCTGTGTGTCAGTTATAATATTTCGGAAGTGATATAATAGAATATATGTATGCACAATAACAAGTGTTAATTTACAGGAGATATTTCCTAATTTATTTTCTGTTTTATTTTATAACAGACTTGAGATTTATATATTTACCCATTTTTTTCATTAGCAATAGGACAGAGGATAATACAGATCAAACAATGAATATATATAATGTTTCAATTTCTTGGCATTCTTAAAATTTATTGTTTACTTTTATAAATTCTCAATTGCTTATGCTATTTTAATAATACTTTTTCGTGGTTCTTTTCGCATATCAAAGCATCTTTCTCAGATGGATTACGGCATCATCAACGGCGTCAACGAACGGGGTCTTCAAGACGATTGTAACAGTTGAGCGCGAATAATTACGTATCTGCTCACTCTGGTTGTTGATATTTTGCAATATAAAACTATTATTAGATCAATACAATAAGTATAAGAGAGAATTTATTTGCTGACGAATGATTACTGAAACCGTGTTATATATACATTGTATATAAAACATGTATATACTTTCTTTCGTTCTCGCTTAGGTAATCGTATGACATATTTATCAACGTATTACCTAATCTTCTACCTACATTGCAAAGTATAATAATACTTTTATATTATAATACACAAAGCACAATTATTTAATTTAAATTATTTAATTTAATAGATAATATGCAAAGTGTGGATAATCTGTCACAATCTAATGATCTAAAAAATAATGACTTTTACTTTTAAATTTAAATTAATAGAAAGATTGAGCTGATACATTTTATGGAATATTGTACTGGCAGTTGATGCCAAAGAGAAAATATCCAGCGGTGCTGATATTGATGTTAATATTGAGGAAATCCCTTGAAACAATTATTGTCTGTAATGATGATCGTGACAGCCATGTCCCAGTTGCAGGCTTCGCTTACGGCTTACGGACCACGTGCACTCTATTGTTCCTTTTGTTGAGAAGACTTTACCTAAGATATATCCTGTCATTTTTCTTTAATGAAGATCCATCAGCCGCGCGATTGAAAATCTGACATGCAAATGCAATTTTACATGTAAAATCTCGCTTTATTGCAACAATTTTTATTATATTAATAATAAAAAGTTATTGGAGCGTTCCTCAATTATCTTACTCTTTAATAACGTATAACATTCTAGAGATTAACGTACTAAAGTAAAAAATCCTACGAAATATCCAAGTCTCGATCGTTAAAGTTAGTGCTGGATAATGCGCGAAATATAAACAATACTTTAATTACCTAGATTAATATAGTTATTTTATATTAATGTAGCTTTTATTTATCAGATTTATGTAGAGTACATATTAAAAAGTTAAGTTATTACTTCTACAAATAGCTAACTGTTATCTACATCAGTAATGGCAAAGTTCATACTAACAGATGGCCTTTTATATTTCATGTCCATTATATATCTTATCTTATTTTTTACTCGATGTAAAATTTATTCGTGAATTTCCTTCCTTTTTCATTTAAATTAAATATTTTATATATAATGTTTTATGAAATCTTCTTCTAATATATGAAATAGTAAAAAAAGACGTCTATTTTTTACGATAGTTTGATGACTTTGATATGGTAGAGATATTAATATAAATTTTTATTTTATTTTTTTTCTCTATGTGTATTTGTAACTTTATCCGTATTTACATATGTACATATATGTCGGTCTGTCGATATTACGATTTGTTTCATTTACCTTATAGATTACAAGATACATTTCACTATCCTAAACAAAGAGTTATCGCAAGATTATTTTATCACAAGAAAGAGATTCCATTATGAACTTTGTCATTAAATCTGTTATTTAACCATACAAAAATTGATTTATTGTAGACGACAGATGATGTCATATTGAATGATATATGGTTTTATGAGAGCGAAAGATTAATCACGCGGATTTTGTTGGACGAGTAAATCGTTTCGATCAAACTTTCATTCGACGATTTCAGTTCAGGATACATTTGGTCGATCGAGATCACGCGATTTGTTCACGCGGCCAATAGATGATGCTTCATTCTTTAAATTCATAGTTGAGAAAGTTGCCGGGATCATGATTTTCTGTGTTAGCGTTGTGTAGGCTTCACTGGGATCCTTTTACTCTCTCGTACCATATATATCTCATAACTCTGCTTATACATTCACAAGGATTAAACGTCTTCGAAACGAGCCGATTTCGCATCCGTAACGTGATAATTTTTCGATGCAATTAAATAGTTAATTACTGTTCGATTTTCTGATGGCGTGCCAACAATTTCGAAGATAAAATTCCAATGAGCCGTTTAAAATTTCTCCCTGTGAGTTTCCGACAAGGTTTAGAATTTATTATTCTTTGTCTATTCTAACGAAATTAAATTTAACTTATTTAATAATTACAGAACTTACTATTTTTTAAACTTATCGCTTCTCTGATATTTTGTACTTTTGCATGTAATTATTTTTTTACTACTTGAAAAATGTAATAATATATAAGTAACAATAAGAATGTAAAAATTGCTAATATATTAACATGAAAATATTTATGGAAAAATTTTCATATATATATATATATATATATATATATATATATATATATATATATATACAAAATGTACTTATTTATTAGAATTATTATTTAATTATTAACTTTACTATGATTTCATAGTAAAACGTTGGAAAAAATAATTTAGAATTAAGAGAATAATTTTTGAAAATTCAGGGTTTTCAAGAGCCGAGAGAAAGAACATCTGCAGGTTCGGAAGAAAGAAAAGTTCTGAGAATTTGTTTCGGCTAGTTATTTCATCCGGCTATAATAGTACCTAGATAACGACTCTCAAAGAATTTCCTTAATCATTCAGACCTGATATCTCGCAAGAATTGATTAAATAGGATAGGAATAGGAAATGAGAATCTCAAATAAAAAAATATTGACTCTCTAATTAAGTTTCGCGAATAAAATAGATGACATATAGAGCTGTAGTATTAAAAGATACAAAGCTAGAGAGATCGATAAAAGTTTTAATATAACATGCGTTTTAATATAACATTCGTATTTATTTATCATCGTCACGACTCGTCGCCCTATGAAGGACTGGAAGTCACACATACACAGGCAAGTTGTCTGCCTGCCATGACAAAGACGTTGCCTCTTCTTCAATGTAGACGCTGCTCTCTTGCAACTTCCTATATGTTCCCTAATACTCTTGGGTCCCGGAGGAATCTCCCTTCCCTTCATCGGAGTCATGTAAGTTGACCAATCGACCACTTCTCTCTCTCTCTCTCGCTCTCTCGCTCTCTTCGAGCTCCCCTCTTGATCCTCGAACGGCCCCCTAGTCGAAGACTTCGTCTGGCGTCTGGCGGCAGTTCGGAGCGAGACGCCGACACGACGTACGACGAGTATTTTCGTTTCGAACTTATCGAGCTCCGGAATGCAATTTAATTTTTGTTATCGTGTTACTCGTTGTATATAGACAGTTTTATAGACCAAATTTTATATAAAATGTGTCTGTTGAAATAAATCATTATCATGGTTTGGAGAACATAACGAGAACGTGCCGGCTGCTGATGTAGAAGTGCGCGTAACAGGTCTTTGCATATCCTGTCGAGTGGCGACCGGCGACCGGCGACCGGCGATCGGCGACCGGCGACCGGTGACCGGCCTCCAGAAACGGCTTTTAAATGTCCGGCTTGATGAAGTTGACCGGAACGCACCAAGGCAGAAAAAGATCGGTGAATCCAAAAACTTGGTTCGGCTTGTATTCGGCTTAAAACTGTCGAGTTATACCATCGTCATCATGCATCGTCGTCATCTAATTCACGACGAACAAGTGACAGTGATTGAAAATTTGCGCGTGCTCGCGAACGATCTAATACGAAAAGAATCACGAGAATTATAAGATCCAAGCTACATCGGAGCTTGCTTCCAGCTCCGTTCTTCCCATTCAGGCACGTCGCATTCATCCGGCGCGCGGCACAGCGCGGGGCGGCGCGGCGCGGGAGCAACAGCAGCCAATACGCACGCATACCTATATATATGCGAACAATTGGAAGAAGAAAGCGCGTCCGGTTCGCGTTTTGTCCTTTAACGTGTGTTGTTTCCTTCGGAATATCCAGCTCCAGCTAGAAGAAGAAAAAATAGTGATACCACATAGTGATCGCCGATCATTAGCGTTCTTCCTGACTCCGAGGTGGAGCAGCCACGAAAATAAGAACGAGAAGGGATTACGAAATGCCGTGATGTCGTGTGCCAATGGGAGAGGAATGCCGATGCCGGCGCGTTGACGCGGATCTGTTCCTCTTCCCCTGGTGGAGGTCGTCTTCGAGTGTCGCGGGATGCAACCCGGGCACCGGGACGTCATCCGGACGAGTTCGAACGGTTGGCGATCGACCAGGCTGTTCTGACGATCACCACGATCACTCGTCTCTCCGCGATTCGTTTCTCCGAATCTCCGTATCTCCGTATTTCTCGTAAGTATAGAAACAGTTAGTGGAAACAGCTATAAGGATCGCCAGGTTCCGGATCTGTAGGTTCTCAAATCCGGATCGATTTGATACCGAAGTAATATTACGTTGGAGAGTAACACTATTAAAGTTTTTATTTCACATAGTTGCAAAGCGCTTGGTATAACGGTACTAGAATCCGCTAGTATCGAGACTTATTGTTAGTCTCTGATAGGTATAGGAGTGTATTACTTTTTGATGTGCTCATATAAAAGTTTCAAGTTTCGCTAAGTTTCTTAATACCATTCGCGATATAGCAATACTCGATAGGATCCCATTTCTACTCCCATTCCTTCGAGGAATGCGTTTTTTTCTCGACGATCAGATCTGTTGTCGACGAATAATTGAGAGTTTTAAAAGAAAATTAATTAAAAACCTTCTTTAAAAGGAGAGATATAAACTTATGTAACGCATTTAATAAAGATAAATATAAACTTAAAACTAGTTCATAAAACAGGAATTAGAAATGCATATACGATCTATTCACTCCAAGAACTCTGTGACTGGTAGCCGCGAGATTGACGAAATTTTCGTGACGCAATTAAGTATCGATCGTTCTGACGGTTTCGTGAACGAAGTGATTGCCTGAAGGAATTACCGTTAAAGCGATCGTGACCTCGATCTACCTTTGGTGGATTCTGTATACAGTAGATCCGCATATTTCTGCGAGTGTACCTAAATAATTTGACTGGATTTGCTGCTCGTTCGGTTCGGAATTAATAATAATAATATAAATAAAGATAAAATTTTTATCTTGATTGATAATTAAGTCACACTTATCGATCGCCTTTACCATTCAAAAATAATAAGATGCACGCGATCGCGAAGGACATCGATCGTCCTTGACATTTTTTTCTCTTGGAGAAATCGGGAACTGTATACACGTATCGTAGGTATGTCCGTGCACCGCACCGGTGGCGGTGCATAGAATTTCGTCGAATACCGTTGATCGCGGCCGCACGCTATAACAAATTATGAAAGTGTGCGAAAGCCTAGAGAAGAGCTAAATACGCTCGGCTCTCGTTCCATCGACGAATATCACATGATTGTACGCTTTAATGACCCAATTCAATCGGTTTTAATGACGTCAATCAAAAAAACCAGCCAAGGATTCAATTTCCGTTATCGACGAATAATGAGAACGCGCGATAAATGCATACCGAGTAAACCAGCATTTTACCATGTTAATCGACAGATTTTATAACGAACGGCCTTGATATTTCTTTAACGAGTCGTTAGTCATTGATGACGGAGGAGGTTTTCATTTGATCGTCACATTTTTGTCATTTTCTTAACATTGTAATTTGTAATATAGTTCCATCATTTTTAAATTTTCGTGACTTAATTTGAGACTTGCTTAGCAATCCGTCGTCAGTCGAATCACATTTAATTAATCGTCATTTGTTCCGCTACTTTTAATTCGTGGAAGTCAAGTAATTAATTCAACTGTCGAAGGACAAGCGCGATCTTCGCGCGCCAGATTGCCGTTCTTATGTATAATTACGCTAGATAGATGCGAACAAAGGAAATATACAAGTTGATAACAACAATATAACGTATTATAATATGCGTTATGGCGCAAGCGAGATGTGTGATCTGTCGAGGAAATTATAATAATATACTATACCTGATATTCGTAAGTTTCAACGCAAACACTCGCATACCGTAATACTCTTCGTTGTAAATGTTCATCATTACTATCATATGGTCATTATTATCGGTTGGACAGTTTATATTAAGAATATTAAAGAATTGTGATATGTGAAGTGTAAAGAAGTATTTCATATTTCTAAAACATAAAACGCTCTATTATAGACCATAATTTTGCATTCAAGTAAACAAGTTGCCAATCACTTCTGATCCTAAAAATAACTGTGCTTCATGCAAATTTCCATAGTAATTTTATTAAAATATTTCTGAAAGAGGATTCTAAAATAGAGCTGCGTAATTACACGGAACCTTTTATAAATTCGTTTAGTTAACATTTGCAAATTAAGAGGCTCTTTTCTTTTTTAAATAGCTTTATTAGTATTCATTAGTATTCGATATTTACTTTACAATTTATGATACGCATATGGTATCGATTTATGGTCACTGTCACCTTTTAATTCATGAAGGCTAACTAGTTTAACTTATTAGAATTTATTAAAAATATGCGATGATAATTAAGGTTATTGCATTATCTTCTTGAATAAGAATGTACAGATGTGACAGATTGATAAATGCATATCACGACATATCGCGATCATGGATTATGCGTGCACGTTTTCTAGAGATGATAAAGTATAATCTTTGCTTATGGAGAGAATGACGTGTGTAAAGACCAATATGCGCGACTATAAGCTTGACCCCCGGTTCTCCTCTCGGTAACGGTTGTACGATCCAAGTATCACAACCTGACATCCCTGATAAAGTCGGTCGTAGCGCAACAGGCGTCACGTAATGTTGCACGTTGCGTCTCCACGTACATCAATGTCGAATAACACGACAGAATCTCCGAAGTGTAATTATATATAAATTAATTTTTCACGTCTACGGCAGCGATATCATTTTGGATCCTCTCAAAGATGTCACGATTTATGAGAAATCATACATCTTTTTGTCTTTTCTTAAAATTCTATCGTAAAATTTATATAAAAATCAACCAAGATTTAGACTTTATAGATGACCTAAACGTGTCGTGGCGACACTGGCGATGCGACGTGGTAGCGACCGAGCGACGTTACACAAAAAATAAATGCGCTAATATAAATATTAATTAATGTTAGGAATATATATAAACAAAGATATTTGAAGCATTCTCGGCGGGAAAAGACAGCTGTCGAGAGAGATATTTTTTGAATTTCACGCGTCTCACGCGCGCGTTACACGCGTGCAGTTACCGGAATAGGAAAAAAAATGATCGCTCGATCGCCGTCTGTCTCGCGCCTTTCGTCGCAAACGATCAGATAAAAGCCGAGTGGCACCCATGTCGGTCGAATCAAAATTGCATCCACACGAGAGAAGGATCGTGTGCAGTTATATCCCTCGACGAGATGCGACGAGATGATGACGTGCGTGCGGCCGGCAATTTAAAGTGCCATTTGCTTCCTGTGGTAGGGAACAACGGCCTCGTTTCGACATTCAATGCAGTGCCGTTAAGTATTTACGTATAACAGGCTTAATTGCCACGGTATAATACGAAAAGTGATTCATTAAACTACACGTTTAGTATATGCGCGAACACATGGTCGGCAAGAAGGAGAGAAAAAGCAAGAAAAGAAAGAGAGCGATACGAGCTAAAAATAGTGAGTCTTATCGAAGCGTGACGTTCTCCAGGGCGCGGTTGAGGCAAATTTTAAAGAGATTGAAAAATGAGAAATTGGAAAATAAATAAAAAAAAACCTATAACTGATGAAGGACAAAAATACACATGACAAAGAATAAAAGAAGCGAAGCATAAAGATATACGCATAAAGATAACAACGTAATTTCTTTTTTAATTAATTTTTTAAAAACATAATTGATTAAAATTATCTAATATATATCTATAACGTGGAACGTTCTATAAGTTATCGCGCCACATTATAAATGATACCAGGCGATGGAATTCGTTTTTGTTCTGTTCGAAAAGTGAAGGAGGGACCAGAGAGACGAACCAAGTATTTGATAGAGACGAAAGACTTGAAACGCGAGTTTTATAGCTACACTTGTACGCGAAAGCTGCCATGATGCTGCAGAAAATCCGGATCACAACATACGCTTTCCAATTATATGTGTAATGACAAAGTCAGGCATGTATGAATATTCTTACGGAATAACAAATAAATTACTCTACGAGTAATTATTTGCTATGGTATTGAAATTTGGTGAAGAAATATTCATACAATCGAAGTCAATATACTCGAATCATCTCGAATATATTAACATCATTCGGTTGCAACAAACGTATCGATATGCTTACGTCTGCTCGTTGTGAAATGATACCGATTCATATCGTCGAAGTCATTGGGGAAAGAAACGATTCTGATTAAGTATATGTTATACTTTTAAAGTTCCGATATATACTTGCTCACGTTACTTGCTCTTCAGTTTCAATATTGATTTATTAAGTTAAGTTGAATTTAACTATTTGTAAGAATTATATAAGATTGATTTTCATAAATCGTAATAAAAATATATTCAAACGTTTTCTTGTAAAGTGATTATTAATTAGATATTAATTATCAATTACAAATTATCAATGATATTATCTGATTTTTCTCGGAGATATTTATATTAATTACGAATGTTGTTACATGTTTTAAAAATATATAAAGTAACATATTCATACTATAATACTTTCAGAAAATATCTATATCTACATATATTATTTGTAAGTACTATTAATTATTTAATTATTGTGGTATTGTATTAATTCTATTCCAAAGAAATCATTATCATCGAATCAGTCATAATTCAAGCACATTTGTGTCGTGACAATACGTAGGTAATTACGAGTGTCAATTAATCGACGTATTTAGTTATCTATTTCGTATCTGCTATTATACCAAGTAACACATGGTGCCATACTGTCATCGTGTAAATTGTAAAACATAAATGAGCCTTGGAACCGTGTGGCACCGCCGAGCGTGCTGCGTTGAATCAAAAGAGTTCACGCCGTGCTTGATACATGCGGCACGTGTGTGTGTGTGTGTGTGTTGTGTACGACCAATTGCAGACGATATTGCACGACAGAATGCTATCTCGCTCTCGAATCGCGAAGATCGACGATGGGACGAGGCTGGTGAAATCGCCTGTTATAGTTATAGAGCGTCCCCGCGCGCCGTTCTATTCGCGCCACGATCTATCCTTTTCTGTACCCCCCCCTTTTTTCTCTTTCCTTCTCCCTTCATACAATTAGGGTTAATTAGCACGCGTAAGCGAGAAATCGCAATTGGAGCAGGCGAACGTACGACGAGCCAGCAGTAGCAGCAGTAACAGCAGTAACAGCATCACTCGCTCTCTCTACTCGACTTTCCACAAAATCGTCCTCGCTGGACTACGCGCATATGTCGTCATTTCTCCTCTCTTTCTCTCGAGCGACCATTGAAACCGGTCTAATTTCGATGATTTCAATTCTTGAGGCTACATATATGGAAGAACGGAGCTGTTGCGATATAACGAAAATTTGCGGTATAGCGTAATAAAAGAATGCAAGTGTCATTTGTGACATTAATTATCACGCATGACAACAAACGTGAGGAGTAGCTTTTTTCTACTTTTTCCGGGAAAATAAATGAATATTATGAAATTTGTTCTGTATAAAAATTGTTGTTATTCTTGTTAATAGAAACGTAAGTTGAAATATAAGCAATTTGTTAACAGAACTTATTATTATATGTCAATAATCTTAAGTCGTTTTTATGTGTCTGTTCATGTCGAAGCTTGAATTTATCGAAAGTATGCCGTGGCTATTATTGAATAGTCTCGGTACCTTCATTCTAAAGCTATCAACGGTTATATTGTCAATTTAAATCATACTGGCGATTTCGTGCGGGATAACTGACGTGTAGGACTTGTTTATAACTTCTTTAACACTTTCCATCTTTCTTTGTAGCGGTTAGCAATGAAAGAAGAAATCGCGGAGGTGCAACGGAATTACATAAGACGCGGAATGCAGATGCACAATGCATCTTGCACGAGCATGCGTAATAAGTCTTAACTTCATGATCCCAAAATATCTTTTTATTATAATTTTATTAGATGAGATACGAATGTATCTTAATACATTCGGAATATTATACTTTTCGTAAGAATTTCAAAAATTTGCGTTACCACCTGCATATCGTTACCATATGACGACTGCGAAAATAGTATCTGGTTAATTCAGTTGCGTAAAGGTAGTTAAAATCCGAACGAATTAAATCCGGCGGATTAATATTTTCTGCAAAAGTTATAAAATCATTTAGAATCTCGCGTCATCAGCCACGAGAGATACAGCCATTGTGACTCAGCTACCATATATCTCGTGTACGCAACATTGACGAATAATTTATCGGCGACTGACGCAAGGATAGAGGATTATCGACAAAGAGGTGTACGCACATGCGAAAGATATTGCCGTGTAAGAAACGTTTAAAAGCGGGATAAACAGATTTTTTTCTTTTTTGCGAAGAACGAGGAAGGCGAGAGTTCGCGGATGTTTTTTGATCGAGGACCTTGAAATGTAATCACGATTGCGACAAGAATGCACAATTATTTAGCGACGTTGTGATTATATTAACGTGTGATTAAACGCATGAAAGAATTATTTTCCAATAAGATTTTATCGGTGGTCTTGAGCTCGCGCGCAGATATACAGGTACAATACATACATGAGCGTGTTATCGTGTATGCACATTTGCAGTATTGGTCAGAAGGCGACGGATGTGGTTGCTTCGATAGAGAAATATATGATAGAGAAATAGGCTGCTATATATATATATATATATATATATATTCACTCTTTGCATTTTGCGTAAATATATGCCGTTTAACCTTCTTCTTCTAGTGAGAGCTGTATTAAAGAGATTTAGAGAGATTTTAATATTAAACGTCAGAGTTAATTATCGCGGTTAATAATTAATACTGGCTAATGGCTAATATTGTTAATTTTACCTCAAATTTTATCGTCCTTACACTTCCTTCTTACTAAAAAAAAATAAAAATTACTGTTAGCAATAAAGAGATTATAGAGATAAAAAGCAGTGTTGCAAGCAAGATTAAAGAATTTCCCTCAATTTC
This sequence comes from Temnothorax longispinosus, assembly GCF_030848805.1. Lineage (NCBI taxonomy): Eukaryota > Metazoa > Arthropoda > Insecta > Hymenoptera > Formicidae > Temnothorax > Temnothorax longispinosus. The sequence continues at coordinate 7,129,478 of NC_092361.1, forward strand.
AGAATTTCCGCTTGGGACGAGGAGCCAATATTTGCTTATCTTCTCTGTCGAATGGAGATTCCGGAGAGAAGTGAGTTAAACTTTGCGTGCCCACATTTTCGGCTCGTTATTAACCTGCTTTCTCTTAAACGCTGATGGCCGTGTCGCGTCGTCGCCTGTAAATTCTATCGCTGTCAGCGTTGACCGTAAATAAATGTTAAACTTTTTCTTAGGAATATCTTATCTTATCCCTTCTAAGCTTGGCTAAGCCAGCTTCAAGCATTCGCGTCGTCTATAACATCAATTTATTTCATCTTTAGTTATTGCAAATGATAATGATAATGATTCGTTTATTTAGCATCGTCCGTGATTTTGGAGCGGAATAATAAATGTAGGAAGTACATTTAAACATTTTCAATATTTTTTTATTAATATATTAGAATTTTAAATTTAAACGATGGTAAAAATGCTGTATTAGTTAAAACGACGTAAGTATGAAAATTATCTGTCAATTATCAAATCTTGATCAGTATATAAAGAATCGACATCTGTGTGAAAAGTAATTTATTCAAACAATGCTGAAAGAATAATTTAGACCTACTTACAAGAGAAAAATTTTCGAAAAAATTCTCAAATTTCTTTTTTGATGAACACAGACTCAACATAATGGAAGGGCTGTATTGAACGATGACGATTGAGTCGATATGAACGCGTTCGTTCCGCGCAATTTGCGTTCTGGCCGGCCGCGGCCGCTGCGTCGGTCCGCTGTTGTGCGGGATTGCTAATTCCGAACGGAACGATAAGAACGGGGCCTGAATTAAACGGGAACGAGGTGGCATCGCGCTCGCACGTACGCGAGTTACACTTTCGCATGCAATTGCTACTCCGCGCCGACTCGATTTATCGAGCTTAGCGTGTGACGGTAAATTAAACAAATTATCGTTAATTTGTGATCCCTCGAATGGACAATCGCTTAGTTTAGCAAATGAGATTCAGAATAAGTAGGTACTTCTCGGTAAAAATTGTCAAAATTATTGCAGTAGGTCAAGGTGAAAATGTGAAAATTTCAGCGAGAATGCCCCATATGTATTTTGTTCATGCTCTAAGTAATTTAACGTGTAAGTTATGAAATTTTTTGGAATAAACCCAAATTTTTATTTAATGATTATTTTGATTAGAAATCTTTTTTTAGAACATGTTCTTTTCACTATATCAATGTTTTCAGTTATCAATGTTATTCAGTTTATCAATGTTTCTTTTACATTGGAAAGGAAAGAGAAATCGTGTATACCTTTTCGTCCAAAATATCTCTATATATAGAAATTTGTTAGAATTTTAATTAACATATATGTGGACAAAATATGTAGATATCAGGAAGGAATAATAACGTTTCATAAATATATATATACAAATACTAGAAGCAACAAATCAAACGTGGCAGAAGTAAAGTCTTGATGGAAAATCCTAGGTTGCGGTCAAACTTGATCCTGAGAGTCCGCCATTATCGCGCTTAGGTTTAGAAAGAGAGGAAAGGAAGAGACTAGACGTCGTCGAGGGGAAACATCGTCGAGCAAAAGGCTCGAGGTGGTCAGGAAGGGAGGAGGTTAGTTGGAGCGAGGTGCAAAAGGTGAAAAACAGTTTGCCATCAGCATAACCGGTTCCACGTATCTCCGAGCGGGTCTCGCGCTCTTCTCTCTCTCTTTCTCTGTCTCTCTCGTTCTCTCTCGTTCTCCGGAGACTCGCCCGATCCGGCCAACGGGGTTTCGCCCGACAGGGTCGCTCGCTTTCTTGATGATAGTCGAGTACTGGCTACCGGTAGCGGGTGTTTTTATACAGTTAAAGACATTATCTCGTCTCTTGCCCTAAATTCTGTTGACTAGTCATGGGTTATTTCGCAGCTTTCATCTTGTTCACTCTAAACTCACGAATAAATCATCACATTCGCTTTACTTCATCTTCTCGAAAGCAATGACTTTTCAACGTTGTAACAAAAAAAAAATGCTTTCCCGATGGTTTAATTAAATAAAATTCCATGTGGATTCTATATTTTAATTCGAATTGTTATCCATTTAGTTACGCTTCTATACATATATATTACAGACCTTAAATTTATTTATAATAACCTATTATTCGCAATTTTTATTTTCAAAATAAAAAATAATACAAACTAAAACTTGATAAATTTATAGCGAAATTAATTGCTTGTGTAAATAAATCTATCAGTATCTTCAAAATCTCAATAAGGGCGGAATAAATACTTGTTGTTCAAACGATAAAATAATTAGTAAAATTCTGTCTCTTTGCACTATATACTTTGACGGTCGTCTTACGGTTCAATCAACACTTTGTGGACAATGAACTTTTCTGTTTCAGATTCGGGTTTCAGAACGAGAAAGAGGATACGGTTAAATAGGACGGGGATTCAGCGTTCCAGCTGAATCGTCCGGGCGGTGATCGGGAAGACGCGTCGGGGGAAGACCAGCAGGATGACAACGATACAGAATTGCGGCGGCAGTTCGTCAAGATGCGCGAAGCGTGCCTTCGTCTTCGTGTTTGCCTGGGGATTGCTGATGATCGCGGCGGTACAGTTCCGTCACTTGGAGAACAGGGCTTTGCGTCAAGATGGTAGTCCTACCGGCGAGGATGGCATCGGTAACCCAGTGGAAGCCGATGGCATCAGCAACGATCGAGGTGCAAGCCAGGGTTTTTCAGGGAGCTTGAGTCTGCCACGATATCTCTTGCAAAGGTCGTCATTGGGCGATCTTACCAATTCTGGCGGTAATGGCGCCCTGTTGACCACCCTGACTACTCTTAGAAACCGTTTAGAAGCGACGACGAGTCCGCTCGAGCTGGAACCGTTGCTGGATAAGAGACTTGCCAAGACCGAGCAGCAATTGATCGAAGAGATCGCCGAGAGAATACCGAGTCTACCGCTAAGCGATTGGTCGAAAAATAGCAGACTGACAAAACGGGGCAACGAGAGCTGTGCGAAATACCCACAGATCTACGATCTGGAGTTTAACAATATCTATTGGCAAACCCTGCGAACCAGCAACGGCACTTTCCAGTTTTTCGGCGCGTTCTACGACAATCGGAAATTATCCAAGATCGGGCCGGCGGTGAGGATCGTTGGCATGATCGATCGGATTGAACCGATCGTGAAGACGTATTGTCAGTTATGGTACGAGGGCGAGAGCGAGCCCAAGATCATCGAGACGCTCGAATACAAGTACATTTGGTATCCAAAATGGGGCAATTACAAGCAGGGCATTTATCAGCCATACGTGATAGCGTGTAGGGTGCCGCCGCAAGCGTATGGCAAACCACCGTCGTCCGTCTCCATCGTGGAGAAGCGTTGCGACACGGCCACCAACCATCTCCGAGTGATTTATAACAAGCCCGAGCGTAAGAAAGATTTTGCGGTGTGCGTAAAGGGTCTGGACTTTCTGCACGAGGATCTATCGGTCCGACTGGTCGAGTGGATCGAACTCATCAGCCTACTGGGTGCCGACAAGATCTACTTCTACGAGCTGCAGGTGCATCCGAACGTGACCAAGGTGCTGCGGCATTATCAGCGTCTGGGTATAGTGCACGTGACCCCGTTGACCCTGCCGGGCGGACAGCCTAACGTGCCCGCCTTCCAGCACATGTACCTCACGAAGAAGACCAATCACAAGCGGCAGAACGAGCTGATACCCTACAATGATTGTCTGTACAAGCATATGTACGAATACGAGTATATCGCCCTGTTGGACGTCGACGAGGTGATTATGCCCGTCAAGGACGCGACCTGGCAAGAGCTGATGCGTCGGGTGTTGCCCAAGGCCCTGCAAATACGGAACGAGACCCGCGCCTCGTATAACGTCAGAAACGTCTACTTCCTCGACGACCTACTGCACTCTCACGGTTACTTCAAGGACATACCCAAGTAAGTAAGGTTTCCACTTTCACGCCGCGCAAATCGACCGTCCGTGAAGGGAACGCGAAAAGGTGCTGGATGGCTCTCGCACTTCGCGCCGCCGGTTGTCGGCGTATCGTATCACGACTCACGACTCTGTTTTAATTCGTCTAATTGTAAAATCGCGACGGAGGAATAGAAAATTCGATAATCGATTGAATATGTCTATCTTTTTGTGATAATTGCAAGAGGTAAAATATGCAATTCGTGCTGAGGTAAATATGTGTATGTTCTAATTTTCGTTTTAATATTAATATCGCTGAAATAATTAACTTTTAGAATGTGAAAGACTTGGATTGTTATAGTTTTGCTACAAGAAAAAAGTGTTTCCACATTTATCTGAAGTCTATCCATATATATCCATATATGGACATGTACACACACACACACACACACACACACACACACACACACACACACACACACACACACACACACACACACACACACACGCACAAGAGACGCATTTTTTATTCGAAAATTGTCCCCGCAGGTATATGCACATGCTTCAACACGTATACCGCTCGAAGAATTTTACGAAACCAAACCAATACATCAAGTGCTTCCATAATCCGGAACGAGTGGTCACTCTGCACAACCATTTTCCGTTGGCGTGCCTGGGCGCCGGATGCACCAGTTACCCCATTGAGACCGAAGATGCCCAGCTACAGCATTATCGCGCCGACTGCGTTCGATCGCTGAAGAAAACCTGCGTAGAATATCGGGAGAACAGCGTGATAGACACGACGATATGGCGTTACAGAGATAAACTGATCAGCAGGGTCACCGACACCCTGAAGACGCTCGGCTTCTTCGGCCCGAGATAGCGTTGGAGATTGATCTCTCCTTTTTCTTACTCTCATTTCTCTCTCCCATGAAGATTTGATCGGTCGCCGCGGGAAGAACGAAAGAATGGGTTGTGCGCGGGACGAGAAGCGATGAATCTATCAGCGGGAGGTAATTGCCGGTGGGACTTGATCAGAGATTTAATCGAACAGATAATCGGGATCGGTGTAACCGGTAAAGTGGATCCGTTTCTAGTGACAGCGTAATATCGCATCTTATACTTCTATGTGTTGTCACGTGCGCGTGAGAGAAGAGTGTGGATCGGTAATTTCTGTCTGATAATAGCGTTACAAATATGCATATCAGGTCTTGAACGACAAAATATTTTAGCCTTATTAAACGCAAGAACGTTATCGAGATTGGAATGATGATCGTTTGTAAATTAATATAGATGTCATCGTATCATCTAAAGTAGAATAGCGTATATAAAAAACGGATTAGCATCAAAGTTAAGTTTTCATTTGATCCACGCATATTTCTCTATTTTTTTCTTTTCAAGTCAAAGTTGACTTGTTAAATCTAATAAGAAATTTTCAAGTAAATCCATCTTCTAGAACTAGATGTTACAATTAGCGAAACAAAGTTGCAAATAATTTATATGAGAAATTATTAATGCTCAATTTATGCGAGTCCCATTAACACATAATTTTCGGGCACCCACACTGCCCGCGAAACGAGAATTGTCTCGAGGCCGAGCGTAATTGCGGTTCGATTTGTATCGATAACGAAACGCAAATTTTCGAATGGCAAATCGATCGACCGGATTATGTTTGCGATTATGAGAAAACTGCAGTATTCTTCTTCCTTTTTTGTAAATAATTTCTCTTAAGTCTTATATATGCTCAATATATGTAATACCAAGTCTGCGATTGATCGATAGCCATAGCTATAAGTGCAATGTATCGGTAAACGGATTACATTCGGTCTTGTGTGTAATTTTAAATTTAATAAAAGTTAAATTGTGGACTTTTAAAGTTGTGCTTTAACAAAGAGTATAAAAAATTTATATATATATACATATATAAAACAAAGTTGCAAGATTATTAGTTACATTATAAGTGCATTACATGTCGAAAATATATTTACAACTACGGTAACATATATGAAAATTTTCTTTTTTATTATTTAATTTAATGATTGAGAATATTTGTTTTGGAATGGTGCTAAAAAGTATCGACCACTGTTCCGACGACTGAAATGCTGTGAGGTGTATAAGCATCGATATTAAAGACTACTTTTAACAAATCTTCCGCAGTCGCGAAGCGGCTTTGATCTTTGTAGATTTTTGGAATAGAAATCAAAAGTTCAATTGCTGTCATATTTGATAAGCGAGGAAATAAATAAACATAAATAAAATAGAACGGAATACAACGAAATACAGTCATATACATGATCATATAGTATATTATAATATTATGTTCTATATCTCAATGTGTTTATTTTAATTTTAATTGGCGGTATAAACATTAAATTGTTCGATATATCATGGCATGTATTCTTTAATGAGAATATGACGAGTATGATTGTTTCTCAGTCTCGCCAATTGGTTTTAACCGCTTCGTGATTACGAAGACCTTTCTTTCTTATGGTGAACCTCGATCGCTTTCTACACAATAAAAATTGATTGCTTTTTACTATTCGACATAAAATTCGTCGCTTGTAAAAGCAAGAGGGCGATTCACGTTTCACCATGAGATATATCAATATAAAGGGACCATTGTAAATAAGAGTCAATAAGAGACAGAAAAGTTGATTCGCATGAAGATGTCTGTACGCGAGAATAATATTTGTTAAAGCTTACGTGGGCAGTTTTTTATGTTGAAACATTGCGGATAAAATGATGTCTTTTATCTTCTCTTATTAAAATTATATAAATTGAATAAAATTTTGTTTTTATTTACACATAACATATTATTATGTAGCAATATGTTTTACGCATACGCCCACAAGAGCAAGTGCTTTAAGTATTAATATTGATTATAAATATGGCTCAGAATAAAACAAATTAAAATAAAATTACATTAATCAGCCGACCCCAATTACTTAAAAAGACAAGTATTCTTCAAATTTAACTGGTGAGAAAAGTAGAATGAGTTTCTCGTACAATCAATATTCATGTGCTGTTTTACACGATAACAATTTTTTGTTTGCTGTAATAATCCTTTGATATGTGTCTTCAAGATATCTGTGTTTGTAAGATAATAAATTAAATTACAAGGAGATATAAAAAAATACCTTACTTATGTATCTCTAAAAAAATCCTGTATTTATTATTAACTTTATTAGTATTAGCTGCGTAAATTTTTTTTAAGGTGAATAACAATATCGTTTTAAAATGTGTTCGCTTTATCTTGTTGCGATTGGCATTAGTGTCATTTGAAATGCCTGTTGACTTATCGTGCATGTGTCCAAATTGTCGGATGTTATCACAGCGTGATGAGTCAGCACGCCGCTCGACATGCGACAGGATAATCGATGGCGATTGCAATATAAGCTCCCATCAACCCAGACAACAATGTATATGATACCGAAGGAAAGAGACCTCAAAACGCAACTACAAATATCCTATTTCCTATTAATCAACGAGTCGTTCGTTTTATTTGTCTGAGTTTCCAAAGATATTTTAATAATATCTCTCGAGACATAGCGCTACAATTTTCGAAATGTAAGAATAATTTTATGTAAATAAATTTGTATGTGTGAAGAAAGAGACATCAAACGAAGCCCTGGTCACAAATGAGAATTTGCAAACAAAGAAAATTATATCGCAAAGTACATCAAACGATATAACTATTTAAATGCAATTTTAATTAAGAATATATGATAGATTGATGTACTATAAATAGTATAACTTTTTTATCGTAAACAATTTAAAGTTGTTATTTATTAACGCTGAACTAAAGTTATTTAATTTATATTTCAATTGTATCACATAAAAGAAATATTTTAAAGAAGTTTTCAGATTATTATATTAATGAAAATTTTTAATAAAAATATATATTTTCTATTTTCGCTCTTCTAAATTCTCATTCGCATATCTCGCATTGCCGACTGGCAATATTGCAGAATATATAGGATTCCTTAATTTCGAATAAAATATATAGACACCGATAAATAAGGTGACTGTAGATAACCGAATAGCCTTCCGAGGGTATACGTTTTGCCAATCGATCTCGTTATTTTCCTATTGTCAACAAGAAATCTAATTTAATGCAAAATCTTTACATTGCATATAAAGAAAGTAAACTATAATACTTCTTTTTTTCTTCTTTTAAAAAACAAAATTTTATTATTATAATTTTAGCAAATACATATATATGAAAATTTTCGTCACTTTATACTTTTAAAGACGCCTTACATAGTCGATTTTCAGAGAAAGGTTTTTATATTTGCCTTTGATTTTTCAGTGATTACTTCGAGTTTCGATGATTCGCAGAGGCGCGTAATTCTTTAACAAAGGCAAAACTCTATTATAGAATATATATATATATATATATATATATATATATATATGTATTTTTGTGTTAACACATATCCGCGTGCGTTGCGCTCATCTCATCGATCCCGTTTTTCTCTGCAAATAGCCGTCACTAAAAATAAAGCGTCTTCCCTGGTCGTTGGTTTCGTGGAGAATCGCGTTGCGCAGTACTCCTCTGTGTGCTTTGCCCGAGACCGTCGTCATTCGCCACGAGCGGATTTACATGATCGGCGGCCTCATGTTCATTCATGTAACCTCCGCATAGTCATATTAATACACGCCGCCACGATAATTACCAATGCCGGACGTACATTCGCTTCGGCGCGGCGCGGCACGGCGTCCATCGCGCGACGGTCACATAAGCGCGATGTCGCATTATTCATCAAAGTATTGCATGTGTACCTATACATATATTGTACGTCATAATGCAATTCTTCAATCTCCTTTTTACGATAATCTATTATAAAGATTCTAAAGGTGTCCATGTCCGGCATGTCCCGTTAAAATTAAATGCGAGAAAAAGTCTTTGATCATATAGATAGATCGGCGTGCGCGCGGTTACCACCTTCTCCGCGGCCGCCTCGTTTTCCGAACAAAATTTCGACGCCGGCCGGGATAAATTTGGAACAACCGCCTTGCGGATGTAACTCAACTACGCTCCACGTTTTCAGCCTTAGTTTCGTGTCGAGGGCATGCGAGAGTCACACGCGTGTTCTTATGGCAGAAAACGCTATCGGATATTTGCGAGTGAACGAGGAGTTTATGCTGTGTCCATGTTGAAAGATCCTTCGTGACTCTAAAGAATTGTCCAAAGATTTGAAAAAACGATCGAAAGAGTTTTATCTTTCGTGACTGTGTGGTTGCGATTAACTGGAGTTATTAGCAGCCCTGATGTAACAACTTTAAACACTTTAAATTAAATAGTTACTGTGTTTGTGTGTTTGCGTTTGGTATATTTTTTTACAATTACACTACAATATCTCATTTGAATTTTTAATTTCCATTTTTTGTTTCATTATTCTCATATTTCGAAGTTAATATTTCTTTAACAAGCATTTAATAATTTCCCGAGTGATTAAAATAATCGAGAGCTTTGGCGATGTAAATGTTAACAAAATTGTGTTATTTAATTGTATATACATTATACATATAAAACTTCAATTTAAAATTGAATTGTTTAGAAAAAAATCTCTATCTTCATAGACTCTTATTAAGTTAAAAATTATCTTAATATTTTTAAGAAAAAAAAATTAATGGAAACAATCTGAGAACAAATTTTTTTATTGATTTTTTTTAAACTTATGTATTTTATTATACGTCTAGTACGAATAAATCACCGTGTTCACAATAGTGATTACATATATAAAAAAAAGAGAATAAAAACGGGATGAGAGCGCCGATTTTTCCAATATCTCATATTTTATATATTATATCTCATATCTAATATATAAAATATATAAATTTCAAAAAAATTTATAATAAAACTTTCTATACTGCATATTTATTTTCAAAAATATAGGTATGTGAGGAAAGTATTTTGTGGGAAAAATATATTTTTCATTTAATTGTTTGAATATGTAGGTATCTATAATATAATCCAACGTTGTAGTTTTAATATGTACATTCATGGTTATTTATTTATGGTTATTCAACATATCATATTCGCGACGCAGGAATTCAGCACGAGCAAGAAAAGTTATTTAAGAGGTTTTCCGATTTTATAGCCTTTCCTTTTTTCATTTATCAGAAAATCGAGAATTAATGCAATATTTACATACGCTCTCTCTCTCTCTCTCTCTCTCTCTCTCGATATATTTATAAATTCTATTTCCTTGAATTTAGATTCGCAACGATTACTTCCCTTTATATTTACATCACTCTTCAATATCCAAATTATATCGATCGGTTTATTTTTAAACAAATGTTGGATAGAAATATTAAATTCGACAACAACATCAATAAATTCATTTATACGTGGGATCAGAGGGAAAATCTAATTATTAGCAATTAAAGCTAAGTGACGAAGGTAAAGGGTAAAGCGCGGTTTCGCATTCGCTATGTAAATGGAGAATGGAGAATGGAGAATCTAATAAGAAGATATACCTAATACCCGCGATCTAAAGGAGGCAACTGGCAAGTAGAAAATGCCGCGCGCGCGAACGGAGGTGTTCGACGTGGTGGAAGTGGAGAAACCGTCGAGGTGCATCAAGTTCCTCCGGCTGCTATGGAAATTCAGCAGATGCGTCTTCTCTCACGTGACGCTAATCTCCTTGGTGGTTGCTTATTGTCTAATCGGCGCATATGCCTTCGAGTCACTGGAAGCGAATCACGAGAGGGAGGTAAATTGTGAGACTTCTAGTAAATATTGGGAAATTTCTCAATTCCTTTTTCTAATTGTAAATTGTAAATTGATAATTAAATATATAATATTTATCGCGTAATTTTATTGTGGATCAAAATTTACTGGGACAGAAATTGATTCGACACCGAAAGAAAAAAGGATACAGAGTACAGACAAATAGTTTCTCCCACGTCAAATATCCTACGCTCGTATGTCAATGAATTATTAATTGTCGCGAATGTCGCGATGCCAAGCAATGCCGAGATTGCCGAGTAAGCGCATCGTTCTTTACCTGCGCTCTCTTCGCTCTCTTCGCAGGTGAAGAAGAGCATCAAAAATATACGAGGGAACGTTTCGGAAAAGCTATGGGAAATTACCAAGGATTTCGACGTGTTGATTCGCAAAAATTGGACGGAGCAGGCGTTGAGCGAGCTGAAGGTACGTCTTTTGTTTTTTCCACTATAGTTTTTGTTAGATCCGTAGTTAGACCATAGTTTTTTAGCTTTTTATCTTTGTAAAACGACTAAAACGGAAGGATATGAGATTTACGAGCATTTACTATTTTACTTCTACAAGACTACAAGTAGATGACTCGACGAGTCATTAGAAAAGTAACACGCAAATGCAAAATGTTACTCTTTTTATGTTAAATTTGAAATTTGATACGATTCGACAGAAGATTATTTGTTCACGAATAATGCGCAATGCAGAAATTCGAGGATTGCCTCCTGAAAAAAATGGAGAAGGAAGGATGGGATGGCAGCGAAGAGGAGGATGATATTCAATGGACATTCGCCGGTGCTCTGTTTTATTCCATCATCGTCATCACGACGATTGGTGAGTCGATCGAAAATTTTAATACTCGCAAAATTGTTGGCACGGCCGTATAAGATATTAATAAACGAAGACAAGTTAATGGAAAGTTTTGTTTTCTAATTGGAATACTTGCTGTACGTATTGTTCAAAAATTTAATCTTTTATCATGCGTCCTATGTCGTATGAATCAATAATTCGGAGTAATTTATTCTTTAAAAAAGCGAAAACTCATTTGTTCAGAATTATTTTTACCAATTTAAGTGAGAATCTTTAAAGGAAGAACGATGCACATTTCATATAAGATAAGATAAATTCGAAAATGAGGCAATTACTATAAAATTTACAATGCAATACATTTATAGTTTACACTTGCAAATCGTACATGTAGTTTAACTTAAATTATTAATGCAAAAATTATTAATTATTAACGCAATTAACAATAAGTTTGTATTAAATTCTCATTTAATTGTGTGTCATATAATCGCTTAGTGAAAAATGTAAGTATATTGTGTATATATATATATATATATATATATATACATATGTGTATGTATTTTTGTATGGTATGTATGTCTCTCCACATACTTATATCTCTATCACATCTTTGGCATCACCATTGAGAATGAAGAAATATCGAGAAAAGATGTTTCGATCGACAAGAATCTGCTTATTTACTTTTCAGTATTTTCATACGTCTCCGACTTCTCGTTCGTCTGCGTTTGATTCTTGCCCAATGACCTCTCGTAGATGACATAATCGTCGAGTTCCGGATCGTAGCCATATGGCCGTAACGACCCGAATTCATTGCGATGACCATAACCGCCGCTATACGGTCCTGAGTAATAGTCACCGAAAGACGGATGTTGGTAGCCGCCGCCGTCGCCGCCGCTATACGGTCTTCGATTGCCGTAATAATTCGATGGCGCAAAACCATTCGGCCTGTACTTGTGCGGCGTATCCTAGGAATTATTATTATTTAATAGACGCGATACACGAGAATCGCAGGAAAATGTCGAATTACGTAAATAGATCAAACCTGGATTGAAAATGAAAATCAATAAAATGGCAATAAATATTTTTCTTTAACTTGGCCAAAATGATGATATTTTAGAAAATATAATTTGAATATATGAAATATATGAGAGAGAGCTCGTTAAATATACTCGTATTCTATATATTGGGAGTACATCAGTATTGTTTTTGGAAGTGCATGAATAGATTTAAACTCTTTTCGTTACAGGATATGGGTAATGATGCCCTCCCAGCCCTCCAGACAATCCTGGGAATCTTTTGCTGTTGAAACAACAGTACTTCTTCTCTCTCGCGCAGTGGCCCTAAAATCACCATAGATTAAACGTTAACGTTAAACCCAAATTTCATCAAATTTTTTGGATTTGCGAATTTTCGCGAGCAAACCCACGAACTTTCGATCAAACTCACGAATTTCAAGCCGGGCGATGGACAGTTGAAACTATATCTGCATTTGCAAGTGTCGAATTCGCGATAACGGGGGTCGTTTCTGACCCATGGTGGTACTGAATCCAAAATATCGTCGTGTCCGTTCGGTTCGAAACGAGCAGGTCTGAAATATATCATGCAATAGTGTGTCTCTACATTTTCTTACATTAAAAATTAACAGCTACATTTACTAACGCAACATTTACTTTGGAAAATAAGTTTTTAATTAAAGAGTAAAAAACCGAGTCGATATACGTAAGAGCGTTTAACCGCGTAATTGACGTATGATGACGTATGATGACAGTTTGAGGAAAAGTAATTCAACAACGAAATTTTATATATAAAATACATAAATCTAATACAATTTATGAAAAGTATATATGTATATATGTATGTATTGCTGATAAGTTAGCAGCCCGGGAATATGAGCTATTTCTCGTGAAATATTGTTCGCGGCTGGACCGTGCCTCGTACGCGATTAAATGTACGAATGGGGATATCTATAAATTAAGCGATCTCTGTGAAGAGGTGACGCTATATATTTTAATCGGATCATTGGAAATTTAATATAGAACAAGCCAGGAGAGTATATTGGTCGACGGAAAATCCCAATTTTCCGAGATTAATGAATCTGCTTGAAAAATGCGATTTAGCTGGCAGGGACTCTGATGAGATTACGTATATATCGTGCCGGATCGCACGATATTTTTAAATATAGTCTTGACAATTTTGAAAAGTTAATTAATCATCCAATTAATTAATAGTCGCGCATAAACGCGAAATATTTAAAAGAAGAAATATTTAAAAAGACTGCTGTTGCAAACAAAATACCTGCCAATTATTCCCGTTGGTCCACCGGGACCCACGAGAACACCGTTATTGCCTTGGTACGCGGGCGCCGCCGGTATCAGCGGTCTGCCGTTGGGACCGTAAGGGCCTGGATTCTGAGGTCTAAATCCTAACTGAATGCCGTTGTCGAATCTATCCAAATGCTCAGAAGGCTCCTGTACCTGATATCTATAAAAGTTGAGCCCGCGTGAGAGAAGCTATGCCGCCAAGTATCAAGCATGCTACAATAATTATAAGCTACAAGTACCCGATTCCTTTAAAGCTGATAGTAAATTCGGATTAAACAGATTAAAAATTAAAGTATTAAATATACCTATAATTAATAAATCAGATTGACAACACACCTGGCATCGCCGTCTCGGCTAGTTTTTTGTTTATCATCATTCCATGTCCAAGATTCATCATTCTCAGCGGTTGCCGTCGCGATCGTGATGAAAAAAATAAAAAAAAACGCGCGCATTTTTATCATCCGCCGAGTGGCAGAATCAAAACGATACGTCTTAACGCAATACGTCTTGCAATTAGTTAATATTGCCAGAAAAGAAAGACGTACGGCCGCGCATAACATTCGACGTCGACTAAATGAGAGTGAAAGTGAATCACGTCTTTATATGCATAGCGGGAAGGTGAACGCATCGCTACGTTTCGAGGTCTTTTCGAATGATAATCATCTGCGATCAATGGACTGTTTTCCTTTGTTTCCATGCTAATCCCAAAAATTCGGTTGCATCATGCAACACGCAATATCGTATACTTTAACTTTAAAATAAGTTATTCTTGATAAAAATACAAATTCAAAAATTTACGCGTTTATTAACACTAATAACGTGTAAATTTTAAATTATACACATTTATAAACACATTGGTAATATTTTAATAATTGATATTTCAGATTTGTACCTATAATGTCAATTATTATATGCTACTATTCGTAATGGGATAAGAGGATTACGGTTTTTTAAAAATTACTTCTGTCTTATAATCTTCTACGATCAATTATCCAATTGGAAAAAATTTATTTATGAAATGCATGTTTTAATCACATTACATTTTTTTTTCTTAGAGGGTATCACCAGCGAACCATTTCTTTAAATTCTTAGCTTTCTTTTAAATTTTATGTTTCTTAAAATAATTCTTATTTTTGCCTGCTATTGCTGATTTAATTTGCAACAGTCGTGATCTTTTCAATGCGCGAGATGTGTACGTTACAAAAGAAAAACACACACGTTGCAATATTTCTTTAAAATAAATATTCTATCTTTTGCTAGAAACATTTGTTTGGTTTTTATTCATATTTAGTAGAAACTAACGTCGCTTCAACGTGACATTTCAATTTAACATAAGAAGAATATTTAAAAAACAACCTTAATTTCTTTTGTAAAAGTAATAATTCAGTTTTTTTGTTGCTTAATTTAACGGTAAGTAAAATATCAGCATAAATAGGTTTAACAAAATTTAACCTAGACTAAATGAGATTTGCCGCAGCAAACCCAATCGCAGCGAATCTACAATGTAGTACAGCCTGCACATAGTAAATTTACAAGCGTAACGTTATTACGCGATATAGCGTGGATGGATTTTGAGGTAGGATTTTGAGGCCGATTCCGCTCCTTCGAGCGCCCGTCCTTCAAACTGGGAAAACCCAGTTCTTCGACTCCGAAGGAGAGAAGCCGCTTGGTTGATCGCACTAGTACGCGCTCTTTGACCTCCTTCTTAAAGTAAAATCAAGACACATGGCGTAACGTTCATTCCTGCGTCTTCGTCCCGCTCGACAGCGAAATTACCACCATTAGAGATTTTTTCAGCCTTCACTTTTGAAAAATACATCCTTCATTAAGTTATATTTGCTCACGAATCCGCATCAAATGTCGAACAAAAACTACAAGCCACAAGTGTCCGTAAAATTATATTTTTATTGCGTTGCCAATTTGCTACTTTAAAATCGTACATTGAAAAAAATATTGTTTAATTAAAAAAAAATTAGTTTTGAGTCAATAATTCAGTCACATAGTACATAGTACCAATGGCCAATTATTTTGAATCAAATTAAAATATTGTTCAGAATGAGATACTGTTTGCTGAGAAGTAATAAATTATTTATTATATACGAGATATGTACAGTGAAATGTAGAAAATATTTATTTATATAAATATTCCATCTACTGGTTTTTAATGTTGCGCTACTAAAATTGAGTAACTCTTTACCACATTTAAATAAACAGCAGTACTTTAAATTAAATTGAAATATAGTTCAGAATGAGATACCGTCTCCTGAAAAGTAATAAATCATTTATTATATACGAGATATGTAAAGTAAAATGTAGAAAATATTTATTTATATAAATATTCTATGTACTGGTTTTTAATGTTGCGCTATATAAATATTCTATGTACTGTTTTTAATGTTGCGCTACTAAAATTGAGTAACTGTTTACCACATTTGAATAAACAGTTGTTTAATTTGAACTATTCACAAATTAAATCTTCAGAAACGTTTGTTTTAGTAACAAAATATTAACTTAATCGTTTTATGAAAAACTCTGGCATAGACTTTAAATGGACTTAATATTTACTTAAAACTGAGCATCCGAAATCTAAAAATGAAGAAGCATTATCTCCTTTCAAATTAATGTTTGATTTATTACACAAAGTAGTAAGATGGTTTTCGATAAATATTTCATAAACTTAATAAATATTTATTAAAATATAATACATTATTATCTAAAATAATTAAAATTGACTTCAAATTAATTTTATATTGATTTATCATAACTTATCAAAATTTTGTATTGATTTATCATTATTTTATATTGATTTATTATGATTAAAATTGATTTATATTAATTTCATATATGTCTATTAAGGCTGCGTTCCAATATTCACTGTTACTACTGAAAATCTATAGTTTACGTCACGTACACTATAGATTTTCAGTATTGGCAGTTAATATCGAAACGCAGCCTTAATAAGCATATATGAAATCAATTTAAATCATGATAAATCAATATAAAATTATGATAAATTATGATAAATCATATTATTTTACAATATACATACATATACATATATACATACAAATATATATATATATATATATATATATATATATATATATAAATAATTCTTTGCTGAGATAAAGTGAGAAAGAGATGGATCACTATTTTCGCTATTTAATTTAAAACGAATTAGATAGAATCAATTTATGAATATGTAAAAAATAAAAACAGAATGATATTTATTTACAATATTAATATTATTAGCAACAGAAATATTTTCAATAAACTATCTTAAAAATATTATATGATTTTCTATCAGTTAACAAACTAATTCGAATGTAGATGTGCATAGATTTGCATTTCTAAGGAAAGGACAAACGTGTCAAAATAGAAAACGCTCTTATTTTGTGGCTGCTTTGAAATTCATTCCTGGAATGCCATTCTTTTATTACGAGATTAAACACGAGACTTTAAAAACGGTGGAATTTTATATTCTGGAGCAAAACAGCTACAAATAAACTAACAAATATGCATTTTTTATGTAAACTCTGAATATGCAAACTGCAAACTGCTCGCGAATATTTCAAGAATTTATAGAAAAATTGAATTCAAACTGTTGAAAACTGACGATCATGAATTGTTAGTAAATCTAAGAGAAAATCTATAATTCGATTAAGTGACCTCTTTCCAAGCGAGCTTACTAGCTTAAAGGCGTTAAAGGTGAACGATGCTCGATACTTTCACTCGTTTAGAACATGTTATGTCATTTTCTATTGCAACACATATTACATGCACAGATATATATTTTTAGATATTTTATTTCAAGTTCAAATTATAAATTCACCATCATCACCATTATCGTCATTATCAGTTATAAATTCAATTATAAAATGTAGGCGGATTAAATCTACAATTTTGGGGAATAGAAAAATTAAAAGGGAATAGAAAACATAAAAGAGATTGATAGAAAATAATATCAGCAGTGATAAAAGAAATTACTTATATAAGTATATATAAATAAGAAACAATATATAATAACAACAAATAATAATAACATAATTTGTGGGTATTTTTAAAAACTAAATACTTACGATTTAAAAACAACTGAGACTGACAAGAACGCTATATTTTACTTTAATTTGTTTAGCTTTCTTCTTCTACCAAAGTATTTTTAAATAAATATCTCCAAAATGCAAAATTGAATTAAACACTGTAATCTTTCGAGGATTAAAAAAATATTCTCACTACTTTTTGAAAAAAGCTTGCTGTATGAATTCGCGATATTTCACTTCCGGTCTCACCGGAAAGAACATTTTCTTCGCTTTTTTAAATTCATTTCCTGACACGTGATCTTTTTTTAAGTAATTTCCTGCTTTCGTAACTAAGATAAAAAATGGCGTACTTTTGACCGTTCCTCGCGTTCCTTTTGGCCTGCTTGTCACAATCTTATCACGGAATAGAAAATTAGGAGAGCTAACTTATATATAATATATATATATATATATATATATGTAGGTCTAGAGGTATGTTCCGGGACTGTTTACGTTTTTTGAAATGTACAGTCCTGGAATATAACGCATATATATGTAATCAGATTCAAAAAATTGTCCCGAAACGTGCCGTAGGACATGAATTTTTTCCAGGACAGTCCTGGAAACTGCCAAATGTCCTGGAATATACCGATGTAAAAAATAAAAGTCCCGGAACATACTTCCGGACCTACTATATATATATATATATATATATATATATATATATATATATATATATATATATATATATATATATATAAAATCTTATTTGCGATATTATTTTTTAAATATATTAAGTATATGTGTAAGTGATCTCTGATTATCGTGTTATGTTTGGAAAGTTATTATAATGGGTTGTACTACTATTTCAAAGAATCTGTTTCAAACAAGAAATTGATATTATTGATGTCCGAATCGAACGTCAATGTATTCTCTCTCTCTCAATCTCGGAACCATGGAATTTCTTGTTTACAACTGCATAAAAAATTAGTTTCAGCGATATTAGACGTGACTTGTCGATAAGAAATCGAGTTTCATTGAAATTTTTAACAGACGAACGTTATCCTTATCACGATTGAACCAACTAATCCTTCGACAATGGCAAAAATTCATTTCTTCGAAGTTGCTTGGCCCTCGCGATCGTGTCAGGCAACTTCCTTTTTCTATATTTTTTCCTTTTCGAATAATTTCCTGCCATCGACCTATTTCTCATCTCTTTCCGCTATCCTCTTCTTCTCCCCCCTTCTCTCTCGGTTTTTTTCTTCCCGTCGGAATAAGAATGTTACATTGCTCAGGATTAAAAAAATGAAATGGGGAATAAAGGTGAGATCTCGCAATGCGAGTAGATCGTAATGTCTTTTTGACATCTTGGGATTCTCGGAGACTTTATGTATTCACTATGAGAAAACGGAGTTTTTACTTTACATATAGGTACTCTTATTCAGGATACTTTCCCATCCTGGTTGCATACATAGTACGGTTCTGCACCTAAAATTTATACTGTATGCGAGGAAATTCTTCTTTTTTGGTAGTTGTGATAGAGAAAGAAGTTTCTATTATAAACATGACTATTTATAATTGAACAAAATCAGATAAAGATACTTATCATTTAAATACAATACTTATATCGCCTCATCATAATTAAATGTCATAGAAAGAGCTGTTCTTCACTCCAAAATTTTTTATCGCGCAAAGTCGTGAAATCAATCCTGCTCAAGAAGCGATCCAAATTGCCTTCGTCGCACATTTTGCTGTGGGATCGTACGTTCTGATTCGTTGTGACAAATGGCTTCTTTGGGGTAAAATTACAAAACTGGATCGCCGTTTCTATTTTCACGTTTCCCGAACGCGGGTAAATCCGTCCTTTCGATAAAGTGGAGAGACTTATTATAGGTGCATTTTGACTAGACTAGGTTTCTTGCAATAGACAACTTCCATCAATGAGGAATTAACAGAATAACATAATAAAAAGATCGATAAAGTTTATCCCGTTTAATTTGGAAATGGTAGACATTTTCTGACATTTCGTACAGAGAAGGGGGAGGTCGTAGTTATACATATATGTATAAAATAAATTAATTCTGTTCTTATATATTATTTACCTCATTGCAATTAAAATAACGGTTTTGAGATTTGCATAATCGAAATCATTTAAATAATTTGGATTTAAAAAGTAGGTAACATTGACCTACTTCGGATAATTTAATATCACACAGGCTTTATCATATTATTATTTTATCTACAAACAATATCGTATTTTAAATAGAAAATACTTATTTCTCAAAATTTTCAATATTTTTCAAAAATATTGTTCGACACTTTAGTACAACATCTCATTATAAAATTATTTTTTATATTTTTTCTACAGGACCTCCATAATACACTTTCTCGGTATTATCAGACATTTTTCACATAGTTATATTATTACTCAAATTAAAAAATTTAAAGAACTATGTATACATTTTTTTATTATCCTTGATTTAATAATAGAGAAATGTGAATTATTTCTAATAATTAATTTTAGAAAATAGTTATAAAATATTCGATAACCGGGAATGCAAATCACGCTGTCAAATAATGGGTCTTGTGTAACAGACGGAATAGTTTTCACGTATCATCGATAAGGAATCTCGGCGACCTTGACCCAGACTTGTAGATGAAATTGCGAGACTGTGCGAAGCCTCGAAAAAAAGATTCAAGGCCGAGGCGAGTGCAGCTAAAAACCTGAACGATCTTATCAACATTCAAATATCTATAGTTTTTCCAATTTGAGATATATATATATTAAATCTTGAATCTATAGTTTTCTAATTTGAGATATATATATACAGGGTGTTTTGTTTTAATCGCCCCAGGCAAATATCTCGAAAAATATGAAAGATACGGAAAAACGTTTTAGACAAAAGTTGTTTAGTTCGAAGGAGGACATAAGATGGTGTCATTGGTTTGACCATGGATGGTCGTTTAAAGCTCACGTGAACGACACCTTTAATTTCTTAAATGGAAACCTCTATTTTTCAATGCATATTCTTGTAGCTAATCTCGAGAGCTTTTCATAACACTATAATAAAGTATTTTTTCGTTAAGAACTTGTGGAATTATAAGGCTTGAAAGTTCTAGTATTTTGATATAAAATACAAAATATCTTGTAAAACATTAAGTTTTCGGTAATGTTACCTTAATACTTTTATGCACAGAATAATGAGACGAGAAAAAAAGACATAGTTGCTTTTAAGAAAAAGTATGCAGATGCGTGTTGCAAATTACATATTTTTTCTTAAAGGAAGTATGCCTTTTTTCATACCAATTGATTTGTCTCATTATTCTGTGCATAAAAGTATTAAGGTAACATTACCGAAAACTTAATGTTTTACAAGATATTTTGTATTTTATGTGAAAATACTAGAACTTTCAACCCTTATAATTCCAAAAGTTCTTAACGAAAAAATACTTTATTATAGTGTTTTGAAAAGCTCTCGAGATTAGCTACAAAAATATGCATTGAAAAATAGGGGTTTTTATTTAAGAAATTAAAGGTGTCGTTCACGTGAGCTTTAAACGACCATCCATAGTCAAACCAATGACACCATCTTATGTCCCCCTTCAAACTAAACAACTTTTGTAAACGTTTTTCCGTATCTTTCATATTTTTCGAGATATTTGCCTGGGGCGATTAAAACGAACACCCTTTATATATATCCTTGTATATATCTGCAAAACTCTTTATTTGCGATAACTGACGTAACCAAACAATAGTAATTTCGTATTACGAAATTGCTTCATGTAACTTTCGAATAAATCTGTGATCTCGCATAAAAATCTTTCTTTTGCTTCCTCATAGAGGAAGCTTTGTTTTCATAAATTTCGTATATGGACCTTTGATCGCATATAAAGCTAATTGTAAGTCTAATCAACCGAATTTAAAAGAATTATATATGAAATAGGAGTGAATAGGGGTAGAAAAGACTGAAGTAAAAATTGTTTTTTGAGTTTTTGATGCCAATGTGTTGCTCATGTTCTAAAATGTCGAAAAATCACGTTTGTACAAAATGTCTGTGTGTATGTATGTATGTGTGTATCTTTTTTTTTTTGTTTATGGTATAACTTCCGTAATTTTTGAGATATCGGGATGTTTTTTTTTATATATTTTTTTTTTATTGATAGAGTATCATATAAGGAAGTTTGAGATTGAATTTGGCGATGATCGATAAAGCGGTTCTTTTTATTTTAAATAAAATTTAGAATTTTTGCAGAAATGTAACTTTCGAAAATTTGGAGATATCGATCTATTTCTAATTTTATTATATTCTTCAGTCTTTTCTACCACTATTTCATATATAATTTTTTAAGATTTGGTTGATTAGACCCAGCTTTATACGCGATCAAAAGTCCCTAATTTTTAGAAAAATGTCTGTAATAGCTCTGACTTTCGCAAATTTTAAGATATCGGTCTATTTTTAATTTTATTATATTCTTTAGTCTTTTCTATTTCTATTTTATATATAATTCTTTAAGATTTAATTGGTCTCTGATATTTTTATTTCTTGTTTTAGGATACGGTCACATTGCACCGAAAACAAAAAATGGAAAAGTAGTAACTATTTTTTACGCCATTCTCGGCATTCCTCTTATGTTGCTCTGCCTATCAAACATCGGAGACGTGATGGCGTCGAGTTTTAGGTAACAGACAATATTTAATCACACACACACACACACACACACACACACACGCGCGCGCGCGCGCGCGCGCCCACGCCCACGCCCACACCCATACCCACCCACACACAAAATTTACTTACTAGTTTTCATTAGCGCTGAAAAATAATCGTTTTTTTTTCTATTTATTGTATTTTTAGATTTCTATATTGGAAAGTGTGCTGTTACGTATGCACAAAACCACCAAAAAAACGACGAGGACGTAACAACATGGTTAGGTCGCATTCTGTTCGTCAACCAGGGTAATTTTATATATGATACATTATAAAAGTTTAAAAAAATGTTCTATTCTAATAATTGTAACATATATAGGTAATATAAAAATGTAATAAAAAAAAATTTTATAAACGTATGCACTATATACATACATGTTATGTCATCTGTAAAGTATTACAAAGTAAAAATTACGGATCAGTATGCGTTCTTAAAGAGTAGATTAAAATTTTATTGAAAAATTAAATAGGTATAAATTTATTGAAAAATTAAATAGGTATAATCTAATGTCCTGATTTGTATATAAAAATAAAAATATCTTTGCACGATTGCATTATATTATTGTTATTATATCATATTTTATAAGGAGATATGGATCAAACAGAGGCCCGTTTCGCCGATCCATCAGAGTGAGTCAACGGTCGGCCGACTCGGCCTTAGGACTCTCCGAAAGTATGACAAAGTCCTCATATTCTGATACTGATTGTAGGTATGTAAGATCGTTGTTTGCTTCAATTCGAAGTCATTTATCAAAGAAAATATTTTACAGCATTGTAAACAGCATTTTTAATTAATTTAGTCATTAAATTAATGCAACGTTATACAAATATGAATTATTTATGAAAATAATTATAATAATAAAAGATATATTAAGATAAAATTAGAAATAAAAGTAGAAAAGACAAATTGTGTAGGTACATGTTTCGACGATTGGAAGGAGGCGAATCAAGGGCAATAGCTTATGCACCTTCTACAAATAATCCAATGGAAATTAAGGCCGCAACTGTACCACGTTATTCGAATATTCCACTGGCGACTCCGAGAAGCGTAAGAGGTACTTTATCAATCGTTTATTTTATTTTATTTTATTGCTTTTATTGATTAATCGTGTTGTCTTTAAATTGATCATAAAGTTAACAGATAAAAAATAATGTATACGTAAAGAGTTGTATTCCGAACCGATTTTGTAAAAAGAGATATTACATATTTTGTTGTCACGCACAGACAATCAAAATAAAGAAAACAAATATATGTAGCAACGAATTAAATTTTATATTAAATTTAACTGAATCTCTCTCAAATCTATCTCTGTTGTTTATCTTGTTTGTACGTTATTTACATAACAAAAGAGTTGCAAACGATATGTCGATATCACATACGAAATCATGCGAAATTACACAAGTGAGATATACAAAGTGCTGCTATCGTCAGAAGTCTCCGTAAAACACTCGCTCGATTGAATTAATTAATTAATTCAAGCGCATCGATTGCGCCGCAGCCGCATTCCACTCGTTATCAACTCATCGATTAATTAATAACTATCGGCTGGTTTGCGTTATTTTCATTATCGCTTATGCTTATAGCTAAACCCAGAATAACGACACAGTCGCTGGACAGAAAATTGCTGATGAGTCCGAACGAAGCGGATCGCTCGCCAGTTTTGTGCAACAAATACGCATTGGATGATTTTGAAGACGAAACGTCGAGGTGGAGGCACCCGCCTCAAGATAAGGGTGAGTATCGTTATTACTCTATCGTAATTACATACATACATCGCAATATAAAATATAATACAATACATAATTCTAACTATTCTAACTATAAGAGCGGAACAAAAATCAAGAATTCTCTCTTTGGATAAAACAATAGCTAATTTTTATGTTGTAGCGCATTACTTTTCTTATCGCTTTACCACATGCTATCTCCTATATGTTAATTGTTAATATAATGATACTCGATTATTAGTTTAGAATACAAATAAGTAGATCAGTGCTATTTAAGATGATGAAAGAGATCGCTCTTTGAAGCGCTTGAAGAAATTAAACAAAACCGACGCTATTACAGTCGAGAACTCGGAGAAACCGCAAAGCAACGAAACACCCGAAGAGTTGGATGGCGTTGAAAAGCGAACTTCCTTTAGTCCCAGATCTTTGCCGAGAAGATGTCTTTCTGTGGAAGGAGCCACGACGACGAATCATAGAACGAGTTCGTCGTCAGGACCTCGCCCATCTTCTATCTATTTAGAAATGGAATATATGAGAAGGTCGCAATCTACTAAAAGTAGACGCACCAGGAGCAATTATTCTGTTGGTGAGCGAATGGTGATAAACGTAAATAAATTTCGTCAAATTAACAAATTCATAATAACCGTTTTTCTTTTTTGTGGAAATTTGAGAAGAATAAAACTAAATAATATCTAAACGATTTATATTGACGATGGATATTAAGGTTCAATTGACTAATTGTATAAATGAGAGTTGAGCTTTTAGAATGAAAATATGTAACGATATTCGTGTTATGGAGTAATATGTTTCTAACGTATATTTATCTTGTATCTAGCCTAACTTCTATGTGTGAAATGTATTTATAATTATCGAGAGTATCCAAGTCATTCAAAGCTCTTAAATTGTATTTACAGACTACATCACGATATATATATAACAACTTAAATAACAAGCCGATCGATATAACGAGCGCGAGCGTACCTTCTGATCGTTAAATATTTTTCTCCAGCACGTTCTTACAAACGGGGACCACCACCGTCGCCGAGGATTATGTCGCCGATGGGATTTGCCGTGCATCGACAGGTTTATGCCGACGATATTGATTTTGACTACGAGTACTATACCGCTGCGGATGATCAGGAAAGACAGCCGACCAAGCCCGTGCCTATCTGGCTGTGCGTCTTTCTGGTCGTCAGTTACATATTTGGTGGCGCTTACCTTTTCAGCAAATGGGAAGAGTGGCATTTCCTCGATTCGGCTTACTTCTGTTTCATCACGTTGACCACCATCGGTTCGTTTCCCAATTAGTAATTCCTTTTTTGCGGTTCACAAAAGATGTGCTGCAATTTATTTATTATTACTGTTTCATAAAGCTCATTCCGTTGAAATTAGCCAACTATACCGATCTTACGAGTCGATTTTCTTCAAAGACAACATTTTATCTTGCAATGTTAGAAAGAGAGAGAGGGAGAGAAAGAGCTCATTGTCAGTCTTAGGAACTAACAATAAAAGGGCCAAAAATTAATTTTATTAGAATAATACCTATACGTTTGTAACAACTTTATAACATATATTTATATAATATCTTCTAACGGTCTTAGAGGGGCTCTACTTTCGCTTATCTGTATCCATTTATTTATTGATCTTGCGTTTATTTCGAGCGCGATGACGTGAAACTCGCACGATTTCCTATCTCTTCTATTTTAAGGTTTCGGCGATTTTGTGCCGGCGTACAAGGTGGACGCGCAGAAGGGCATCGCCCTTTGTTCTCTCTACCTGCTATTTGGAATTGCCTTGCTGGCAATGAGCTTTAATCTGGTGCAAGAGGAGGTCATCAACAACGTGAAGAGCGTCGCGAAGAGGCTGGGTATCATCAAAGAAACCGACGAGGAGGACGTGGAGGAAGAGGAGGAGGAGGAAGGGGAGGCCGAGGACTATGACGAATACGACGAGTACGAAGATGAGGCCTATGAAAACGAGCCCAAGCTCTGATCTCGCGGTTTTCAACTTACTATTCGACGAGATCGGGGACGCGCGAGTCATCCATCTTCGTACATGGTACAAGATCCAGGGGATTTTTCGGTTCACGTCCCGATCGACATATGAGTCAGTTTCATGGCATAGATAGATCTGATCTCGCGTAGATCGACAATTCCTATAATCGAGTAATATAGTTCTTTTCGCGCAGGTCTTGTCTCGCAAGAATAAATCGGTATACAAACGTATATAAAGTCAGATTAATTTATAAATATGATTTATCTCAATTATCTTTTTCAATTTATAGATACTCAAATTCCAGGATATTATTAAAATTTTAATTTCTTATAGCTCTCACACAAAGATTTCTTGATTTGGAGACTTTTCATGATTTAACGTTACAGTGTGTATTCAATTCAATATCTGACACAATGCTGAGAATACTATTATTAAGAAAGTTACTATATTATTAATTAATTATAATGTATACCAATGGAATATAATGGTGAAGAGAGTATAGAGCTTGCAAATATTGCGAGGAAAATAGTGCTGTATACGTATATAGATACAAGTCGGAGAATTAGTGTCTATAAAATGAATAGGAGAACAATTGTGGAATGCAATTAAATTTACATACACTTTGCATATCGCATAGCTTTGATATTTAATCGACATTTGCATTTTTAATATTTTCCTTTCAGATTTTGTCCAATAATTATTTGCAATAAATTTTACATTATTAGAAAAATATTTCTTATCTAACTTTTTCTTTCTGTCATACTTTGCTCACAATTTACCATTTTTTCCTTTATAAATTTTAAACTTGAAACAAAAGTTAAGATATGTTTTAATTATTTATACACGCGTTTTATAGCAATTTAGATTTATATATATATATATATATATATATATATATATATATATATATATATATATATATATTTCTAATCTTCTTTGACAAAAAAAATGCGACACAAAGATAGAAGAGAGCGCAACGTCTATTTTTCATTCTCTGGGAGCTATGAAACTATGGAACTACTAAAAATCTGAAACTTGAACGTTTTCAAAAAATAGTCTTACTTTCCAGTATAGTCTCTTAAATTTTGCTTCGAACGCAAGCGACGCGAGAATACGATTATCTTTCAGCGAACACGATATTTTCGCGCGGCTTACTACTTTCCGCGCGCAGAAGATTGTCCTTACAATATTTTCCCGGACGCACTTGTCGCATGCAAAATTCACGCTTGCTATGCAAATCCCTTTCATCCCCTTTGCAACCCATACATATACGTTCTCGTGCATTTTCGCTACTGTGCTCGGAGTCGCATTTCGTCGTTTAAATCGCGAGGACGTTAATCGTCTCGACGACGACGACGACGACGACGACGGCGACGGCAGCGGCGGTATCCAGTTAACGGCTCCGGTTTCAACGACTCGATAATCGCGCGATAAAGCCCACTCAAAGAAGAAATAATAGTCACTAAGAACTTTCGTTCGCGTCCATTACGAATGAACAATCCTGGCACGGGCGGAATCTGCATTTCATAAATTTTAAAGCCAACCGCATCGCCTCTCTTTCTCTCTCTCTCTCTCTCTCTCTCTCTCTCTCTCTCTCTCTCTCTCTCTCTCTCTCTCTCTCTCTCTGTGTGTGTCTCATTCATTCTCACGTCACAAAATTATCCTCCGATTTTTGCGCGGATATACACACTGGTGAATGATCGATCATCATAAGATATATTGTCAGACAGCCCGTTTGTATTTTACTTTTATTAATCATCATCAAATTAAAAAAAAAGAGTATTATCTAAAATTAACGAGAGAAGAATTCTTACTCTGAATGTAATTTTGTTTACATATTTAACAGTTTTTAATTATAACATTTCAAAATTTCAATGTTTCAACATTTTGTTCACCTAACCGTCCTAACCGGATCATCGAGATGCGGGTTTGTCTACCGGGTGTCTGGCAAGTCCGGCAATTTGATCGGCAACACGAGCAGACCCAGGCGACTTGAACCCGGTTATTTTGGGCGACGCACTATTTCGGGATGGTGCATGTCGTGGCGCGGGGTGCGGGGTGCTACGATTGCCACGAAGAAAGAAGAAATCAGTTTACGGGGAAACTTGGTCGAGGTGGGTTGTTCTCCGTATGTTTGCATACCGGCAATTAAGACTTGGACTCTATCTCGATTATCGCCGAACTTAGATCTTTTCGTAAGACGGAATGTCATCGAATGTCGGAAAGTCGGAAATTAATTATTTGTTGCAACGTGCACGTATACGCGTACGCGCGTAATAATGATGTAACGGGAGTCGGCAGTCGGCAGTCGGGTGAGTCGGGAGTGTCGCCTCGGAAACCATTAATGGACGTGCACGTGCTGTTACCTCGAGGAATCGAGGTGCAAGGTGCAAGGTGGAAGGTTTTCGCGAAGAATCGCCAAGACTTTCCGATTATTTGCGATAGTATCAATAAGACTAAGAAAGAATGATCTATAAGAAGAAACGAAAATTGTAAACTTAATAAACGGTAATGCGTCTTTCTAACACGTAAAATACACGTGGCTTCTCGTCTAGTGTAATAGCATATGCATAGACGCGCATGTCCAAGTATAGCTTTTGCAAAAGCTCGAGGATTAAAAATGAGGATACGGGGGGAACACAGAAATCCCAAATTCCGTCTCAATCGTCTCAATAAACGGCCGGGGTGGCCGGGGTTAGAGCGCGCCCGCGAGAGATACGTCAGATACGAGGTATAAATGCTGATGCTTGATGCTGATTCCTGGATGACCTGGATTTGGAATCGATTCTGTTCTCACTCTCACATGATCTTACGATCGACCTTATCGGGCTTATCGTCGATCATCGCGTCGCCTACGTCATCATTTAGCCAACGTCAGAAAACGAACGTGCTAATCCCTATATTCCGGCTATTCCCTATCCGTGCCTGTGCCTCAATCGATAGCACCACCATCGCGAGTATCGAGCTCAATTTCTACTATATGTATGCGTGGCATATTCTTGATTAAATATACAAATTATTAAGTCTTTCCCAGTTTCCCAGACGAATGTTGATGTCGATGAAGAAAAATTGAAAAATGGTCCGCCGAATGGGCGCCGCGCCGTCTTATACACATATAGTCATATCGAGACAATCGAGACGAGTAGAATTATATTAGTAGGAATAGATTCCAATATTGCATATTAATTTCTACAAATACATTCATGTTAAGTATCTTATTATCAGCATCATCTATAACATCTATATTCTATATAATAAGCCATCTCCGCGTAAGTTGGGATATGGAGTTTGTTTCAAACATTTATATATATATATATATATATATATATATATACATTTAAATACACATATATTTTGTCGAGTTTATAGAATAGCAATGGATCTCGAACGTTTTCATATATTTGACAACTTTGTGTTGAAACATACTCGTATAAAATTACTCGAACAATGTGTAAATCCTGTTGATTTATTCCCAGCTTGCGAAAAGTCTGGGACAATCATAGGAATTTAATTAAAGTCGGATTACATCTCGCCTTCGACGACTTCGGCGAAATCGTCCATCATTTTTCGCGGGATTGTAAACAGTTTCACAATAGATTTTGTTAAGCGGCCAAGTGACTCGTCTCGAGTCTCGACCGCAGCGGCTGTGGCCCGCGGCGACGAAGATGTCGTGTTTTTTATTCCCCGCGGATCGCGGATCGCGGATCACGACGGAATCGATATAGGCTGCGTTCGGGGAGCGCGCTATTAGCGCTATTGCGTCATTCTATCTTTATCGCTCATCAAGTGTAGAACAAGGATAGAATAAGCAAATAGCGCTAATATAGCGCGCTCCCCGAACGCAGCCATAGTGTCGATACCACGATACCAGAATCGAGACTACGAGAATCAACTGTGCCGCCCGCGCCGCGCGCCGCGGAGGCAGAAGAGATGGAAGAGACTTCAAGAGACTCGGAGATAGAACGTTCCCCATTAAATTTGCTCGGCATAATTCTCCATTAGCCGATTATCCCCGGTCCCCGGTCAGTGCACGCGCATTTACGATCTTATATGTACCTCCTTACGCTTCGTTCTTCCGTATCTGGCTGTGGCCTGTGGCGGCTGTGGTTTTCGAACAACACGCCACACGGTGAATTTCTGCGGCGCGGCGCGGTTTGTAGTTTGTAGTCGCCAATGAATCAAAGATCCAAGGTGACCATTCCGCGATAGGATATCCACCCGTAGCGATATCGCGAACAATGCAACGGGGAGCAACGGCAAGAGCCGTTTTTAGTTCTCAGTTCTCATTGTCAGCCGTCAATCAGCGAGAGTTTGGCGATCCGGAAGTGGGAAGCGGGAAGCGTGAAACGTGATGTTTGCGAATCGGCTCCAACTCCAAACTCCAAACGAGACGATCGAGGTGACGCGGTGACGCGGTGACGCTGGTGACAGTGCCACAGTGGCAGTGGTGACACGTGACACATCGTCACGACAAGTTGTCACTGTCGATGGAAACGGACAGAACGTCCCGTTCGTCGGCCAGTAGGAGCTGGCAGCGTGGAAGTTATCGCGGCCGGGGCGGAAGACGGCGGAAGCGCAAGCGGAAACCGTGGGGTGAGCGGATCGCCGACTGGACCAGGGTGCTGATAGCCTTCCTCTTCAGTAACGTCGGCATCGTGTGTCTCGTAGTCGGCTACACTATAGCAGGCGCCTTCCTATTCACCCACATCGAGGGTAAAAGCAACTTGGATATCGCCGCCAACGTCACCAAGCTAAGAAATCGCACGGCCGCCAATCTTTGGGACCTAACGTCCAAGGTGAATGAACAATTTACGCCAATCACACATGCTACATGCTACGGCCTACGCGCTGCGGCCTGTGGCTTTCCGTACTTTCCGCAGGGGCCAGGGCTGCGTTTAGAAATTCAACCTGGCTAACTCTAAGCTATAGTTTACACGTCGTACACTGTTGACCGTAGCATTAGAGTTACCTAGGCGCTAGGTGCGTCTAGGCGTAATTTTAGGCGTCCCTAGGACGCAGTAGATCGTAGATCGTAAATCGGGAATGACAGGAATGACGGGAATCGGATCCGGGACTCTGGGCCGTCCGGGTCATGTCATCGAAGACGTAATACATATACTTTTATATTTATATATATATATATATATATATATATATATATATATATACATACATACGCTGAGATATCTGGCCTTAATCTTTTGCAAGTTTCGTTACCCCGTACTCTCCCTCTCTTTAACTAATGTCAAGGAATTCCAAGGAAACAGCTATAATATAATGCATTAATATTGATATTAATATATTGTTGACGTCAATCTTTCTTTTCCTTTTAATATTCTGACGCTATTGATATTGCTTATATGTTTATAGGAAAATGTGTTCTCGGAAAAACTCTGGAAGGCAAAGGTGAGAAACATTCTCGAGAATTATCAGACGATGGTAGTGTCAGCCATAAGAAATGGGTACGAAGGCGTGGAGGAAAATAAGTGGACCTTCGCTGGTGCTTTTCTGTATTCCCTTACCGTGATAACAACCATCGGTGAGTCTCGCTCTTTGCTCTTACATTTATACTTATATTTATATTTATATTTATATTTATCCGTATATTTTTTCACGTTTTTTCAATTTAATTGCAATCTTATCTGCGTTAATTTTTTTAACTTATGTACTTATATACTAATTCAATTTCTTAACTTATTCGATTTTTTAAGTATATAAAATAAAAGTTAAATGTATAGAGTTCCGATATATGTATACATATTTGTTTGTCTTTAAGAATAAAACGCGGGGTGGAAAAGGTTAGGATAAATGTTAAAGAAACTCTTGAAAAATGTTAACAGTTTATTCGCTGCTAAATACTTTGCCATACTAAATACGGCACGTTTATTTGCGCTGTTGATGCCCGGCTAATGCCCATTTCTCGCGTCATGACTGATAAACCTCATTAAGGATTTTTATGCCAGCTATGATATGAAAATGTTTCGAGATAAAAAGTCTTCAGATTTTAAATTTAACAATAAAATTTCGGTATAGTTAAACGGCCTGACTGGCAAGTTTTATTAAGTATATCACAACGACGTTTCGACCACTAATTTGGGTCCTTTTCAAGTTATTTTAACAATGCTGGAATGAGAGAATGAAAGAATATATAAGAAATTTAAAAATTAAAAATTAAACAACATTACGCGTTGAACGGATTTACGATAATATCGGTAAATAGGACTTACATGGATCATTGTGCGTCAATTATATAAAATTCGTGGCGGGTCGGAAAAATACGACGGTCTCTTAACAATAAAGTTGTGCGAAAGATGGACGACTTTTTAATATTTTATATAACTAACGGCTTTTTTTTTTAACGTGGAGAAATCTTCGACTACTGGGATCCCGGGCGAGCCCGGTTTACCCAGTAGCCCCCTCAAGAGGGGGAAGACCCCCCCGCCTTCTGGCAAAGACGGGGGGAGTGCCGGATTCTTACCGGCTAAAACGCCACGGTTGTCCTCGCGTGCGTTAGTGGAAGGGCCCCGGGAAACTTAAGATTCTTCCGGAGACCCTCCCCGCATCTTGTCCACTATTGGACTTCCTCCCGGGAGGTTTTTAACCTCCAGGTTTGACTTCCTCCCGTTTTGTACAAGCTGGGGGGACAACCGCCCCAGCCCGCCCGTCCTCACGTAGGGGGGTTTTTTGTTGCAATACATTTGACGTCCGCTTTATTATAAAAATAAATAAATAAATAAATAAATAAATAAATAATTTTTAGGATATACGTGTACGTACATGTATGTACATATCTATAGCGTATATAAATGGATGTGAAGACAATACGCCGCAAGGTGGTAAGAAAGATTCGAATTCTATAAGCGAGCAATGCACTCTCCAGCATCAGCCATGTCCAAAAATAAATGGAATTTAAATTGTAAAAACGGACGGATTTCTAGTTGAAAAATATGTACATCTTGATCTGTCTGAAATATCAGTTGAGGAAAAGAATTGTTTTAACACCAAGAGAGGAAGAGAAGGAAGGAAAGAAGTAGGGAAAGAGAGAGAGAGAGAGAGAGAGAGAGAGAGAACAATAATAAAAATATTCGTTAAATTTTAGTGATCGTTTATATCTATTATTTTTTCCGAACCACGTTTAAAAATTTTTTTAGAAATATTTAGAATGCATCAAGTAATCAAAGTTCAAATTTACAAAATTAATAATTATTTTGCTGTGCATATATACGTGTGTGTGCGCGTACGTGCATACATGTGAAAATCTGACAATTGAAGCCCTTCTATTCGTTTGATAAGAAAGAAAATGCAAACTCATTCAGTTCTATTGTCAATTGTAAAATAAATTGATCGATTTATTTATATCTGCGAGCAGCCGTAACATGATATATGTACATAATTTTTAATTATCTTCTTATTATTTTTATCTACACTAATAATTGTCAATTTCATAATGCTTTATTTTTATACATTTCTCGTACTATTTTTATATTCTATACATTAGAGATCCTTCTGTTTCTGTTCAGAAACTCATAAAAAAATTTTGTTTAAAAATTCTTTTATTTAAATGAATATTTATCGAAACCGCACAATTATAGAGATCAATTTTTACAGTGCTGAAAAAATAAACTTATTGAAATTCTGTCAATCTTAATTCCTGAAAAGTCAATCTTTTCATCGATTAATGAAAACAATCAAGATTTAACCATAGATCAGAATAAACAAACTAATAACGAAACTGTAAATTTCACCCGGCGTTATCGATTTTCGTAAACACGTTTGCTATACGAAAATTACTTCGTTCTCAGTCTGTCGCGATCTAATGCGTCAAAGGAGATCGAGTTATCGCATCGAGCAGAAAAATCGAAACGACGTGAAACGACGGATAGTTACTGCTATCCAGACCACGAATAGTATCCTGAGTCGTAGGATTTATCATTTTCCGGCGCCGCGCGCCGCAGCAATGAAAGGGTAAAGTGATATTAATGACTCTAACGTGATGGCGGCTTTGTTCTCAGCTTTGTGCGTGCTACACCGGTATCGGTATACCATGTGCGAGTAGGCGCAAAGAATATAAATCATGATTACTCGGCGAAATTACGCGAAAGGGATTGTGCGATTCATGAGGCTATCGCATAAATTAGACACATATAAAAGTATTCACGGCCACGGATGTACATATATCTCTATACATATATATGTATGCATAATATCCTCTATTAAAATATCTAGTCTTTCTAATGTAAATCTGTTTCAGTCAATATTTTTGCAGTTAAATAATTTATGTCCAATAATAGAGAGTATTAGTATTTCACGTAAATATTGGCGGTCAATGTTACTCTGATAAATAAAATTAACACAAATAGATATAGTGTTGTACATATAATAATTTAATAGCTAGTATAATAAATATTAAATAATTATAATACACTGCTGACCATATAATTAAACCACTGATAATTTATATAACTTTAATGGGATTCACCCACACGATGATAATTGTTTCAAGATTTATTGCATTTTGATAATTATTATACTAACAATTATAGTACATTGTTACTTGTGGTTGGAACACTATTTTGAGGGAGTTGCGCATATGAATACTGGAACGCGATCGTGCACGCGCGCGCGCCCTGCAATGATAATTATTTTCAGTCTTCAACATTATCCGGGTTGTTTTCGATAACTGCCGCAACGCAAAGTCGGTCGTTTTGGATTAACACAGAATTAATTAACGATACGAAATATTCGATATCGGTGAGGCATGCTCTCCATGAAATTGTAATAATAAATCGATGAATTGCACATTAGGCAATTAATTCTAGACGCTCACGCAATTCAGTTGGTGATCAGGCATCATTCAATAAATAACATTCAATAAATTAGTATTTTTAGTTTAGTTTTATTTCGATGCACTGATTCTGCTGTACAACATTATTTTATACATTTATTTTAAGACGACGACTTAACAATGTTATATATAAAAACTTGAAAGAATTTGAAATCTATATGCGTCAAAAGTGATGCAAGTCTTTTATAATTATTGCTTTACACCTTTGATTTAATATACATTTTATTTTAAGCGTTCAAGTTTAATCTTAATGTCTAATACAAATACGTTTTTAGGACAAAAATCTAAGATCGCGCGTGATCACGGATCACGGATATGTTACTTTGCCGTGATCATGTAATGTGACTACCAAATCGTATGACTCGTTAATGGCGAAGTGGGAGATAAAAATCGAGCCGTAACAATTTATCCATAGAATATTTGTAATTCGAGAGCGTGAGTTGCGCCCATTGACGCGAAAATAAAATGATGTGTCATTCACGCACCATCCATAAAAATCCTCTCGCGCAATTCGCAACAAGCCGATCAGGGTTGCGTCGCGGAACGTCCAAAACTGCGCGACGAGCAGCGTTGGAGATGGCTCTCGCGGAATTCTCGCGGTAGGTACGCGGCAGTGACTGATTTTTCAGCGTCACTTTTTAATGCGCGTGTCTGCACATGAACGAACGAACGAATGAACAAATGAACGGAACACCGACTTTGTTAATCGAGAGATATCGTGGCTCGTCGATACAATTTTTTTATTCATTTTTCCAAAACACTATTGCTACAAAATAAATGGAAAAAAAAGAAAACAGCTACAATGGATGGTATATGGCTAATGCAAGCTGTAATCTGCGGCTATAATCCGCCTATATCACCTAACGTCTATGTATCGATAAATACAGCTTGCGCTAATTTTATGAAACGAGATAGAAAATAATATTTAAATAAAACAAAATATTATTCCATTGTATATTTTATCGTAACAAAACGTACATTACAGGTTACACATTACAGGTAAGTTCATTCTTTAGTTTTATGAAAAAATGAAATAGGTTACGTGACAAAGCATTGCATAATTATCTATTTAATGATGCTAAGACTCCAG
This sequence comes from Temnothorax longispinosus, assembly GCF_030848805.1. Taxonomy (NCBI): domain Eukaryota; kingdom Metazoa; phylum Arthropoda; class Insecta; order Hymenoptera; family Formicidae; genus Temnothorax; species Temnothorax longispinosus. The sequence continues at coordinate 7,165,594 of NC_092361.1, forward strand.
AGAGTCTTTTATCGTAACTATATTATAAAATTTTGTACAAATTATACAACATTATTATATGTACCATCTTGTAACATTAGAAGGATTGAATCCCCGACAGTGTCCCCTTAAGCGACCACCACAAATGAAGATGTTACTTTTATATAGTGCCGCAAACTCCATTTTATTATACTTCACGTTGGTGTATGAAGCTTTGAAGTTAAAGAAGCAGAAGAAATTCAAGAGAGAGGTTCCTAAAGAAACAACGTGCTTATTAAATAAAGACACGCTTAAATATTCTATCCTCTAATTTTGCCAACTTCTTTTATGCTAAAATGCGAAGGAATACAAAGAAATAGAGAACGGAATGTTATTGTTACTCAAAACTAAAATAATGCTCTTTCATCACGGATTCTTATCATAATAGCGCATCAGAACTTATTTTACAAATTAATATGACAAGTAAAAGAATACGCGTGTCACACGGAAACTAAATATACATATATTTGTACGCTTCAAATATCCAAAAGTCCTAAACAGATCAGAAATGTTTGGTTATCAACATTTTTCGTCATTTTTGAATCAAAAACATGGGAACAAGGTTCTTCGTACAACTTTAAACCCACCCTATGTACAATGTAATATGCGCACGTTTCATAGTCGGAAATGAAAGCGGAAATAATGGGCTATGCACGCGAAAATTAATGTCGTGTTATACGAGTCGAATGCTAGTGTATAAAACTGCTGCGCATATACAAAGTGTTCCAGAAATTCCGACTTTATTTTTTATATTTTCAATCAAATATTTCAGATACTTAACATTTTCTTAATTTAAATATTGAGATACCCATAATCTCGGAATCATAGGAATCAAAGGATTGAAAGTGAAACGATCAGATCTTCTATGATGTAATTATTCTAATTAAATATAACGATTACAGAAAATCTTTTTTTTTTTAATCTTACCTCAATTCAGGCGATTGTTATCTTTTCAGCAATTTTATTCCAAGTTTGATTTTGTTTCAGATTTCCAAGATATTTAGATTTTACTCAAAGATATCTATTATTGATTAAGGTCGGAATATTTTAAGACGCCTTTTGTATAAAAGCCATAAAACATTAAAAGCTTATCCCGACTATATCAGCTACCCTTTTGATGACCGTAATAAAAGCAATTAAAAACGATAGTGCAAATAGCAAAAATAATTCGAGACCTTTTTCGATATACGCTGGAAAATTAAGTTTTAAATACTGCAGACGGTTGGTTCTCCTACAGATAACTGTAATGTTATTTACAGGTGCGATTTATATTTTAACGGATATGAAATTGCCGCTTTATTGGCCGACGTGACATGAAAAGTTAACAATTACATTGCGTCAATTTTTATCAATTTGTATTAAAGTTTCTATTATACGTAGAAACATCAATCATCGAATTTGAATCAGTAGTAACAGGGAGATAAAATTTTTTTTACTAACTTGGATAGAAAATTCTGCATTTGTTTACATGCTTACATGCTTAGATGCTTACATTTACTTGTAGTCGGAAGAGATCTTACAAAAACAATCAAATATTCTTTTATCAAAAATTCCGATACATTTCTATTTTACTGCTATTTTCTGTGACATCTCTTGTTCAAAAGGTCTTATCTCGAAAGATAAAATTCTATTTCTACAAAAGAAAAAAAAATTCTGCACGCGCGAGACACGGGGAAAACGACTTCGACGATGGAAATCTCTATCGTCTGTCGTTCATGTTTCATCGTACTGTTAGGTTTGACTGCAGTTCAAAGATGAGAATGCAATAAATAGCAATGTATAGTTAGCAGAGATTGCACGATTAGTTTCGACATGTTTAAAACTTAAAAATTCCTCAAAAAAATCTCTTTCATAAAGACAAGTCTTTTGCAAATCTATGAAGACATCATTCCCTTCATTTGTAATACGTAGAATAAAAGCTCTCCAAATTTCTGACGTATTTAGTAAAGTTTATCAAGCAACGTGTGTGTGTGTGTGTGTGTTTGTGCGCGCGCGCTTCAAAACTGAGAGAGATAGGAAGTTTTCGACACGGTAGAATGGCGATACTTACGAATAGAACGAGTCCCAAATTTATCGAGTTGTGTTACATATCGTTGACATTTGACTTTTCGACCGTTTTGCACGTACAACGTTTTTCCCCGACGCGCGACGTCCAACCATGTAACCCAGAATATGCATTATACATATATATATATATATATATATATATATATATATATATATATATAGGTGCGATTTCCTTTAACAAAAACGTTAAAAAACTCCAGTCGCATATCTACAGGCTTTGTACACGCGTTGTTTGAATCGTGACCGACAAGTTTAAGGAGATTGTACGGAGAATCAGAAATGTTAAGAATTGCATAAAATTTAAAACATATAAGATCTTTTACAAATAATATCAGCATGTGCATTTTTTTCACCGGTTAGTTTTTGAGAACATTTGTAACAAAGTTCAAGATATTTGAATGGATCCTAATGGGAAATTGCGATGCTTTATATCAATTATCAACACAAATGACTATTAAAAATGTTAAGAACTAAACAAAAATAAATTTATGTTTAATATATAAAAAATATTATATTAAAAATGCTTTTAAAAATTTGAAAAATATGACACGGTCCGTTGTAATATTAAAATTTGCATCGCGGTAGAGCCGTAGTAATAAATCGATATTAAAACGGTATTTAATCGAAATTTATTTAAATAGAACAAAAAAAAACTCAGCACAAAATAGATAGACTTCTTTTATGTTACATCTCAAGTACGTTGGCTTCAAGTGCTTCGCTCATCGCTCTATAAAATACACATAGAGAATTACGCGATAAAACTTTTGCTGTGACATAAAAGTGATGTTAAAAAATCTAGAACTTTTTAATAAAAATTAACCGCGGTAAAAAATAAAAAAAATTTCACATGCTGACATTATTTGTAAAAGAGCTTATGTGTTTTAAATTTTCTGCAATTCTTAACATTTCTGATTCTTTTTATACTCCTTAATGCCGTGTAGCGTTGTGGAGCAAAACGACGTTTGTCCACGACGACGTTACATAAAACCACTGACGGCCATCAGGTTATTATTGCCAAAAACCTAAATCCATCACTAAATGAATAACGATACCTATGTCGGTATTACGATCTCGAACTCAATTAAGTGCAGCCGACGGTATTTCTAAAAACGTCACCCTCGACTTTGTCGATGATAAAGTTCAAGTTTTTTCCGTCTCGATACGTGCGAAAGAACCGTTTCGCCTATTCATTATTATCGATTTTTTCGCACCAATTATGTAATCTCGGAATGGCGAGCGTTAACGATTTAGTAAAATGTAAAAGCATATATAAAAACTCTTTTATATGGATTCTCTTAAAGGCGACGCGATTTCAAGTTTAATCTCAAATTCTTTGAAATTTAAATTCTTTAGTTCTTGAATTTTAATTCAGAATTTTATAATCAAAACCACCAAGATATTAATATTGAATATTAAAATTAGTTTGAAGGTTGACAAACATTAATTTAAATTGAATATCTATAATTTAATTATTAAAACATCAAATTTGTAATGTTATGTTTTATTGGCAATGAGTCTTAATTTGAAATCGTAAGAGAATGAAGATATATTTTCAGACCATTTCGCGCGCATTTACACGTAAAAGCTTCGACACTAAATGTACGTCAGCTATGTGCATTTAGTTTTAGTGGTGTACATGATAATACTAAAGCGCCGATATAACCACGTAGGGCATAAGCGTAGCGTGCGCCGCGAGCAATGTTTATCATTTTCACTAACTGACAATTTTGGCAGCCGAGATCGCCCGATTTTATCCTCTTTCGCTTTCACGATGATTTACTGCAACACGCTATGACATAAATTAACATGATATATGCACTCGTCATATCACTCGTTTTCATTGGTGGTAATTCAAAGTATGTTTCGGCAGTACATGAAACAAGTTGGATTAGGACATGATAAAGTTAAAATTAAAAATTGAAATAAAATAGCGGAGAAGCTGTTAGTTAATACAAACTGGACTAACAGTGAGAGAAGAGGGAGGGGGAGGAATTTTTATAATAAAAAGTAATTTGGACAATTCCGCAAATATTTTCAAGTTATTCTTGAGACTGCGAATGACTGATGCCTACAAGAGATGATTAATTAAAAGCCCCGGATGTTAAAGCGTTCGAATCGACGTGGATGGTGTTATCGGCGTAACGACACGCTTGTCTTGCCACGCACGTACGTGTAATAGGTATCACGTGCGAGACATATCAGGGACATTAGTCCGTGCGGGTCGGGCCTCCGGCCAGGGAATTATTGGCGATTAACCAAAAATACGGGAACCAATATTCCGCACGTACTTGTGATGCGTATATACGTTCGTTATTTTTCCGTCTAGATTGTCTAGGTCGTTTTAGAATCTCTAGAACGACGAAGGCGACGCGACAGTGTCGCGTACGTGGTTAGCGATCAATTATCGTGAGGATTAATCGCGGGAGATTTCGTCGCGGCGTCAATTTATCGGCTTGTCAAGAAGTTTAACGGCGAAATGATTCCCTCTGAAAATTAATTATGCCCGTTGCCGCGGTGATGTCAGACAATCGCTGTCGCGCTTGATTTATATTGCGTTATTATGTTACCAACTATCTTTCACATCCTCTTGTGATGTTACGGCTATTATATATCTGAAATTCACGATAATCTGTAAACGATGTGTAAACGAGGCTATAGGTATCAATCGATATCTACATCCAGGTGAATTAATCATGTTTTCGATTTTTTTTTCATTTTCGAAGTAAAGAGGACAATTGAGAAATTGTCAGCAGGAGCAGAGTGTTTCGCTTACAATTAGTCTAATAATCTAACTTTTAGTTGAGTTGTTTTATGTGGGAAAAACTTACTTGTTTTATGTATAATACTTTGTATCTATCGATGGAGGCAGTTACGTATGTGAGTGGATATGTATACCTACCTATTCCGTAAAAAAAATATTTAAGTGTGCAAACTTTTTACAAAAATACGGATGCGTCCTACATGATGTCGTCGTCGAATATTGCAATGCGTTTATTAGCACGTCCAGCAGATTAACTACTAACCTAGCCTAATAGACGCTAAAGAAATTAATTAATGGCCAAACGGAACATCGATCGTTGATGATGATCAACAGCGATGTCTTTGCGATGAACGGATGAACGAACGAATGAGCAAATGAGCAAGCTTCCTTGATCCTGAGGGATCGTACGATCAGCGCGCGTTAATTAATTTCCGGCCTAACCAAGTCCTCGGTATGCAGTCCGCAAATTCGTCGTCGCGGAACACACCGTAGACGTACGACAAGTAATTCTCGATAGCGATTCGATTACACGGAGGACATCGGATACGAGGGAAATACAGGAAGTACGGTCGAGCAATATAATCCAATTTCGCGACTTTCATCGAGCGCCACTCTCTCCGCTTTTCGTCGATTATTATCAGTGTCTGTTATTTATGCCATAGGATAATATACGATATAATATTAACGATGACATTTGAGATATTTAATAACCGGGGGACCGTGATTTATGTAGCGATTAGCACTTTAAGAATCAATTAATTATAAAAGACTTGCATCACTTTTGACGCATAGATTTCAAATTTCTTTCAAGTTTTTATATATAACGTTGTTAAGTCGTCGTTTTAAAATAAATGTATAAAATAATGTTGTACAGCAGAGATACAGCATCGAAATAAAACTAAACTAAAAATACTAATTTATTGAATGTTATTTATTGAATGATGCATGATCACCAACTGAATTGTGTGAGCGTTTAAAATTAATTGCCTAATGTGCAATTCATCGATTTATTATTACAATTTCATGGAGAGCATGCCTCACCGATATCGAATATTTCGTATCGTTCATTAATTCTGTGTTAATCCAAAACGACCGACTTTGCGTTGCGTCAGTTATCGAAAACAACCCGGATAATGTCGAAGACTGAAAATAATTAAAATATAAATCGATAAAAATTATGTCGCGCAATGGCTTTTTGTTTTCACAACACCTCCACGGAAAGTCCGACTTTCCATGCCTATAGAGAGGGGCGAAAGTGATCAATTTCACGCCAGGACGGCATTAGCGGGACGAAAGTAACCACTTTCCTCCCTAGGGCGGAAAGTGATCACTTTCGTTTCGCTAAACAGGGACGAAAGTAGCCACTTTCGTCCCTAGGGAGGAAAGTGGTTACTTTCGTCCCGCTATGCCGTCCTGGCGTGAAACGGCCACTCTCGCCTCTCTCTAGGCATGGAGGTCGAACTTTCCGTAAAGATATTGTGAAAAATATTGTGTGCACCTCGGGGCGAAAGCTTTTTCAGACTTGTGTGATTTGCCGCCCTCGCCTTCAGCTCGGGCGGCAAACTTCACACTCGTCTGAAGAACGCTACTTTCGCCCCTTGGTGCACAATATACTATTATAACGCAATATTACGATAAGAAGAATCACTGCATTTACTGCAATTTACAAGAGAAACGAGATCTCGGAAATAAAGTTTACGTTTCGTGTATCTCGGAGCCGGCCATTTGGCATGTTCTTTGGAGGCTGAAGTTCGACATGCTGAATGCATACCCTCGTCACGTTCCTCTTTTGTATTTCCCTATTTCACATATTTCACATATTTGTGTGCACGTATATGAAAAAAAAAGAGAAGCTGAACAAGCTTTTTTTTGCAGTGGCTTTCGCTTGATTACAAGGCACGCTCTGATTCGCCTCTGATATCGCGCTTCGATTCGACGATTTTTTGGTACTAGACTAGAGCTTGTATTGCTGCATACTTTTTGCTCTTTTTGAGAATGATAAATGGCCAAAAGTTAGAGATTGAAACCGCGGAAATATCAACAAAAGTTGTCGCTCGATAAACGGATACTATTGTCGCGATAATAGTAGTCGTTAATAGATTGCCAGAATGTTGTATCGATGGTGAGAGAGAAAGAGAGAGAAGCCTCCTTCACCGAAAAATCTCTTTCTATAAAAAGATTAATATAATAAAATCGAATTTTTAGACTGGACAAACGGGCGCGAATAAACACGATTAACAATTTACTTCAGTGTACCGCTGATCCTCGTAACGACGTGGACGACGGCGACGCGACGTCTCGCGCGATTGCCACTAATGCCGCGGAAAATCATTTCGTCACGTTGTAGAAAACGGTGCATATTTTTTCAGAGGCCCAAATAGAACTTATAAACGCGCGACGCTTTCCTCTTTCCTCTTAAAGACTTTTACTTGCTCGATTTTGATGAAACACATTTTGCCACTTTATGAAACATGAAAATGTCCGAGTAGGTTCCTCGGAATTGTTTAGATCTCCTGCGAGGTAAACCTAAAACTTTCAGTATCCAATAGCACACGCGGTCAAATTCTCACGGATACAGGATGTGTCTGCTGAAACAGCGTCTGCTTGAATTATCAGGAATTATCAGGAAACAATTGACGCTCTATGAATGTCGTTGCGATGATAGAGTTACACGCTTACCCGAGGGCTACTTAATTCAGATATGATAATAGTAGCATTTTGTTTGAAGAAAAAATCTAAGGACATATATCGAGATAATATAGTCACTGTCGAAATACACAAATAAATTGTCCTTGGAACATGACAATATTTTTGCTGAACATAATCCGTACCTTAAGAGATTTTTGTTTTAATCATAAAAGTAAATTCGTAAATCTCTCTCTCTCTCTTTCTCTCTCTCTCTCCTCCCCCCCTTATGGATAATATATATTTTTTATTGTAATTTTATATATTCAGACATTCGGTATATATTCTTTTTCTTTGGAATAAATATTTTAATCACGCGTATTCGTTTCATTAATAATTCAAACGGCACCATACTGGGTTTCTACCTGAGAGAAACACCGCGGGCAATAAATTAATAAAAAATGAATCAGTTCACGTACGGGATGGATGTGAAGCAAGAAACGAGAGGAAGCAACGAAGCAACGAAGCAACGAAGCTCGTCGATAAACTCACTTGCCGCGTTCTCGTTTATTGCGCAGGTTACGGCAATCTTTATCCCAGAACGAAATGGGGCAAAGTCGCGACTATAGTGTATGCGATAATAGGGATGCCGCTTTTCCTTCTCTATCTCAGCAACATCGGCGACATTCTGGCCAGAAGCTTCAAATGGACCTACGCCCGCTGTTGCTTGTGCAAGTAAGACCGTTCTTCTCCTCGCTTTAAAAGTGTGTCACATTCTCATAAATGTTTCTAGTATATTTTTTGATAGCGTAACAAATTTTGTCAGATTTAAAACCGTTGAATTAATCATGATTTCAATTTTTTTCAAGATGTCGAAAAAGACCGTATGGTGCGGCAAGCGCGAGAACGTCGGAGATATCAAATGATCCGGCTACAAAAAGAGACAGGTGGCAGGTAAGTTGGTAAGCGACGAACGCTGCAACCGGAATTAGAATCCTATCGCACTCTAATCAGTAGCATCGTGATGCGGTGGAGTAGACTTGAGCTTTCATACAGAATTACCTTATACTTTCTTGAGAATTATTTTCATATATCTGGAATGCAAAACGGAGACCGGGCTGGAAAAACAAATTTCTTCGATATAAAAGGCTTCGATATTATTATGTTCGTTACGAGAGAGAGAGAGAGAGAGAGAGAGAAAAAGAGAGAAAGAGAGAGAGAGAGAGAGAGAGAGAGAGAGAGAGAGAGAGAGAGAGAGAGAGAGAGAGAGAGAGAGAGAGAGAATTCTGGTAATTTTGGGATATCAAGTCAGAATAAGAGAATATTTAACAAAATTTGTCTGTAGATTGTAAGCACGTATGGCGGAGAGGTAGATACGTCGAGTTTGGACGTAGAGGAAACTTTGCCTAGAGACGACGACAACGGTGGCGACGGCACCGTTAATGAAGGCGACGGCAACAACGAAGACGATGACGACCAGAGCGAGCAGAGCGACGAGAGCTACGATCCTCAGCATGTGACGGTGCCGTTAACTCTCTGTCTCGCTATTATGGTAGGGTGAGTATCTGACGAGAGATGTAATAGGACCGCATGTTAATTTAATATTTTAGTTAATTAAAAGATTCACTTTTTATAAGGTCGTAAATGGATAGATAAATGAATTAAAAAGAAATGACAATAATTTCATTGCTTTTGATAGGAAATATAGGAATAGTTTTTTATCTGTATTTATATTATACATACACAACTACAACTTATATATAGCAAATTTTTTCGACATAACTTAATTTGAAAAGTTACAACTCTGGTGGAAAAATGTCTCAGAATTTTTCAGATGTTTTATACGAATTAGAACATTTTCAGAAAAATTCAGATAAAATAATAATAAAATATTTCAGATTTTTCCCGCCAATATATCTTTGTAGAAATCTGAATAAATATGAGAAAATCTGTGCAATTTATCAGAAATTAATTCATACATACGGATTCCGAAAATCATTCTCATCCAATTATTTTTGAGAGTATCTGAGAAATTTTATACATTTTTTTTAGAATTTTTTACAAGTCTCAATTCTTATAAAATTCCTGAGAAAATATGAGACATTTTTTCACCAGGTAAGTGACTATAATTTTCGTGATTGGCAAATTTCAATTCAATTCAAATTAAAGTTCTATTAAGGTAAGATTATCAAGTATATAATTTTCGGATGCGTTATATTTGGATAGCCATATTAACATTGCTCAGTTAACATATTAACGCTCAGTTTACGAGTTCAATATTCCACGATTAAACTTGTATGTCGCTTTCTTTCGGAAATTCGTCACTTTCTCTCGGCAAAACCGTACGTCTGACAACCTGAACTGACAGCATTGACTTTTCTTTACTTTTTGCTCTCGATATTAGGTATATTTGGGGCGGAGCAATTCTGTTTTCGATATGGGAGGATTGGAATATGCTGGACGGTTCTTACTTCTGCTTCGTGTCTTTGTCGACCATAGGTTTCGGCGACATCGTCCCTGGCGACGAGATCTACTCCGGGCAAGGCCTCGATTTATCTTTCATCTTCTGTTCCATGTACTTGATGCTCGGTAAGTTTTATACACATACGTATGATAACGCATCTATTATTATTGTATTTATATACAAAAGTCAATAAGAGATTTAGAGCTTCCTTCAAAGAAAATCCTCTTATAACTGCTCCGAATAAAATTTTCCCTCATAAAGAAGATTATTGCCTTTACACTCGTTCGATTATTGCTCTTTTGTTACTCGTTATTACGTTATTACGTTATTACGTTACAGATCAAAAGTATTAAAATTATTTAATCGTGCACATTTTAGTCCTCAGTAAATTGAGATAAAAAATAAAAGGCTAGTTTTTTAAGAAATCCGATTGCCGAACAGAATTTTTGACGCTTAACGCCGCGGCGCGAAGACAATCGTTTTAAAAAGGATTAACCGCTTTAAATCCTGCAACGCGATTTCACCCGTTGCCATACAGCTTTCCGTGCTGCGAGCGCATTAAGTTCGTTTCAATCAATACTCGATTGCCAGGCAGATTTTTCGCGGAAAATATTCAAGTGCTTTTAAACGTTTCGACCGCTTCCGTACTCTCAATTCGCGCAACAATTGGCGCAATATATATAATATCCGTGATGCTTAAAATCACGCTCTAATCTAATAATAATCGATATAGACTTTACAAAGATGTCGAATCACTCGTAATATATTTTTGTATGTTCAGGAATGGCGCTGATTGCTATGTGTTTTAATCTTATGCAAGAGGAGGTGATCGCCAAGATACGTAGCCTAATGCGCATCGTCAAGTACATCTTCAGATGTGAAAGATGACGAATGAATTTTCGTCTGCATCACCAAGACAATTGGTGAGTTGGCAAATATTTCTCTTCTCGCCCATTCAATAATCTGACATTGCGATAATTTTTAGTCTTCATAAATAAGAAAGATATCCTAGAAATTAATTTAATTTTTTTTTCAAAACTGTGCTCTTGTGCTCAAAAGTTGCGAGACGATATCACTAAAATCATCATCATATCATGCGGTCATTTCTTGAGGAAAAAACTGCTTGCCGCTGGATGCGATCGTTTGTACCGTGGAGGTGTATCTTTCGATGTTCTCTTTGAACTCTCCTTCAAATCTCTCGCGAGGCGTAGAAGCGTAGAAACGTAGAGGCCTAGAGGCGTAGAGGCGTGAGTGAACGGAGAGCGAGTACGATCGGAGCGAACGATCGAGTAGAAGCGCTATACCTACTATACACGAGCGACGGCGACGGCGAGAACAATGAGACACAAAGATCGTATACGATAAATTCTATTCCGCGTCGCGAAAGGAACGCGAGCGATGCACTTGCTCTCCTTCGAGAGACCAGAGAAAAGTTTTATGAAAAAAAAAGAATTAATGTGTTTTATCAGTTAAAGTTAAATTATGATTCAAAGTAACACGTTGTGTTGTAAGCATCAAATATCAATTTCCCATTACACTCTTTGAAACGAATAAAATAATTTTAGAAAATCTTTCTTTTCGGCAAAAATTTCATCATTTCTAGAATTGCATGCTGGAATTTTTCGTCCATTCCTTTATCGGATTATTTGTCGAAACCAGCATCTCGTCGGCACGAGAATAGAGATCAGACGTCACCGCGTGAGATATATCGATACACACACGCGCGCGCGCGCGTATGCTTCATGGACGATATCGGAGCTGTCGTTTTCGCGTCGAATTACGCAGAAGAAAAGAAATCGAGGCTGGAGAATTGGCGCGCGGCGCGGCGAGAACGTGCGAGTTAGCTAAGAAGGTGCAAAAACTAAACAAACATCATGAAGGGTAGAACAAAGGAAAAGATCGTAGACTGGGATCACTAGGATGATCGAGTATCGCAAAGTTGCAAGATATATTGAAGAAAAATATGCGGGGCGATTACGCCTTACTAAAATTATCCGCGACGGCTAAAAGCGATCGAGCATTTGCAAATTAAGTGCAAAAGCTAATATTTGTATGCATAATATGTAATTTTAAATAAAATGTCAAGTATCTCTTCTCGATGGGATAGATCGATTTGAAACGTTTCTGCTCCATGTTGATCGCTCGATATCCTCGTCATCATCATCGGCAGGATGACACAGGACAAAAGTGGAAAACATTCCAAACGTTTCGTCCGAAACGTTTCGACCGGATTATTTATTGTGAATTATAACCGTAGGAGCTAAGTATGATGCAAAATGCAAGTCAGATATATATTTAAAAAAACGGATTTAGATATGCTAAAAACGATTGACCTGTATGGATTTGTACCAAATTATCGATTTCTTTGCGCCTCGTATCTATTCGAGTTTACGATTGTTGTCAACATTTTGAACAATGATGAAACCATATGAGAGAAAATAAAACTTAACATAACGTTTCGCGCGTGCATTTTTTTAGAGTCGTATACGACAATTAAGAAGGATTCGTGAACAAGCGCCGCATCTAGAGATGCGCACGAACGAATACGAGAACGAGATGGATACACGTATACGTACTACGTAGTATGAGAGGAAAGGTTTAACCAAGTTTCTTCGAACGCGAAGCCAATGTTGATTCTCGTCATCATTAATGTAATCCAAGAACAAAAATAACAAAAAGTGCATCAATGCGGGCGTAATAGAGGCGAAGAAAACATTTATAAAGATGTGGAAGAAGGAGAGCAGGAAAAAAGGACGGCAGGAAAGAAGGGAAAGAGGAAAAAAAAAGAGGACGAAAAAAGGGCAGAGAAGGAGATGGTCGACGGAACGGGGCTATATATATATATATATATATATATATATATATATATATGTATATAGGTGACTACGCGCTTTCGCATGCGGCCCTCCGCCGCGTCGCGTCTCCGTTCCCGTTCCCGTTGTACATTTGCCATGCGCACATGCGCCACAGCCACCCCCGGAGACATCGGAGTCGGAGAGCGATCCTGCGCCCTGCCGTTACTACGGGGGTGCGTCCGTACGTAAAAGCCGGCGTACGCTCCTCGCCAACGACTCGCTCGTCGTCGTCGCTCGGCTCGGCTCGGCTCGGTCTGTACCTGTACCTGTTCGCATTTCGTTCGCGCCGACTTGCCGACTTCGCGATTATTGCTTCGTCTTGTTTCGTCTTTTCGATCGAAGCTCGACTGCGGCCGCGGCCGCGCCGACCGCGCGACCTCGATTCGAATCTCGTCGATTTCGTCGATCTCGTCGCCCGTGCCGTTGCCGTCGTTGCCGTCGTCGCCAAGCTCGTCTCGAATCGCTGAAACGCTCTATCGCTCACCACCGACGCGACGCGACAGTTCGGTGTCGGCATTGTCGGCTTGATATTCACTAACAGCGAGTTTCAAGTTTCAAGTTGCAACGTATCCCAATGTTGAGACATGACAGTTGTTTTAAGCGTGAAAAGTTTTACGAAATATAATAGCTTTACGGAAATGTTTGTTGGATTTTGCCCCAACCACCAGTGTATCTGCTACGAGGAGTGATTTCTAGAGGAAGCTAGAAGAGAAGGATCTGCGGGAACAGACGGCCGCGAACGAGGACACCCTCGTCCTTGTCCATAGAGTGAAGCTCGATAGCTCTATCGAGCTCGCCTACGTCCGGGACGGCAATTTAGTTTACGACGTTTACTACGTTTAGTATAGCGAGAAAGTGCATTCAACCATCGCTGCGACAATCGCTGCGAGACTCGATCGTCGTCAACGAATCTTCTTTAATCGAGAATCGAAAACATAGTGAAGGATTTACAGTATACCTATAGTGAACGATTTGCATGCGCGCGCGACTTAATTCTCCTACCTGGTCATGGACTTTCGTTGACGAATTACAATTTGACAATGACTCTTTCGCATTAAATTCTACTAGCGTGAATATTAGAATATTAGAATAGCTGTTGCTGACATGATGATTCTTAGAAGATAAAACGAGATGGAACTTGAATTTCGAACAGAGTGAGTAATGTGACACGTTTGATCCACTAAATAGAAATTTTTTATTTCATGTTATCAAGTTATTTTTATTTGGAGAATAACTCGATTTTTTTCTCAATTCTTTAATCTTTATAATCGTTACTTGCATAAGCATAAGGAAAGCATATTAATTATTTAACAAGTCGTTGAGTTATAATGGAATCAGCGATTAGTATAATTTAAAGATTGATAATATTGTAAAAATAAAGTGGTTTTTATATATATATAATCTGCAAACGATTCTCTAGTTTTTCTCCAGCTTCTGTAAATTTTCCAACTTGTTCTAAAAATCAGTGTGTAGAGTTTCATAATTAAAAAATTACTTGCGCGCAATTTATTTAATTCGTGATTTATTCAATTCTTACATTTCGATCGTTCAAAATTAATCACCTCGTATGTCCAACGGTCGAGCGTTCATTTTTCATAAGGGACGTTTCGGAGCAGCCCCTCGGGGTAAAGACTGTAAAGAGCGAACGTGATTCGAGGTGGTCATCGTGCTCCGATTCAGAAGAATTCTTCCAATGTTGCCTGTCACGGCCCGTGTGATGGGCGATGGCCGTCACGGCGGCAGACCGAGAACCGAGAACCCAGAACGGATGCATGACCATTAAGTGAATCGCGAACGATAATAATCAGTGATGCCGCGTGGAGACGAATTTATCACGACAATTTTTCATTTCAAAAAATACTTTTTGAGAATGGTTTTTTTTTTTTGAGAAAATAGCGACAAAGAACTGACAAGACGAATAAAATAATATCGAATAGATTCGCAGTCTGCATTTCGCGAAGCGAGGGAAGCATGCTTTCGATCTTGCTCTGTTTTGGAAGCAATCAGAGTAGCGAGTCGCTCTCTTCGGTTGAGTCGACTTACATCGGTATATCGGTATATTGGACGTAAGCCATACAAATCGATTATAATCAGTCGTCATGAATCAGTCGTCATAAATGATACGGGCCAATCATAGTCAGATGATATCGAACGTGAGCGACGGTATCCCAGACCATAGAACCCTATCAAACCGTAGAGCTTGTCGACCATAATGTGACATTATTATTAATGATAAGTGATAGACCAATTATAGTTGGAAACTTGTTAATATTGTGTTGTATACGTATATGTATACACATACGATGTGTGTATGTATTATAAAAATATGACAGCGGACCAATGGAACGTTGGTTTCTCATTGGAAAGACAAATACGAATCGTTCGGAATAATTGAAAAAATCGGCGCTTCTAGGCGCGATTTTACAAAACTCCGCGTGATCGCGCGAACAACGAGGTGACGAACAAGTTTCTTCCACTTTAGCGGTGCGATATGCTCCGCGAAACCACCGTGGGAATTTGAGGACCACCGCGTCGTGTTACGTCGCGTCGAAAACGCGAAAAGCAAGAAGTTTTTCAACACGCGAAGCGACCGACTAATGCATTGGAAGTTATCGCAATGCATTCGCTTAATATTTTTAGCGTTTTGTCCCGTTCGCGTGACGTGGAAATCTGGAAACACATGTGGCGCGAGTGCGATTGTCAAAGGGAAAAACATCCTCCGCTCTCTCGTTGCGGTTTCCCAAGTGATTTACGATATTACGATATTACGATATTATCGATTTAGATTTGTGAAAAACAAAAAAGATATTGTTATTGTCGTAAACAAAATATGTAGAGTATCATGAGTACACACTCCTCTATTTCAATTGTTATGCACCCCCATTTATTTATACCCGTGATTAATAATTGGCGAGACAATTTTGCTTCTTCGAGCAAAGTTAATCCTTGCTTCCTGATAAGAGCATCCCAGCGAATAAACGTGCGATACGCGACGCTTTCGAGGATCAAAAAAGGAATCTGATTATGCTGACAGATTATACTTATCTCGAACTTGATGCGCGAAAATTGTCCGAGCGAGATTGATGTGGCACTCGGCAAAATTTGCATTCGCTTACACTTCTCCTTATTACGTGTATCGCGAAAGATATTACGTCTCTCATCACGAAAGTAAAGCCGAGATTCAATTACGAGCAAAATCGAATTTAAAAGCGTTTGTCTTTCCGGCCGACAGCCGCTCTCACTCGAAAGCAAAGCGAGCTCTTCTCGTGCAACATTTAACGTCCATCTCGAGGATTACGAGCTTTACACGAAGCTCATTAAATTTTTAACATCTCGCTTAGCAAACGATAGATACATATCAAACGAATGAGCGCGAATGCGAGCGCAAAATCGCGTTTCGTGGAAAGTTTTCGAGTTTACGAGCAACCTCCACTTCCTCTCCACCAACGATTTGTTTTTGTTCCAAACAGTTTTTCCCTCACAAATTATGCCCTCGTTTTCTCGCCGATTGACAAGGGGATAAACTAGCCTTTGCGTGACTTTTCTTAATTTCGAGGAAATTTTTCTTTCTTCAAAGAGAGTGATCTATGCCGCGAGTAAAAATTTAGTTAAATTTCCTCTCGGATCAGGTAGGACTCGCCTTACAAATTCTTGATGCACAAATTTTCAATTTTAATTCCGTCTTTTTAATATCTCCTTTTAAATTTCTACATTTCTCTCTCTCTCTCTCATTCAAAAATACATTCGTGCATTCTTTCCTTTCATGTATCCAAGACGCATGTTTTGTCATAAATGTAATACAGCATGTATGCAGTGTACTATGTTGTACTATGTCCTATACATAATACATCTTTTCCAAAAAAGAAAGACCAAAGAGAACACCTGAAAATTTGATATTGCGCGAAGGGAACCAATCGCTTTAAAAGACCCCTTATGCGGTTTCTCGATATAAAGTTTTGTCGAAGAAAAATGAGGCAGTAACAACAAGAAGGAGAAGTAGCTGAGAGAGGAAATAAAAAGGTCTTACAAAGGGATACCCAAGAGGGATTTTGTATGGCAAAGTGACAACTATACGCGCTTCGACATTATGAATTATCTAGCCTATAGTAACACCTGCGCTTTTACTCAAATTTCACCGACGAGTCGACGCGTAACATTGCACGTGATGGAAATATTTCCTGCAAACTACATTTTTGAAGCACTATTGCGTTGCTTTTGCCTACGAAGCAAAGGAAACATATATAAAAGTTAAATAATTAAGAACCTATATAAAAATATATGAGAGAGAGAGAGAGAGAGAGAGAGAGAGAGAGAGAGAAAGCAAGCAAAGCGGATAGGAGTATCCTTTTTACCCTCCCAAAGAATATTTTACCTTTGTTCGCCAATAAGATAAGGCATGAGTGATGTAAGATAAAGGAAGGCGGAAGACCAAGTGGGCAAAATCTGAACGCATACAGACGAATAAATGGTGATCAAAAATATGATAAAAATTCGTTTGATGACCAATGGACTCTAATTAAATGCTCATTTTGATGCATCTGCATATAATGATGTATGTATATATATATATATATATATATATATATATATATATATATATATCTTCAAAGAGCACGTAAAGCGATAAAAGTAAGATAAAATTCCGTGGAAAAGTGAAAGTCACTCGTAAGCGCGCGACCGCTTGAAAATAAATCGATGCCAGACTATCCATTCGATCATACGTTCGCCCACGTACTGCAAAATTCACCCCTTTTCTCTCAACGGATACCCTGTTAGTTAAAAGGATGTTGAGGATACAAACAACAGCTCTGTCCGATGGAATATGATACATCGCGCGAACCAGCTATCGTGCGTGGCCGGTATATGCGTTTTAATTAACATCGTCAAACATGGAGCACTCTCTCTCTCTCTCTCTCTCTCTCTCTCTCTCTCTCTCTCTCCTCGTGTTCGTGGCAAACGTCACGAGCGATGATCCCGTTAATTCTGTAGCGCAGAGTACGCGCGTCGGTTAAATAAACTTTTCGATTGAAAACCGCGTCCCACGCGAATTAATTGCAAAAACGCGTGAGATCGCGCAACTTCTCTGATGCGCTCGCCGCGTCGCGAATACGATTTTTCCGGAAGTCGCGTTTCATTTTCGACGACGAATGATACGCTTTGTTGTCGCTCTCGACGGAAGCCGTTGGGAAAAAAGCTCATTCGCGGATGCATCGCAGAGCACACATTTTCTCATACTATATTCGGAGCACGAATTTTAAAATTTGAGAGGATGAGGATACACCACCGTTATTATTGCTATTTTGGTGCACGTGATGTATATAGTTGTCCTAAATTAAAACTTGATTATGTGTATGACGCGACTGTGTATCGCATGTTGATTAAAAATTATAGAAACCTGAAAATGTTTTATTTACATGGAAAATTTCTATCACGGTAACTAAACAAAATTTGTCAATTTAGAATTTAGTGTTTCTTCAATGATTCTTACTAAATTGTTTTACAATCCCTTTATTGAAGCCATCATCCGGTGGCTGTATTGCATTTTTTGCATGAAATTATAGATTATAGAATAACGGGAAAGAATTTTTTATTGCAAAATCAAGAATACGGGAAACGTAGCGGACAACCGAGAAACCGCAAGCCGTCCCTTATTCTTCACCAAGCAAGAGAAAGACTTTAGGGGGGAAAAAAAGATGAATTTACTCAAGCACAGGCCAAGAGTTAGATTTTTGCTGCATCACATCAGGAAAAAGAGGCAGATCGAGAGATAACGAGTGAAAGATGTAATGAGACGACGAAAGTGTAGTATAAAAAAATTTATATTTAATTCGTCCGAAAACATGACGCAAATTTCAATCGATATCTTTTTCTTCCTTATATTTTAAAGAGGGAAGAGGGGGAAATTAAAAACATCTTTTTTTCAAGAGAACACTTCAATTTTATTTATAAAAATTAAAATGTGTTAATATAGTATGTATACTTTAGTAGTGTATACTTTATTACACCATACTTATTTTGTTAGAGCAGATTTAGAGCAGATTTAGAGCAGATTTATAGCTGTAAATAATTCCTAAATAGATGCACATTCTCTCCGCGCTCTTATTTTTCGTCCTTTTGTGCTGGGTTGTCTTTTGTTTCCGTGGGAAATATCGCTATCGCTTTAAAGACAAGAAAGATGTTTAGATTGCTCGAGGTAGCTCGAGATGATAGCTATAATCGTGAATCGTGACAATAATATATCAGTTTGTCACATGTTACCATACTCGTTCTAATCGTTGTCGTTCTAATCCGACAGCTGACAGAGTTTCTGACCTCTATATAAAAGATGAGTCTGAGGTAAAATTAGGTATACATACATAATTAGATGCATCGACGATAGACAGTTATGCACGGTGCCAAATGGTTCTTTCTGACTAATTGGTTCGTTATGGGTTAATATGACCTTCCTAGTAGCTCCTTCATTTCGCGCTCGTGCGAAACGTGGACTTGCAGATGTAATACGCGTAATTAACTCAGTCGACTACATCATCATTGTCTAAACATTCCTATAACGAATATAATACGATAGATTTCTAACGTAATCGTAAACATGGGCAACTATTTACGACATAACATATATATGTCGAGTGTATCGTCACACACACATGTACGACTCGTCTATAAGAATAAATTCTGTGATTAATAATAAGACAAAATCGATTTATCCTTAACAAGAAAAAACTGACGTCATCTTCTTGGCATGTTCCTTATTTTTTAATAAATAACAAATGGATATAGTAAATATCCTCGTGTATATGTATAATTAGGTTTTAAAATAAAATAAAATGCTATCAGAAAAAAATCTACTTGTGTAGGGAACTAATTAAGAACACGCTTTATCATCTATTTCTGTTTTGATAGCTTAGTTTATAAAATGACTTTTATTCCGTTGACACGAGAGACCCGATGGCGCGTACCCCGTTCCGTCAATCAGCCCCGTACATCTGATAAAGCAATCGTCACCGTGTAAAGTCGAAACACGTACAGAAATAGCCAGCTACACGATCGACCTCCTCGGTATATATTCACCGCTCGCACTCGCTCGTTACAGAAACGCGTACATCAGATGCACGGTGCATAATAGGCGCACTTGCGCGACTCGACTCGACACGTCATGCCGCGCCAAAACGGAGAAAAGCGGAAAAGCGAAGACTGAGACGGAATGCGAATTCACTATCCTAGACCACAAGACCACGATAGAAATATCTGTATATAAATGACTGAGAAGCTGAGAGAGAATAAAAGAGGGGAAAGAGGGTGAATATACATATATATAAATGTATCCGAGGTAGGGAGAGAAGGAGATAAGGGTCAAGACGGAGAGAACGAGTTTCGAGCGAATAGGTACGTGTTAGATTTTTGAGATTTGAAGAGCATCAACGACGAGCTACCTGCTTCGTCTGAAAAGGATGTCTCGT
This sequence comes from Temnothorax longispinosus, assembly GCF_030848805.1. Taxonomy (NCBI): domain Eukaryota; kingdom Metazoa; phylum Arthropoda; class Insecta; order Hymenoptera; family Formicidae; genus Temnothorax; species Temnothorax longispinosus. The sequence goes on from NC_092361.1 coordinate 7,185,841, forward strand.
CTTCGCGTGTAAAACGAGAGGCAAATATCAACGCGCGATTGGAACTCGTTACAAATGTGACGAATTGGATAAACGTTCGATTCGAATATAAGAAATAAAATAATTGTTCTAGAGGTGAGACATTTAATCGACATTTAATAATTACAATTTAATGCAGGAATATTAATTTTTAAAATTTTTACTTTATACACGACAAGATGAACTTTAGATAAGAGAAGCATTAAAAGTGCAAGATGTGTGTACTTTGAATTAATTTCTATTTACTCAAAGTATCTGCTCTAAGAGAGAGAGAGAGAGAGGGGGGGGCGAAAGGATGAGAGAACAAGAGATCTTCTGTCTGAGAGAGAATAGAAGAGATATATATATATATACATATATATAAATAGAACATGTGCGAGAGAAGAGTAAAGAGCGAAGCGTATAGTATGCGTATGACACCATTAACAAACGAATGTGTACGTATGCGTATGCATATGCGGTGGTTCCACGTGTAGCTGTGCGAGAAAGAGATCCGCGACCGTCCCAGTTGAGGCATTGTACCACGGCTACCGGCGATAAGGCATGAAATTAAATTCGACGGAATGTGGGTCGTCGTGCCGTACGACTCCTTCGCTACCCTCTATATGTCACGTCCTGTCTGACAACAAGAGAGTGCCGGAGAGATACATTGGTACCTACCTATCTGCATGCACACATAGGTATATGTATATAGGAATGCGTACTATATAGATATCGTAAATGCCGTAACTCCAAATAGTCGCTAAAAGAATATTTTTTAAACTGTCTAAACATGAATCTGTACATTGTCTATACATTGATGCCGTAAGGTGTCCCACGAATCTTGCAAATCGCTTTTCATCTATGAATTTTTTAATTAATTTGGAGTTAATTTGTTTTTTAATTTCTCTCCGATGAACGCATGCGATTACAATGGATCGCAATAGAGTCAGCAACTTATAATTAGCAATTTCGTCGAATCAAAATCGTCAAATAACTATTATATTCTTGCTATTATGACACGTCGCTTTATTGTATTGCGGCGAAAGTACAATTTTCCTTCTTTTTCTCGCGAGCTTTTCCTTCTTTTTCTAAATTGATAAGATAGCTGAATTGCTATTTTTAAATTTTTTTTCTTTTTGAACCATTTAACACGTTTTTCGCGAGACACGTGAATGATTGTGATCGCTGTGAAAACGCCGGAAGTGTATTGAAAAAAAAAAAAAAAAAAAAAAAAAAAAGAGAGGAACACACTGTTTCACACAGATATCTCGATGCCGTATGATGTATGTACTATCGGACTGAAAACAAATAGCTTTGGAGATACACATGTATTCTATAGACAGTATGTCGGAATCTAAAATAGATTTTCTCTCTTGACGAAAATCAATAATTTTCCAATTGCCAATTGCAGATATACAAACGCAATGTCTTAGTCTTTACTTAACTTTAAGTAAATTTCATTTCAATGAAACTTTTAGTATCGAAAATTAAGAGTGCGATGAGAAACATGACGTTCTCTATCATATTTACATTGAGAAAATATTGAGGAAAGGTATTGATAGAAGAAAGTAGATTTATAAAGGAAATATCGATTAAGATCAAGGTCGGAAATTTAAGGACATACAATCGAGATGTGCGAATCATCTTTTATAATTTGAACATATAATATGTGCCGTTATCGCCAAGTGCTCGTTACATTAGGCACCGTGCCATACGCATCCATTGGCATTAGTCGACCATATACGCATTCGTTTAATTGAAATATACGCGCAAGTAAATATTACGTAATTGCGCTATCGGCTATTGTGGCCTGGGATTGTCATAATGCACACGACTGAGCGTGAGAATAGATTCGAATAACTTTTATTCCGTATTCACGTGAAATAATCAAACGTGGCAGGATTAACTTGTGTTTTAATTAAGAATGACGGATAAATTTAAGTTCGTAATTAAAACAGATTTTCCTGCGGCGGATACTAATCCAAAAATGTTCTCTAATGTAGGGCATACGAAATAACTACGAAGGAAATACGATTGGACCATATCTCTGGATTGTCCGATTTTTGTGGGTTAAATCCTCTCGGTAATATTCTCAATATAATAGTGATCCACTATTATCTATGTCTGAAAGTATTATAAAATACTATTTTTGTTTCACGTTTAATTTAATGAAAGAGCAATGATAGAAATTATCAGTTTTATTTATACTATTTAATATCATTTGATACTATAGATACTAAATACCACTTGGTATATTTGACGGCATGTTATACTTGTATGTAAAATTTTAAATAAAATGTACGTAACACTTTTTCATTTTTATACGTGCTTAAAGATGTAATTACCAACTTGGATCAATTTTAAATATTTCAATTGCGTGTCAAATATATTGCACGTTTAATTTTAAATCAAGCACATACCATATTTGGATGCATGCTATTGTGCGCAAGCTTGAAAACAATATAATTGTCAAATAAAAACAACCTTTAATATTTCAGATTGCATGCCACTTGTGCATCAAAATATCGAATGAAGCCTCTTGTATATTATATATTATGCATAAAGCTTCGTGACATTGATATATAGCCCAAGTCAGTATAGCTTTGGGTGGAATGCATTAGGCCATCTATACAGCGAGGCAGAGATTCGAGTCTGTCAAAAGTCAAGGTGTGCCCATCACGTGGAGTAGACGGAATAAATGATTTTCCAATACTTATAGGTACGGTTTAAAGGAGAACTATTTCTTTATCTCTATTAAAATGGTATTATGTACCACTGATTCCAGAATTATAATCGTATGAAGATGCAAACTATGCACTTACCGTCACATCTTAACAAGCTCACAGAGATCGCAGTTACTGCTAGATATAAGATATACTTCCACTGACAGTTCCCGGGGAGTAATATACGCATCTCAACTCTACAGTCACATTGTCGTGTGGTAATCGATTGGCACGCGAAAGGAATTCCGGGCGTTTAATTGGAATTTGTGTGTGAAGCGTAGTACAGTATATCTCATTATCTGCTATAACCATACTTAGAGAAACGGTAGCGTCGTATAATACGCGGCTTGCCTGCATCGTTCTCTAATGACTATAATATCCGATTCGAAAATACCCGATTAACTACTAAATATGGATAACATAACTACTATTACTACTACACATTATATGAAGTAAGTGATTATGATTGCGATAAAAAAATGATGTTACTAATCTTTCTTTTAAAATATTTCTTCTCAGTTGGATTTTAAATGAAAAACTTATGTTGAATTAAACTTTATATGAAATAAATTAAAAAGTATCAAAACCAACTTGAATGTGTACCTAATTACGACTTTATAAATTAATAACTTTAGCGATTAGTATCATTAAGGAAGACTGGAAAGGAAATTCATATCCAATATTAAACAGTTTTATTATCAAAATTAAAAATTAAAATTAATGCTCAAATAGAAGCAAAAGAAATCAATAACACATAAATAAAAAAAAGAAGATGCGATATAATCTTTTCACATTTGGAATAGTTAACTGCTTTCTTTGCTTAATCTCTCTCTCTCTCTCTCTCTCTCTCTCTCTCTCTCTCTCTCTCTCTCTCTCTCTCTCGTCAATTTATGATTGATTTCTACTAGAAATGGATTAGAAAACGTATTTTAAGAGCAACATTGACAGTAGTTTTCGGAGTAATTCTAATGAGAGAAGATGACTATCGTACACATTGAACGGATGCCCATCGGCGCGACAACCAGGAAGGAATTCCATCCCATAAGTAGCGGACCACGCTTAATTGGAATTTATGCTCGTAGTGGTACATAAGCCACCCTATAGACAGGCACGTTGTACAGCACGGTAGTTGATAGGAAACGCGGTAGCACCGCGTAACGAGTTAGCACAAGTAAGCGAGAGATGACGAGAGATGAGGGGGGTGGGAGAGAGAGAGAAGGGAGGGAGGGAGGGAGAGAATGTCGAGAGGGTGCCTTCTCGTGGCCCTGGCGGCTCGCAATCGATAGCCAAGCGGCAGTTGGAGGCGTAGAGGTCGGTGCGAGGGTCGATGATGAAGAGAGGAACAGAGAAAGAGCGAGAGCGAGAGCGAGAGCGAGAGAGAGAGAGAGAGAGAGATGTACTGAATCTCTCTCTAATCGCTTCCACGGAGACTACCTAGTTAAATAGATGCATGTCCGTAGCTAGAGAGAAGCGTAAGACCTATTTAAAACAAACTCAGATCTGCTAGGTTCAACCGTGACTTTTCACCACTTTTCGATTAACTCTCAAAAATAAAGAGACCTTTTCTAAGCTTTTCGAGAAATACCGACTTTAAAATACAATTTTAATAGATGATATTACAATTAAATTTTCCAGCTGAAATATTCATTAACACAATTGAGTCATTTTTAATATAAATAAACAGCTAGAGGAACAATAATCCAAAAGCATTAATTGAAAGTGTATGGAAAATATGAAGAATTTTAAACACCGATTTTCCACTTAATCATCGAACTGGAAGTTTAGTTAAAACGATCGAATAAAAAACGACAACAATGTATCAAGTTATGCGGTTAATGATGTAATTAAGGTGAATCGTTACGGTAGAGCCAATGGGAAAGGACGCCGAGCGCGAATGCCTAATTAGGTATCTATCGATCAGTGTTCTGCGCAATCATTATTTAGATATAACGACAGTTTAAAATTTTTATAAAAAATTTTATGTTGATCCTAAGATGCTTTTGTGGTTTTATACAGGAAAGGAGCAATATGCATAATTCATAAATGTACAGAATGGAAAATCTATGCCTGAAAATTTTCCGAACTCAATCGATATTTTTATAATAGACTCTTGGATGAATTCTGATCCGCTTTTTTGGAGGAAAAGAAAGTTATTTTTGGAAAGCGTCATAGTTTTTTACGATTCTTTTAAAGAATATGAGACAACAGAACATGATAAAGTTGAGACATTGTGTAGAAGGGTACGAGACCGTGTTTAATCTCCGCATTCATCGAGTGATAGTTAAAGTCGTAATCTTGTTGATTCTCCGCCTCTTTCGGGATTTTTCTTGTCATCGAAAATCTGATTTATCTTGCTGATCCAGCCTTGCAACTCGTAGTGAATAATAGAAAATGCTGGCCCGAATGAAAAATAGGACAGAAAACGACGATTTCAACTCAGATTTCTCCCAGAATTTCCCTTTCCGACGAAATTATAGATAGACGAATGCAGATACTTATATATATCGTTAAAAATTAAAATCCATTAAAAATAATTAATCCATTAACAATAATATACATATAAGTAAGTAAAAGAGAAAGAAGAGAATACATACAAAATAAACAATTTTAAAAAAATTCAGATAAATTTACTCATAATAAAAGTCCGTATTAGAAAAGTTAAGAAGTAGTTTAATAGTAAGTTTATTGTAAGTCCCGGTTAAACACATATGTGCTTAATCGAGATCAAGATCGAGATCGTGATCGTGATCGTGATCGTGATTACAGGTCAAGCAGCCTCGCACCGGGTGGATGGCGACGACGACGGTCGTAGGACGGCGACGGTAGAACGACGTTAGAACGTTACCGCTTGCGGCTGCAGCTGCGGCGTCATCGGTCGCTGCACCTGCAGCTGCGGCGGTGGCGGTGGCGGCAGCAGCGCGGGCGGCCGCGGCGGCGACGATATAATCAGAGGACGAAACGATGCAGAACACCGGCGACTATTATCAAAGGGCGCCGAGATGTTGTCCCGGTAGAAGTGGCAACAACAACAACAACAATAGCGCGAGCGGCATCGCGGGCGGATCGGTCCGAGGCGCGGAACTGCTCTGCTGTTGTTGCAGTTGCAGCACCGCTACCTCGACCAAGACTCCGGGGCTGCTGGCGAGCCTTGGCGTGTGTGTACTCGTCCTTGGCTACACCCTGCTCGGCGCGTTCGCCTTTATGGCCCTCGAGGGAGGCCTCAAATCGGTGAGCGGTCGGAGAATCGACGACAATTAAATCGCCTCATCCCAGTACGAACTTAGACGACGTTCGACGTCGATACTCGGAATTAGCTGATTCCGAGAATTATAAAATAAATAAAGACAAAAGTAATGTCAATCGAACGATCGGCATTTATCACATATCATCGCATCAGCATTGATATCTGACTATCTGACTTGTTTTATTCTAGAAATTTGACTCTTAAGGTGATCCCGGGTGATCCTAAAGCCGTGATCCTAGCCGGTTTTTTTCAGTTTTTTTCTTAGCACTAATCTTTTAATTGGCTTTATAGAAATGCAAAATTTTTGTCTAGAATTAAAGTACGCATCAAAATCTAGATCATGGTGGTCGAATTTATATGTCGTGGTCGTCACGTATAACCAAAAATATTAATTTTTTTTCGTTTTCGATATAAATTCGACCACCATGACCTAGATTTTGATGCGTACTTTAATTCTAGACAAGAATTTTGCATTTCTATAAAGCCAATTAAAAGATTAGTGCTAAGAAAAAAACTGAAAAAAACCGGCTAGGATCACGGCTTTAGGATCACCTTAAACTGAAGATGATAAAAATAAAACAAGACTAAGTTTTCCAATTAAACATACGTTTACACGTTTACGTAGAAATGTAACATTTTCGTATTTAACGATTAACGCTAATCGATATCGAAGCACTTGACGCTAAAAATTGTTTGGAAAAAAAAGATTAACCGAAACGAACCGATCAACTGAACGACAAATTGCCGTTGATGTGATTGATCGCTTCACGATTTCGATTCGTTAATCACGCAGGGATAATAATGACATCTGTGCTTCTCTTTCATAGGATTCACTAACCGAGGTTGCACCCTCGAAACCCGATGGAGCTTCCTACGTGCCGCCCAACCTGGAGAACGACTCCGCCGCCACGGAATTGAGAGCACGCACGGTCGAGAAGCTGTGGAGCATCACCGAGGATCTCAACGTTCTTTACAAGGAGAATTGGACTCGTCTGGCGGCCCGAGAAGTCCTCGAGTTCCAGGAGAATCTAGCTCGCGGCCTCAGGCGCACCTCGTACGAGCAGATGCCACCGTTACCTCCACGGTCCCGAGACCATCACAGCGCGGATAGACGGCTGCACAGTCGACGATGGACTTTCAGTAGTAGCCTGCTGTATTCTCTGACGTTGATCACGACAATAGGTTCGTCCAAATTCAGATGGTCGCGTTGGAAACGCGAAAAGGTCATCTCTCGACTCGCGCATATTGTTCGGCAAACGTGCCCGTTACGTGCTCGCCTCGGCGCACTCGGCACAGTCGGCACAATTAGCCGAGACATTATTAGCTCATAGCCACGAAGGTCTTGTACTTGCTTTTCCCATGTGACATAGATCCCGCGAAATGTAGAAACAACGGTTTCGATTTCAGGATACGGTAGCGTAGCGCCACGCACAGTCTGGGGCCGACTGATTACTATAGTCTACGCCTTGGCGGGAATCCCGCTGATGTTGGTCTACCTAAGCACAGTGGGCGACGTGCTCGCCCGAAGCTTCCGTCGTCTGTATGGGCGTGTGTGTCGGCAGCCGCGTAACTGTGCGCGAAAGCAACAACCGCCGCCGCCACCACCGCCAGTCGGCGGCATAATGGCCAAGGCATATCGCTACGACAATCACGTGGAGACCAAGGGAAGTGGCAACTACTACTCGGCAAGCAGGGAAAGCTCATGCGACGATCTGGGTATCCGCGGCACCGGCAGTGCGATCCTGCTCGACTGCGGCAGCGAAGGTCTTTTGCACGCCACCACCAGTTCGACAGCCGCGCTCCAGGTAATGCCGTAACGATTAATCGAAAGGATTATATTACCGCCTCTCTCTCTTATTGTCAGAAAAATCTTCTCTCAGAAATGTTAAAAAAAAAATTAATATATTTCTCGTCACCGCGACATTGTAATATTGTGATATTTATTCGAAAGTTCGCACTAGAAAATGCATGCTCCAAAATGATAATTCCGACGAGAAATGGCCATCACTCCATCACTCCCTGTAACTCGCAAAGAAATAATTATTAGAAAAATTATATATGCCATATACAACTATAATTAGAGTTGTTACATCTACTTTAACATGATCTACTTAACATCTACTTTAACAATCAACTCGATCACATACGACACTTATCTTACTTAAGTCACGTATCTTTCATATTGAATCTTTCTCGTCACACGGGCTCAGGATGTGACAACGGGCAACGGCAAGCGGCATTTTCACCCGTGCTCGCTGTCCTTATCATCGACCTCGTCACCGGCGTACATGCTAGAGGCCAACCCTGTCAGGATACCGATCAGCCTGTGTCTGGCGATAATGCTGGTGTATATATGCGGCGGCGCGGTCATGTTCAACCGTCTGGAGGGTTGGAGCTTGTTGGAGGGCGGGTACTTTTGCTTCACCAGCCTTGGCACGATCGGCTTCGGAGACCTGATGCCGGTGGGACGTAACGCGCCCTCGACCACCCTGGAGGAGCTCAGCCTGTGCGCCTGCTCGCTCTACATCCTCGCCGGGATGGGCCTGATCGCCATGTGCTTCAACCTCGTCCAGGAGGAGGTGGTACGCGTGGTCAGGGTCTTCGGTAGAACCTGCGGCATGTCGTCGGGCGTGGTGGTCGGACCTATCGGTGGTACAGGTATCCCTGATGAAGGCATTCGGTGGGGAATCAACGATGAGAGTCTTCCACGAGAAATATAGAGAGAGAGAAAGAGAGAAAGAAAGAGAGAGAACATCGTGAACCGTTGATTATTTTGGCGACCGTCACGCACTTGTCGCGTTCAAAAACTGCAGCGACATATACAACAGTTCTGTAACAATAATTAGTTAACTCAATACCAAACCGATAGATAAATGCATCAGTCAGACGTAATCGCTACGTTGCGAGACAGTTTTATTTTCCGAATGCCCCGTTATTTTACGTAGTAGAAGTTGTCGTATTACCAATGCCAATCGCGACCGAAAAAAAAAACTGAGAATTTCCGAAAAGTACGATCGAACAACAACAGCGCGGTTGTACGACCGTCGAAACGAGTGGCAGTCACGAGTCACGCGTGGTCCCTCTCTTTTTCTTTACAGCAAGCGCCACTTCCGGTCTCAAGGCCGACCTTGATGATGGAGGCGGCACCAGCGACTCGCGATTGTCTGAACAAGAGGAGGAGGCGATCGCCATGTCGATGGTGCCGGCCGGTTCCTGACAGCATCAGGCCAGGAGCTCCGGCGACGGCAAGCTCCTGGCCCACCCCTCGAACACTGCCATAAAGTTGTCGCCAGGCCATCATTCGCTGCCGCGCAAGAAGACGTTGCCGTTGGACGCCGCCGGAAAGACGGCGAGCAACTCGTCGTCCTTAGGCGTCAGCGTTCAACAACAACAGTTTCAACGCGGCCAGCCGTTGAGAAGGAGCTGTTTGTCACCGACGCAGCATCATCATCATCATCATCATCAGCAGCAGCAGCAGCAGCAGCAGCAGCAGCAGCAACAGCAACAACAACAGCAACAGCAACAGCAACAGCAACAGCAACAACAGCTGCCTCATCATCATTATCATCAACACCGACAGCAGGAGAATTCGTTGCATTTTGAATACTTTGTGCCGCGCAGCGTTAGCGAGTTTAATCTCGCGGCCGTCGTGACAGACATGGCGGTGCCGCCACCACCTCCTGCGTCGCTTCTTAGGCCTTCCTCTGCAATCACGCCATCGGTCGCCACCACCAGCCAGACGCGATTGCTGGACGGTGGCAGTGGAGGTGGTTGCAATACCGCTACTAGAAGTCGTGAGAAAATGGTTACGTTCGAGGACGAAGGGGTCAGTTGCGGCATCACCTCGACACCCACCAGGAAGAATTTGCCCACCTTAGATAATATCTTTATGTGACGTGTGCCGCAGATTTCACAGATGTTGAAGCTCTTATTGCTGTGGATGGACGAAAGTCTCGGAATTTCTACACCTCGAGTCTAAAGAGACAAACAACGACAAATACCTAGTCGAAAGAAATTTTGGAAGAATAAATGAATATGTGATTGGGTGTGATGTTAACAATTGAGAAATATCGGCAGGGAATTGTTAATCTGATGATTAGCGAGAAGTCTTTCAATGTTTTTGTCAAAAAGAGAAAAAGAGAAAGAATTGCCCGTATTCCGGACCGAATACATAAATTGAAGAACAGAGTGGTTGATATCAAAAATTAAAAATAGAGTCGTGGAACATACTTAAATAGTAAAGAACAAGAACACATACTCACGATTTATATAAATTCCAATTGAAAAAACAGAAAGAATACGAAAAAAAGCAAAGAGAAACGAGATGACAGAAAGATATCGACAACCGTTGCAAAAGATTGCATATCTGTGTAACAATATAACGCGATGACCTCTTTGCGAAAAAACTAGCAAAGGAGTATTGCAAATACTAAACGTAGCGGAGGGTGTGAACAATGTTAACACAATTGATAAAGAAAACTCTAAACGGAATCCGACATTAGGAAATATTTTGTTCTCCGATACAACTGTTATCAAAAAAACATTTAATATGAGTTTTCGGCACTAAAAACTTTTTTCTCATTACCTGCACACGAGAAGAGATTGCCTAAATGATAGTAAAATCCAAAACGATATTTATCATCTGACATCTGACAGACATTCTATTTCTGTAAATATTTTTTAAACATTGTTGGGACATATTTGTGTTGTTTTTAGAATCATTTTTATGTCTAACAAATTTTTTAAGAAAGCTATAATATATATATTCCACTTATTGTTAGTTTTATTACATATTTTAATTTGCGATGAATATATAAAACGCATAGAAACTATATAAAAGCGAGGAATAAAAGACAAATACCAAGTAAACACTCGAAAAGACAGGAGAAAAACATTTGAGATTGAGATGTTATTATCGACAGATATAACACTGAAGAATTTTTCATAATAATGAAAACTTCTTTTCGGCCGAATTTCGACTGTATATTTCTCATTATTGATCGAATCGTAATTATCGTTGTCAAATTACTTGCGCGCAGCGTAGATTATCTGTCGAGTATTTGAATTTTATGTCCGATAAGTCCGATTGTATTCCGAATATTACACGAATAGTTTGTACATATATTCAAAAAATATATTGAATAATTCTAACTTGTACAATTACCCTATCATATATTAATATAATATTTATTATTTATGTGTGTGTGTGTGTGTGTGTGTATACACACACCCCTATAATAATTGAAAGATGTCTTATGTTATTCTTTTTTAATTTGTATAACGCATCATAAATTTTATTTCATAACGAATTAAATAATTTTAGACCAATTTTTTATTTTTTCTTAGTAGATATACATATATATATATTTATTTATACCATATCTACTTACAAGATTTATGTTATCTTCTTATAAGAAGAAAAAAAAATTGAAAATATAAGATCACAAAAAATCGATACATTAAAGTTGAACGAAGAATGATTCACGGTAAGTTGATTAGAATTACTTTAGTAATAAATTATACAATAATTTTTTGTATGAGCAAAAACCGATATCATCCAGTTGTTAATTCGAAATATTGAAATCTAATATGCAATTTTGTAATTACCCAATTAGTGGATATACTTATATTATTGCGCATGATGCATATCTGTTACGTCATATGCGCACTGTAATCGTTAATCAACTGCAGTATTTGATAAAACGCTATTTGGTTTATATAATATCCGTGCTATTCACATTAGGCGGAAGATTGTTGTATCAGTGCAGTCAATAGTGTCATCATTGAATAGCACGGATATAAACCAAATACTTGGCGTTTTACCATCTCGAAAAGTGGATGCGGCTACGTAGTTTCTACGTCCACGGCAAAATGGATGTGATCGTGATACCGCTGCGAATCAGCACAAATTAGGGATTCTTGAGGGATGGGACAAAGCCGCCATTAATGGGAGCGGAAGTGATGGCAGGCATATTACGCGTCATTTTTTAATAAAACAAAATAACTATCAAAAATATGTCTACATATAAATTCAATTCTAATTGAGGAATTATTTCAATTAAATTGAAGTAAATAAATAAAACTTAATTAATTAAAACAAATTTCGTAAATAGTAACAAACAATAAATACTGATAAATTTAATTTATTACAAAAAGTTAATAAATGCAGTAAATAATGCAATAAATAATTTTTTGTATAAATTTAAAAGTTTTTATAAAGAAAGATATAGGCTCTCTAGATTAACACAATGTGAATAGGAGAAATTGCAAAATCCCTAAAGCGGAGTTTTTTATTGCTGTCAGGCTAGTATTAAATTCCACTTTTTTTATATTTAATGGGAAAATCTATCGACAAACTTTCGGCGTCCCCATGGGTTCTCCTCTTTCCCCCATGGCGGCGGATATAGTGTTGCAAGACTTGGAGACTATAGCTCTCGCTACCTTGAAATATATCCCACCGTTTTATAAAAGGTACATTGACGACATAACACTTGCGGCACCGTCAGCTCTTTTACAGCATACCTTAGGTGTTTTTAACTCCTTCCATCCTAGGCTGAAATTTACCATAGAAATCGGTGAAGACGACACGTTGAATTTTTTGGAGATTACAATGATATTGAACAACAATAGGCTAACTTTTGATTGGTTCCATAAACCGACATTTTCTGGCAGGTATTTAAACTTTTTGTCGCAGCATCCTGCATGCCAAAAAAAAGGTACGGCCATAGGCCTAATAGATAAAGCATTTTTGTTGTCACATCCGTCCTTGCATGCTAAAAATCTCAGACTGGTCATTGAAATCTTACTCAATAATTGTTACCTATTGGAATTCATCTTTAGAATTTTGCGCGAACGTCTTAAGTTTCTGTTTAACAAAGACTCGAATACGAATGTGAGACAGAATGAAGAGGAGGTTACTCCTTTTTTCACGTTACCGTACGTCCCGACGATTACTGAAAAGCTTAGGAACGCCACAAGGGATTTGAATGTGAGACTGTCTTATAACAGCTTAAATAAGATATGCGTACATTCATCAAGGCGCACAAGGATAGTCTCCCACGGTCGAATAAATGTAACGTGGTTTATAAGGTGAATTGTAATGATTGCGACGCTTCTTATGTGGGCCAAACGAGTAGGCAATTGCAAACAAGAATCAAGGAGCATCGTAATTATATTAATTGGAGTACTCCGAATCATTCTGTCATAACTGAACACAGATTAGAATGGAATCATGATTTCGATTGGAATAGCGTTGAAATCTTAGATAATGAATCCTATTGTTATAAACGTTTGATTTCGGAGATTATATGCATAAAAAGGCAGGCGAATGGTTTGAATTTACAGACCGATGCGGAGGGTTTACCGGACGCGTATTTAAATGTGATCGAGAGGCTGTCTAAAATTTAGAACAACTTTATGCGAGAGTTTATCCCCTCCTCTGGTTTATACACCAGTCTCTATTATGTTAACCTTCCCACCTATGCCTCACTCATTCGCGACGCCGCGCCGCGACGTTTCGAACCGTGAAGTTTGTTGTTACAATGCGATATTCTGGTCTGCAATTGCTCTGTAAGTAAATCCATTAGTCATCTGATTTTAACATAGATAATTTATGCCTTTACCACATTGCGACTCCGTTTGATGGTACAGGTAGGGCTTTCGAATCTTTCTTACCCACCTGGTCTTTCAACCTGGCGAGATTATTTCTAAGATGCGAGGGATGTGGAGCGAGTGCTTACGTATCTGGAATTTCGGCAACGGTACATCCATAGAATTTCAATCCTTGTTTTTTTTTAATTTTGACTGCGTCTTTTATACTTTGTTCGTCTATTGACTATTGACGCCTTATACTCGACCTCTTTTTTATTATCTTTGTTAATCTTCGTATTTGACTTTATGTAACTTTTAACGCTGAAGAAAACACGAATAATGTGTCGAAACGCGTACGTTAATATATATATATATTTATTTTTATAAATTGTTTGCGCTTTGATTACCGCGCTTGGCTCTAATTACCTCTCCTATTCACATTGTGTAAAAGTTTTTATATAAAAGCAAATTTGTAAATTTAATAAATAAATAAAAAAACAGAACAATTATGAAAATCATTTTTATACTAAAAATGTGTTGACGCGATAGCCTGAGCAAATGTATATTATTAACTTCCAGCTCTGAAAATTAAAACTTTAGAAAATAAGGAAAATATTACGATCAGTAGTTTAATTAACAAAAATTGTATTCTTAATACATCTCCATGTTTTGAGGGTTCAGAAAGAGGATTTGTAATCAATGGGTTCAGTAGTTTTTAAATAATTTAAGAATAAAATAAAGAAAACATTTTTATTTCTTTAATAAGTCAAAGGCGTGATTTCTCGAGAGAAGTATTAGTCTTTGCTTCGCTCAAATAAGACAGATATGAACAATTTGCTGACAATTTGAAATAATATGTACAATTTAAAATTATTTATAATTAAACGGAATTTAAATTATAGACATTTTTGTTCGTGTTCAAAAAACGCAAAAAATTATGAATACAAAAAATCTTGTTGATTTTAATGTTGAAAATTCATGTATAACGAATAATAATGGTCTGCATGATTTGATTTACACGTTCTTGGGATATTTTTGCCTGGAAATAACAATAAAAATAAATTAATGAAAATTGAATATTATTAATAAATGAAACATGCAGCTATAACAAATACTTACGTTCTTGTGATAATTTTGCCTGAAAATACAAAAAAATTTGAATAATAAAAATTGAATATTATTAATAAATAACATTAATAATAAATTGTCACGTTCTGACTGTTATAGTTCGTCCGTTTTTTGGTCAATGCATTTAAGCAATTTACCAGGGATTTGGACAAGTCGTGTGAAGGATATTATTATTATATTTATTATTCGGGACCGAAAAGATATCTGAGTTTATACGTATGGTAACGAGGATCAGCTTTATTTATTTGGTTATAATTAGGATAATCAACGTCGAAATTGACAGGAATAGGTTTAAAGGGGGGTGTGTTTTTTAGTTGTTGCAATTGTTGGAGGAAGGGGAGAGGATCTTGATTAGAAATGACTGCTTGCTTGATCTGGAATCTGATTCGTTTAATACGAACGCGCCTACCTCCTTTCTTCGTCATTCAGCCGCGTTCACGAAAATGAATTTTAAGCTCGCCACACTCTTCGGCAGCGCTCAAAACCAATCCGCCACACCCTCTGCTCGCCACACTCTTCGTCAGCGCTCAGATCGTCAGCGTAGAGGTCAAATTCACTTTCGGGAATTTGTCGAAATTATTGTCTTTTTCTGGGAACCAACTCCGTAATCGCCACGCTTTCGGCAGCGAAAGTACTGGATCGCCACACTCTTCGTCAGCGTCCCAGCACAGATCGCCACGCTTTGTCGGCGGAAACTGCGAGCTGGAATCCCAGAAGTGACAGTGATTATTACGACCCCCAAGAATCAACCCCGTAATCGCCACGCTTTCGGCAGCGAAAGTACTGGATCGCCACACTCTTCGTCCCAGCACAGATCGCCACGCTTGTCAGCGACAACTGCGAGTCGAATCTTAGAAGTGATCGATTTATTGATTAAAAATACGAAGTGAGATTCCAGATTTTTACACTTGTTCCTTTTTAAACTTATCTTACCTTTATTCTATAAATCTCAATACAACTTGTGCGTGAAGCGCGGTCTTATAAGGTATGAGAGTGTAGGGACTAAGTCCCAGAATTGAGCTCGAATGCTCGAACTTAGCGTATAGCGGAACGTAGGAAATCGAATAAGGTTGGGAGAGAGTCTGAGAATTACGTCTAGTCAAGACCGAAGTTAAAACTTATCTGCTTTCCGCGGCGTTTTTCCGCCCTATTTATACCCGAAAAAGACCGGAATCTCCCGCGCGAGATTCCCGCCTTTTTCCTACGCGTCTTAAGGGGGGGAGGTATTCTAGAAGCTTCTAGAATATTCTAGAAGCGTAGTTTTGGGCCCCATCTGGCCCCCAGCCCTTCAACGGACTCCGATAAGATAATCTAAACATTTACACTATCTAAACATTTACACTAACCCGGCCGTTTCCTCGGAATTCCGAGCCTAGCGTGCGTCGTCTAAGCGTTCAAGACTTCTAACGTGCGTCGTCGGAAATATAAAATTTCCGTACGTAACAAAATAAAACATGCAGGTATAAAAAATACTTCTTTAACTGCATTAAAAATAGACAAAAATATCGAAAAAGATTTTTAACAACATTTTTTGTTATAAACTAATTTAATTTTGATGTTTATTAGCCAAAGGCTAATTAAAATTTAAAAAAAAAATAAGCAGTTGTCTTTTGAATTATCAAAAGAGAAAAATTATATGTAAAGGGAAAAAGAAAAATAACAATTTAATAAATGACAACTTAATTATATTATGCGATAAAGATCATCAATTTTTTAACAAAATTAATTTTTTATAAAATTAGAATATAAACAAAAACAAAGAATATTAAATTGAGAAAAATCAAATTGTATACATCACTTATTTAATATAAACATCCATTGCCATTGTTTTACTAGATTGCACGCTAACAATCTTCGGTTTATTTACAAAATCACATTTATTTTTCGATGATCTTAATTTAAACAGACAATATCTAACAATCAATTTATTTTTTAAGTTGTGACAATTAGGAATAGAGTAAGGGAGTTTCTGAAATTGAGATATGAAGTATTGTTTAGCATTTAGAGTTGAATTTGATAAGACTCTCTGCAAGTAGTTTCTAAAAATTTGTTCCATTGCCAGAAAAAATTTAAATGAAATTTCATTAATAAAATATAATGACTTGGCGTTGCTAATATGTTTTAAACGTGTTAATTTGTACTTTTTTTTATCCCACTGCTTGTACGCATATTGCACAATATTTTTCTCTTCTTACGATGCATTGTAATATAGATATAATCGGCAATATAATATAAAATATTTTAAACAATTAGTATGTCGTGTTCGCTTGGAATAACAAAATCAAACAAAGGGCTTGCGAACCAGCAGGTTGTTTATGCTATCGTGTATATTTCGAACAAAATAATGACAAACGTTTCGGCCATAACTGTGGCCTTCTTCAGTGTAACAAATAGTCGTTAAAATTTAAAACATTTTCCTCTTCAATAATCAAAACGCTATTCGCTTACAAAAATTAGATTACATACCCCCTTATAATTAATTCGAACGCCATTCGCTTACATCGTCAATAAAATCGTCGCTTCAAGTCCGATCATAGCTCATCGACGTATTAATTCGAGCCTTCCCTGAGTCGATCGAAGAAGAATCCGTCTCCACCTTGTCCACACATTGCGGTCACTGGTTAGGAGGGACTGAGGTTGAATATCCTTATGTGAGATATTTAATTAAGATTTAGTGTTGAATTCAACATTCACAGACATTCCGTTGGACGAGTTCACAATTGCAATCCGACTGACTCTCAACTCGACATATTTTTCTTTTAACAACAAAGTTTACAAACAAATTTTTGGCAGTCCAATGGGCTCTCCCCTATCACCGATAGCGGCGGATATGGTCATGTGTGACCTAGAGCAGGTTGCAATCTCACAACTTAAATATGTTCCACAATTTTATTTTCGATATGTTGATGACATTGCAATGGATCCTCCATGTAATGAGATCGAGAATACATTGGAGATCTTTATCTCAACGCTCTCCCGCCTTCCTGATTCCCACTAAGGTTTCTTTCCCCTCCCATACGCTGTCCCTTCCACATGTTCCCTGCGATAATTCTTTGACTCTCGCATTTGACATCTGACCGACCATAGCCAAACATGTGTCTCTCGAGGAGCGTTTCGACTGTTGAAGGTAGTTAATACAATTGAGTTACGTTGAATTCAACACTAAATCTTAATTAAATATCTCACATAAGGATATTCAACCTCAGTCCCTCCTAACCAGTGACTGCAATGTGTGGACAAGGTGGAGACGGATTCTTCCTCGATCGACTCAGGGAAGGCTCGAATTAATACGTCGACGAGCTATGATCGGACTTGAAGCGACGATTTTATTGACGATGTAAGCGAATGGCGTTCGAATTAATTATAAGGGGGTATGTAATCTAATTTTTGTAAGCGAGTGGCGTTTTGATTATTGGAGAGGGAAATGTTTTAAATTTTAACGACTATTTGTTACACTGAAGAAGGCCACAGTTATGGCCGAAACGTTTGTCATTATTTTGTTCGAAATATACACGATAGCATAAACAACCTGCTGGTTCGCAAGCCCTTTGTTTGATTTTGATAAAATATTTTGTTCAATATTGTTAAGTTGAATTGTTACATTGATAGTTGGTGTAGAATCTTGTATAATAATACTTTTACTTTGATTACTATTTAGATTTGTGTTATTATTATTACTATTGTTATTATGCTTATTATAATTACCATTAATATTATTATTATTAATGATATCACAGTTATTTTCCTTATTGCCGTCCTCTTCTTCTTCCTTCTTTTCATCATTAGTTCTAGTCTTTTTTGTATTTCTCTTTTCTAAAATTTCTAAAAACTCTGATAAAAAAGTTCGATCATCTTCCTCATAATTACCGTGACTGACATTTTCCATATATTGTGATATTGTGATTAGCTTTAAATCATTTTTAAATTGAATGGAATTTGGTGTAGGATGTTTTTACCGTACAATACAAAAAACATTTTCTAAACAATCTTGGCTAAATCTCGAACTCATAACAAAATCAAAACCCTTATTTAGTAAATATTCTGATACTTGAATATATGACGTAGTGGATATCATAGCTGATGTTTGAAATGGTTTCCAACTTTGATCCTTTCCAACTTTTAATTCAGAAGAAAAAGTTATGGCTTCTTTGAGAAATGTTATGGTTTTATTATACTCCTCCATTTTTTTCCCCAAAGCAAAGAGAGGATGGCGCGCAGTCATTATTTCAAACCAACGAGCAATATATTGTACAAACCACGATGTAGATTTATAAGAAACTTTGTTTTTTTCTTCAGCTAAAAAATTTAATGCTGAGCTAACATCATAATTCAATACGTTAGATGCGCTACTAATCCGCATCTTCAAGAAATGATTTTTTGTATTTAAGTATTTTTCACGAAGCTTTGGTGCCAGCATAAAATCCAAATCTTTTTGTGTTTCAACTAATTCTTATATATGACTTATTTCTACTAAATTCGTAGATAGATTGTACTTATCTACAAAAATTTGAGACATTTCAATGTATTTATTATTTAAAAATCCACTTTTAATATTTTTAAAACAGTGTGGAATATCACCAAAAAACCATAGTTTTCTTTTTTCATCACAAGGATGCTTACAACGCGAGAAAATCTATTGGCATTAATACCAAATAATTTCCACAATCCCTGATTTGCACCACCCATATCAGAAGTTATGGCATGAATACGTAAGCCTATTCATTTTTCTAAATAACATTATCGACGACATCTTTTAAATCTACTCCTTTTAAAGTTTTTGTAGTAAAGTGATAAGCAACTATTTGTTTCCATCGACTAGCAATGCCAGCAAGCATGATAACTAAAGCCTGACAAGCTTCTTGTTTACTTTTGTCATTTCATCTAATACTACAATGCAGTCTTTATCGGTATCCTTTTTAAAATGAGATATTTTTATACTTAAGAAATCAAAAACTTCATCAATAATCCCTGGTTCAAACTTTATATTCTCTAATTTTCTTGTTAATGTACGGACTGAAGCCAATGGATGTCCTTGATTTAACAATTCTTGATATCCAGAATTTCCGCAAGAAAACTTTAATTTATACGCTTTTACTAATGTGGCATGACACCATTTAAGTACTTTCTTATACTGTCGGTTAATGATTTTAACTTGTGATTAAATCATTAAAAAGAGCAGAAATAGTATTATTAACACGTACTTGTTGTTTAAGTTTCTGAATGCGGTTTAGAAATATTTTTTTTTGTTTTTTGTGTTGCGTCTGCATTGTCTTTATAACTCGCGCATATCTTTTAACCAATTTCTCCAACTTGAAAATTTTCTTTGCGTCTTCATTGTTTCTTGCTGTAAAATTAACGATCATTAAATTATTTAAAATTTAATAGTATATAAAGAAGACAGTGCATAAATAATAATTATATTGATAACAGTTGTAAAAAATAAAATAAATACTTACAACATTTTAACTGCATGTTAGAATCAAATAAAACGTGAATTTCTTGATTTGCCGAGTTAATTTCTTGATCACAACTGTGTTCAGAATGATTGTTTGAAGTTTCCGAGTTAATTTCTTGATCACAACTGTGTTTAGAATGATTGTTTGAAGTTTCCGAGTTAATTTCTCGATTTGCCGAGTTAATTTCTTGATCACAACTGTGTTCAGAATGATTGTTTAAAGTTTCAGAGTTAATTTCATGATTTGCCGAGTTAATTTCTTGATCACAATTGTGTTCAGAATGATTGTTTGAAGTTTGTTCTTCAATATACTCTTCTAAAATGAAATCAAAGTAATATCATTTACTTGCCAATTTTTTTATGATTATTATTCGAATAGTATAAATAATTACCTAAAATAGTTGTAAGTGAAGATAAAGGAAGAGTTGGCTGGTCAAAACGATTGGGAACTGCTGTTGGCTTTAATTTTTTTTTCCCAATTTTTTGTGCATTTTCCCACATTTCATCGGAAAAATGTTTCTAGAATAAGAAATATAAGTTAAATATAAGTAAACTCAAATCACAAAAAACTTGAATACTCACTTCACATAATGTTGAATATTTTTTAGGAGACCACTTATCACGCCCCACATTTTTTATCCATTTTGCTCTTCGGTTCGGAGAGGTAGGGAAATGGCACATTTTGAAGCCTTTTTTACTTGAATTGCCACAATTAACTGCTTCGCAATATCGCATTTTCTAAATAATTTATATTTATTAATATTAATTAATTTGATGATTTATAGTTGAGGTTATATGTATTCTCTTATATATATTCTCATTTCAGTGTTAAATGATAATATAAAATCACATTCAATTGTAATAAAATTGGATTTATTAAGTACAATACTTACACTTTTATTTTTTCTTATTTTATCAGTTATAATATTTCTTATATTTCTTTCTGCCTTTTTTTAGAGGACAATACGGCATACGGCTTGTTTTGATCACTTTCCCCTGCGACCATTAGTGACATATACTATACACTAGCTATACACTATCTTTACTAAAATATACTTAAAGCGGAAGTATCCCATTAATGGCGGACGACCAATCCGCATCCTGCAGCCTGCAGCCTCGGTGTCCCATCCCTCATTAAAGGTCTATTCAGACAAACTTGCATAGGTGCATAACCATATGCATAAAGAAACGGATTGGTCTATTTCCTTATGCACATGCATATGGACCAATCAATTCTCTTATGCTTATGTTTATGCGTTATGCAAGTTTGTCTGGATTGACCTTAAGGGCTCAGACACAATGACAAAAATAAGGAATAAGATAAAGGAATAAGGAATAAGGGAATGTCGCATCTCACTTCAGTACACGTACATTAAAGTGAGATGCAACATGCCTTATTCCTAATTCCTTTATCTTGTTCCTTATTTAGGCAATTGCACGTAACAAAGTTTTAGTCATAATCGTAAGGCCGTAAGAAAATAGACCAATCACAGTCGATATTTTTCTCAAATTCGACTGTAATTAGTCAATTTCTTAAACGGGGTTTTGTGGTATTACGATAATTCATTCTGTGTAAACAAGTGAATTATCGTAAGTAACTACAGAAGTAACGCTCGCGTAAACGTAATAGTGCTATAGTGCAGGCACGGCATAGGACAGGAATACCAAAAATCGTTATTACACCTAAAAATCAAATGAATGAAACAATATATGTTGCTGCCGGCATTGCAGGGCTTTCAACTTATTGCACTAGTTCAGAAGTGCAGCGAAAACGAACAGACCAAAGAGAGTCTGGCCATACGGTAGCAACTTTTGATTGGTTCACCATTTCTTGGCAAAAGCAAGAGAAACAGAAAGAGAAAGAAATATAAGAAAGAAAGAGAAAGCAATATGAATGTATTCGGACAATGGGTGCGATCCACACTAGACTAGGACTAGACGCTTCAAAAGCATTTTGTGAACATTTGTTTAACATATATTTGATAAACAACAAGGATAAAATGTTTCCAAGAGCGTTTGAAGCGCCAAGTGGATCGCACCCTTAAGCTGGTTCTACAATACGTCGCAAACGATGGCAACCTATCGGGATACGCGCTCGTCAAGCGGTCCACTCTCGATTGGCGGAGTCGATTCTGTCACTAGTACCTACTACCTAGTACCTAGTACCTAGTACCTAGTACCTAGTGCCTAGTACCTAGTACCTAGTAGTACCTAGTACCTACTACCTAGTACCGCTAGTACCGCTAACCGTCACCGCCTCTGTGTGGCTGTAATCATCGCGGTCCGAACACAGCGAACACTCCGAACGCATCGAACGTTCAGCCGTTTCTAGCATTCATGTCCAAAATTAGTAAATAAAGATGAACGAGATGGCAGCGTTCGAGCCGTGCGCCGTGTCGTCGTCCTCGTCTTCTTCGTCTACTTCGTCTTCCTCGTCTTCCTTGTCTTCCTCCTCCTCTTCCCCCTTCTCCTTCTCCTCCTCGACGACCTCGACATCTCGCGATTCACGCGAAGAGTGCTCAGCAAAATGAAGTGGAAACGTGCCGTGTGTCTCGTGATTGTCCAGGAAAGCTCGAGGGACCTCACCGTGTGACCGGCAAGTGACAAAGGCTCTCGCTTCAGAGGCAGAGGAATCAGGATTCAGAGGGTCAGAGGGTGTGCGTGAGACATTACCATTTACGATTATACTGCGGTCTCAGTCTCGGTCCCGCTTGTGGCTCGCGTTCGCTGGTGGCTGGTGGCTGGTGGACGGTGGACGGTAGAGACTTGCTCGAAGATCGCGAGGACGGACGAGCGAGCGGACAGTCAGTCGGATGAAGCCTGGAAGAGCGAGAGAGCGAGAAAGAGAGAGAGAGAGAAAAAAGGAATAATCCGCGCTCCAGAGTTCACGCTGTAAGGTACGAATTCCCGCTATTTTTAGCCGGGCCACCGCGGCCGCGGCCGGCGCGAGCGTGTGTGCATGCGTACGTATGTGTCTTCCTCGGCGACTCCCATTCAAAGCTTTCCATCGTCACCGTGGGCGACCGACATCCGCGACGAATTTATTATCCGTTGCGGTCAGGGAGAACACGGAAGAGAGAGAGAGAGAAGGAAACGAAATGACGAGACGATGATTGTTGCCGCGGAGAAAAGCTAACGCTAGAAGCTAGAAAATCGTGATAAACCTGCTGACGCAAATGTCAGGCTGTCCGAGAATAATTGGAGGATATTGGAAAGAGAGAGAGAGGGAGAGAGAGAGATGGGGGGAGGAGGGTGAGAGGTATTGCAATGGTAGCGACGAATGCAGAGGAAAGTTAGAGAGATTTAAAAGAGACATTGGAAAGGCTAAATTTAAAGAAAAAGTAATCGTAGGGAGAGTACCTAGGGTCTAATTTTATGTAAAACGGCGTATCGTGTTATTTTACCTTTACTTTATTCGCCAGGAATTCTCTGTAATATTGCATTTTTTTAGTTATTTCAAAAACAACCAATGTACTCGGCCGACATCTCAAGTGATCTAAATATTGATATGTACAACTGCTCAAAATCAAAATGACTAAAAAGTACAGAGAATACTACAGAGAATTGGAGAAAAAAGAAGAAAAAACATACGTGGAGAGAATGCCGGCGAAAGCACGTAAAGAGAGGCAGATTTTCTGAACGTGGTGTCACCATGTTCTTTTTAAAAGAAGATATCTAACAGGGGTAAAGTAAAAAAGGTAACGTTATTTAAAAGCATCACCATATTGACCGTATTGAAAGTAATAGCAATCTCTCGGTATATTTTAATTATACATACGCAGACGCACTCTTGACAGCATTACCTGCATTACTAGTTGAAAGAAAATGTTACAAATATGATTGTTGTCTCTCTCAGATCTCGCTATTGTGGACAATATAGACTGATGTGAGCGGTTCAGACGGTTGTCGTCGCGCGGTTTCCTAATGATAAAAGAGGAGCTCAGCGCGCTCGCCCACGGGCCACGGAGAACGACGCGCGTGTACGTAATCGCAAGCTCGAGCCTACTGTTCCGTAAATGGTTTGTTATCAGAAAGAAATTTCTTTGAGGTATCGGAACGCTATTTTCGTCGATACGGTCATGCAACGATAGCGGCCGCTCTCGTAAATACAATACACTGTACGTCCTCGTACACCCGCGTCGCCCGTGTTTTGTTTCACTCGATCGAGTCGGATGTCGAATGTCGGACTCTTGGAGAGATTCTCAAAGAGTCGCAAAAGCCTCGAGGAGACAAAATAATAGGTACTAAATGATATTACGATATGTTCTACCTATAGTAGATCGTGATCGCTGAATCTCTGGAATAGAATTCCTTGAGATTCTAGACCAGTAGCGACCGGAGTGACCAGAGATCGAATGATCGGCTGATTGCGCGCGAAGAGAGGAAGAGACGAGAGTTGGAGAGTCGGTCCTTGGAAATCAAATCAAACCGCCGACGCGACGGCGACGGCGACGGGAGGAGCTTTGCCGTCGCGGGTCTACGCTCGCTAAAAATACCGTAACGCATCGAGCGAGCGACCGATCGGGTCGGGAGTGTATCGAGAGCGGAGCGGGCGAGAGATTCGCACCAATTTTCATTGCCGATTTTTCCTAGTTCAAGCGACGTAGTCGCGAGTACAGTCGAACGAAGCTTCCGTATTCCAGCCGCAACGTGAGCCATCGCGACGTCGTCGCGTCGCGTCGCCTTCTCGGTTTCATTCATCCTTGGCTCAAGCACCTCGAGCTCGAGTCAGCCATTATCCATCGCGCGATGCATTAATAGCCGAGCGACGAGGCTGAGGCTCCTGTCTCGAACGATTCGGACGACTCGGACGAGGGCAGAATCGCTCCTCGCCTCTCGGATCTCGGATCTTATCTTCCAAGCGCTCGCGCCGCGGGAGGCGGACCTTGCTGGGTGCCCGCGACGAGATGTCGTCAGTTTCATCGAGTCGCACTTTTCCTTTTCGCTATCTGTTATAATTCCCGATATTGAGCATCTCGACAACTAAACACCGAGTGTTTGCTTTTGTCTTGATTCCTTCAATGTACATATAATACTTAACTGACGATGAGTCTTGTCTTCATCTTCGATTTCTTACAATCTTACTCGCAATCGTTAGTAACTCTAACGGAGGTCGTCGATATATTGGTATTTTGTGATATAATTGATGGAGGATTGATTTGACGAGATAGAATTCAACCGTTTTGAAAACGTCTCGCGTACTTATGTCTGTGATTTATGCTTTATGCTTTATGCGATGCTTGTGGTAATTCGCCGGCGAACCAGGCAGCGTCGAGGCTTGACGAAACTGTGGCGTAATTTATGCGAGGGCTATTTTGGCGACGAAAAATTCTCTCGAAAGACTATGAGAATTGGCTGCTTGACTCGTGATTCGCGATCGTTGGCACCGCCCAAGTAAGAATAATGCCTCTTTAGTCGCTCTTTAGTCGCGAGAGTGAAATTAATTTCTGATTGCGGAGCTAAAGTCGGCGTAAGTCATGTGTAGACTAAAGGTGGAGTAAATACTCGAGAGAACCGACTAGAGACTAGAATTTAGAATTAGAGTTTAGAATTTGAGCTCGTTAATACATACCATACTATCCCAGCAAACGAAAAAAGATTGAAAAGAATTAAAACGGGATTGCCAGGAATTCAATTAAGGACTTTCCGAATTCCATTTTGTCCAAAAAAGGGATTGAAATAGTTTCAATATCATGGAATTCCTTATTTTGGAAAGAATTTGTCTTTTTTGAATCCCATCCAATTCCGACACAAAAACGTAACGAAATGAATACCACTGAATGCCAAGTTAGGGATTGGAAAGTTTCGTCATGAATTCCATTGAATACCATTGATTCCGTTAACGAAATGAATACCATTGAATGCCAAACTAGGAATTAAAAATTTCCGTATTGAATTCAATGGAATTCAATGGAAACTATTTCAATCCCTTTTTTGGACAAAATGGAATTCCTGGCAATCCCGTTTTAATTCTTTTCAATCTTTTTTCGTTTGCTGGGATCCATACCGTATATCGAACCAACTGACAATGAGCTCCAAGTACTGTTGTACATACCATTGTTATACTGTTGACACTTTCGTTTTACATAGATTATATAGATTATAGCCTAACAAAATCAAGTATGAGAAATCAGTAAGAGTATGTGTCTAGCTCTCTTTGAGGAAAGTCTCTTTTCTCGTTTTATACTTAATCTTCCATTTTTCCCAATAACGTATTATTCTATCGCAGGTGCTGAGACTTTTTTCTGCTATTTTTGATTTACATTTTATTGTACTTAACAATTTTAACTTGACTGTTATTTTATCGAGTCTCCTTCAAGGTATTCCACTGAATACATTGATTATATCGGCATGTGATGCCCATCATTTATACATAGATATCAGCGATCGATGAAAAAATATAGACGATTATTGTGCTCAGTTAAGGTATATTTTACTAAAAATGTTACCCTGAAGAGTTTTTCTGAAGAATTTTTGAAATTAACGACCAAGAGTCTTTTTGGTACGTGTAGGGAGGACAAGAAGACAGTGCGGAGAAGAAACCCACCGACGACGGGTCGGCACGTATACTGGCGTCTCAACGCCTGAAATAAACTTGCCACATTCTGCTTCTCTCTCTCTCTCTTTTCCTCATCTCTTTGCTTTCGCTTTCTTCATTTCTTAATGTAAGACTCAGATGGCTATAACCACCCTTCGCCGCTGTCATCCTCGTTTACGAGAGAGTAGGACGTCGTCCGCGTCGACGCGACGGTTTCGCCTGGAAGACAGGAAGCGATTAAAAAGAGAAAGAGAGAGAGAGAGAGAGAGAGAGAGAGAGAGAGAGAGAGAGAGAAGGAGAAGAATCGTGCTATGATAATGTTAATATCTCGACGAAATCACAGTGAAATTGAAATAAAATGTACACTGACCGGCAGGAATGCCTGGACATTTTGATATGTATATGACATATATGTACATGTATTTGTATATGTCTTATGTCCAGGCATTCCTGCCGGTAGAGTGTACAAGTACACGTCGGAAAAACATTTGAATCTGTGATGTGTCTTCTTTTCAGATAAACGCAGACAAGATGGTTGTCGGAGAAGCAAGTATACATAATATAATGGGGGGGATGGAGAGCACGGGTGGCGTGCGCCTTCATAATCACAAGCGGAAGCTGAAGCAAAGGTTTGTAAATCGATTTTAATTGATAAGTCGCGTAACTCATTCTCTTTTCTGCTTATAAAGACGCGCTTTCAAGTGGCTTCAAAAAACATGAAACCAAACAAGATTCCAATATGCAGTAATTGCCAAGTATAAATAGTTTGAGATGAATAAAAGTTTAGCGTAGCACTGTAGCCAATCCAAGTAGCGATTAATCCAATAGATAAATCGCAATTGTGATTTATTGCGTTCCACAGTCAGATTCGGATAGACCGATTTTCGGTTAAACCGATTAAACCGTCTGATATATTCTCGTCTCGAAATGTCTCGCAGGTTCGACATTATAAAGAAATTAGGACAGGGCACCTATGGTAAGGTGCAATTGGGAATAAACAAGGAGACTGGTCAAGAGGTGGCAATAAAGACAATTAAAAAATGCAAAATAGAAACGGAAGCTGATCTGATCAGAATACGGAGGGAGATACAGATCATGTCGAGTGTTCAACATCCGAATATTATTCACATTTACGAAGGTAACGTTGTTTGTAAAATATAACATAATGTATTACGATTTGAATGACACAGTTAGTGTAGGAGTGTGATTTATACTATTTATAAACTAGTTATTAATCTTACACAATTAGCCTCGAATAAATTCTTTTTTGTCTACGTGACAGCTGATAAGTTGACACGTAAGAAAAGAGAATCGATCGATTGATATACGTAGGTATAGGTGTAGGTACACGATTTTGAAATTAGCTTTAATCAATGATATTGCCTATGCTCTTGCCCTTGCTTGGGGGCTTATGCCCACAGCGAGATTCTTGAGAGGCAATCTCGTGTTGTACTTTTACTTTTACAGTGTTCGAAAACAGAGAGAAGATGGTGCTGGTAATGGAGTATGCGGCCGGGGGAGAACTATACGATTATCTAAGCGAGCGAAAAGTTCTGGGCGAGCACGAGGCCCGCAGAATATTCCGGCAGATAGCCACCGCTGTTTTCTATTGCCATAAACACAAAATCTGTCACAGAGACCTGAAGCTCGAGAACATTTTGTTGGACCAAGTCGGAAACGCCAAGATAGCCGATTTTGGTCTCTCGAACGTGTTCGACGAGCAGCGATTATTAAGCACGTTTTGCGGCAGTCCGTTATACGCGAGTCCGGAGATAGTGAAAGGAACTCCTTATCACGGGCCGGAAGTGGATTGCTGGAGTCTAGGTGTTCTACTGTACACATTGGTCTACGGTGCTATGCCCTTCGATGGGTCCAACTTTAAACGACTAGTCAAACAGATCTCACAATCCGATTATTTCGAGCCCAAAAAGCCATCCCGTAAGTATAATAAGTATGCTCGTATGCGCGCGCGGCCGCGGCGTCGACTCGCGCGGCTCTATAAATTACGAGAAATTGTTGTCAATTTCTCGGATATTGAATTAGCATAGGACTCGATAAAGAATAAACTCTTGTACTGAAGCAAGTTTTTTATTTGTGGAATTTTTATTAAGTAAATAGAGCGACAATTCGATTCTATTCAACTCAATCGATCTTCCTCTGCTTTAGCCGCTTCGCCGCTTATAAAGGAGATGCTCACGGTATGTCCCGGCAGACGTGCCGATATCGAGAGAATCTGTACTCACTGGTG
Organism: Temnothorax longispinosus; assembly: GCF_030848805.1. Taxonomy (NCBI): domain Eukaryota; kingdom Metazoa; phylum Arthropoda; class Insecta; order Hymenoptera; family Formicidae; genus Temnothorax; species Temnothorax longispinosus. Next base: position 7,214,767 of record NC_092361.1, read on the forward strand.
GGTGAACGAAGGTTACGAGCAGAATTGTCTCGATATCGCCGAGGATTTGGCAGCTCAGACGCCAGTTCGACTAGATCTGTTGCTCTCTCTGGTGCCACAGTCGGCCAGCGCTGAGAAATTGCTAGTGGGAGGCGATCAGCAGGCAGGCGGGGATGTCGCGAATAATGTGTCTTCCGAAACTTTGGTGCCTACTAGATGTCATTCGGTCGGTAGCTTAAGGGAACTCGATCAGAATAGCTCCGACAGAAGGATAAGAGAGTTGTTCGAGGAAGAACAACCGAGGTCTTCCGCAGCTGGAGACGCTAAGAGAAAACTAGAGACAACACCGTCGATGGACGAGACGGCCGCGGCGGGCGTGAAGAGGAAAGAGAGGTCCAGAAGGAAAGAAAAGTTAGACGAAAGAGAGCCTAGGGCGTACAGATCTTCGTCTAGGTAAATCCTCGTCGAGATATCATAGATATATTTGTCTTGAAATTATTTTCTAATTGGCATGAAAATTTAATTTGTCCTAGGCATCATTCGGCTCCAATTCCAAATTCTATTTCGGAAGAGGCGATGGAGGTGGAACCGGCAGCCATTGTAACTGTTCCTATGAGTAAGACTGTTGACTTTGATAAAATAGAAGATACGGCAGCTTGTCTAGAGCTGATCGAAGAATCGAAGGAGAGATCGTCAAGTAAAGAGAGAAGTAAGACTCCGTTGATAAGCGAATATCAACAGTCACGTGAGCCATTGTCTACCGAGAGCGTTCAGCAGATCTGTGAGATCGATCGAAAGGCTAGCGATGAGCGAGACAAGTCGCAACAAAAGTGTACCAAGTCTCCTAACAATAGTTTATACGGAGACGTGATCGAGAGGATTGTTTTAGAAAACACGAATAAAGTAGCGAACGAGAAAGCGTTTAACAATAATAAGTCAGGCAATATGGAATCAAAAGTGCCAAATAGAAGCGACACGAACGTCAGAAACGAGACGTACGTGTCGCAAGATAACGTGCAGCAATTAGAACCAACGGAGAACGATTTTAAAAAGCTGAAAGAAAAGGCACTCTCCTTGGACTCCGAGCTGTCGAATGAGGTGGCAAACGACGCTCCACCTGCTAAACCCGTCGAGAGACGGCGCTCTAAAATATTTGAGACAGCTGAAAAGTTCAATCAACTGTCGTCTACCGCGGAAAACGAGAAACCTAAAAAGATCTTTATTCCTGGCGTTAACGTAGGAGGCGCGAAACGAGCCTTTGAACGAAAGGCTAGTCTCTCGTCTATAACCACACCACCACCTGCGAAAGTCAGCGCGTCCAAAGTTATCATCGATGTACCAACCAACAAGAAAGGCGAGAAGGACGAGCAGAAGCTGGCACTGGGGGATTGTGGAGATCGAGAGATGGTTACCGAGGACACCTTGGATAAGCGAGATGAAGCGAAGAAACGCGCTGTCGATATTATTAGTGGTGCCATCGGTAAGCCTCCAATGCAGAAGAAATTGAACGGCTCGCCGCCTCAGATATCGCCTCAGAGCCTGGACTCCAAGAAACTCGGATTGAAGATACAGGTTGCGCCGAATGACGTGCGATCGGCCACGGTGTCAGTCTCTACGCCGGTCGAGACGAAATTCGGCTTTGATGTTAAACCAGCGGCACCGGAAACAACTGTAAGTACGAAACTCAAATGCTGTTGTTAATGTATTTCATATCATTCGATTGTCTACATATTCGGCTCACATCTAGTTTTGTTTCCTTTTCTTTTCTTTTCTATTCATTTTTTTTGTAATATAGATCACAAGTACGTCTGACACAACTGGCGTCGAAAATTCGCAGTTGGAAGAACCTAAGATATCTAGTAAAATGGAAATAATGTTAAAGAGTGCAACGTTACCGAGACGAAAAACAAGCAAAGCTGAAATTACATTGTCCGGAGTCAGGCCGCCAGAAACTGTAGCGTTCAAGTCTGAGGTAGAAGCTAAGATTGATGCTTTTCAGCCGCAGAAATTGCGCACGCAAAGATCGGAGGTGGCGTTTCCAGTTGCCGCAGCGGTGCCTCATGCAAACAGAAGTTCAAGCTTAGAACCAGAAGGCAGACTTAAGGCTGCACCGCCGAAAGAAAGAATTATACCTATCCAGGTACAGAGAGATCAATAGTGTTTATTTTGGAAGCATACATATACTTTTCTAGAGTTTGAGAATTAACGAAATAAGGATCGATTTTTTTAACATCTGCGAAATTGTCATGAAAATTATAGGTAGAGGCAGGACTTGAGCGTACACAGCATTCGTCCACACCACCGCCTAAACCGCCAATGTCCCAGAGATCGATGTCTCAACGATCAGATTCTCTGTCTCGCCAATCGACCGCCGATTCAGACACGGACAGCGCTCTCGGTTCAACCATAGGACCGGAGCCAATCAGGAAGAGTCCTAGAGAGTACATAATTCCTATCGCGGTAGAGGGAGGCGGTTACGTTACTCCCAGATCGGGGAGTCTGGAGCCGGAGAATAAGACTGGCACACCGACAAGTACGAATCCATCGAGATCCCGATTCGGTAGACCAAGAAGAATGAGCTCTCTTTTATCGGACGCTAGCGAAGACGAGTCTCCCTTCTCTCCGTTGCATGGGTAAATAATATAGTTAATCTTGACATTTCGTCAAATTCGGTTTCGTAATGATTCGGTTTTAAGTTTTGAAAGCGTCAGCTCGACAACAATAAATCATAAATTCAAGATTTTACGAAACTTAAATTTGTATAATACTTCGTCTCTCGACAGGGAGGATTTGTTGCAAAGACATATGCATCGGTTGAGGAGTTCGCGACCATCCAGGCAACCATCCGAGCACGCCGACAGCTTGTCGTCTGGCGAGGACGATGATGATGACGGTTTCGAGTTATTGACTGCTGAAAACTTGTTTTCCACATTGCTGTCCAGAGTGCGAAGTCTGACGCAGCGACTCAACGTTGATGATAATCGATCTGCTGGTTTCCCAAGCAGTAGACTGTTTGGTAGACTCGGCTCCCAATCATCGCAAGCGTTTTGGGGTCTTAACAAACCGTTGTCCAGGTAAATACACAATCTCGAATTATTATTCGTATGAGTACTATGCTCATCATTTTCCAAAGTTAAAATTAATATATCGCACAGGCATATATCGAGAATAAGACTAGATTTTATTAATACTGAGATCTCGAGATAAAACGTTTTTTAACTGGACTAACTTGTTATTTAAGAATGTTTCATTTTGATAATGATAATGATGAGAGATGATGGTTTTACGCTTGTCTGTGCAAGCTACGAGAGCTATGTCGAAACACGGACCATGACTACGTGAGTCCAATTGTACAGAAAGAGATTGTAATAGAGAACTTAGTGTACGCGCCTGCTAGCTGAGATACAAGTAGTAGGAATCGCCGTTTAATAAAACGAAATACAGAAATTGCAATTGGACACACGCTACAAGCAGGTTAAAAATTAGATCGCATTATTTATACGTGTACACGTTTGTGCCAACCTAATTTCTCCCACTTTGGCTTAACCATGCGCCACTTGAGATACCCGAGAGTAGTGTACAGGTTGTGAAAATAAACAAGCCCGAAATACCTGCTATAGGCTGACACTCTTTGCTTCTTGCCAACATCTTTGCACCTTGCCAGTACTGATACTTTTGTCTTTGTAGACTCCTGCTTATTTTGCACTCTCTCGTTTCACACAAGATTTTCCACTCGATGTGAACATCTTTCTCTCGCTATCTCCTTTCTATCATATGCTCGATCATATGTTTTCCTAATGATACGTAAATCTACCATAGAGCTAATTTGTTGTATAGCATAGAAGTGACGTTTTGTCGTTTTCTTGTGCGCACAGGCGGCTGTCGGAATCGCAATTTAAACATTCTCTGAATCGCGATGCGGATATATTTTCGAAGAGAGACTCCGCCAGTACTTCTAATCCCGGAACTCCAAATAGTCCTGGATCGCGTAGCACACCTTCCAGAGAGAGTGTCTTTGAAATCGGGAACAACACCTTACCCAGAGGTAAGAGAATACAGTCATATTTTACAATTTAATGTGGTACCTTACACGCGAGATCGTAGAATAAATTATACGCAATGAAAGTCAATGTTTAAAGTGACATATTTCCTTAGCATTTAAATAATCTACGAATCTATTGTTGATCAAGGTCCACTGCAAATTGTACATGCGAATATTTAATGTTATAGAATGTTGATCCACATTTTTACAGAAGCCAAAGATTTTGTAATTTTTTGCCTTTTACCCAACTTGTCTATTTACACATATATATATATATATATATATATATATATATATATATATGTGTGTGTGTGTGTGTGTGTAAACAAGTTGAGTATCATAACGATTGATAATTTGATAGCGATCATGTATATAGTGTGAATTAAAAGTATGTAAGATGGATGATAGAAGCTTCTGTTAAATCGCTGTGATCATCATGCTATTTCGTTACTAGTTAAACTTATTAGCCTTGTGAGAAAATGCTGGATGGTATTCAGTATGCATCTCTCCTAGTATCTAGCTGTTGTCGAGTCGTTGATAGACAAAGCACATCTTTTTGTTTACTTTTACCCTTATTGTTTCTGTCTTTTTTATTACTTCTCTTTCCAATATATTAATTTTTTTTATTTCTTGCCTGAACATGTTTGCGACTTTTGATACTAACACCTTATAGATTAATTATATGGTTCATGTTTGGCACAGATGGGTATACGTTTGGAACAGATCTCTTATTAATTGCGATTTTATTTGAATATTTGATTCGTAAGCAAGAAAAAAAAGAAGAAAAAATTACATAAATTGATATAACATTAAGTAATATTTACTTGTATACATATAAGTTATACGCGTGCGCGTGTGGCAATTCTTCCTAATGTGTCGGTACCTCAAGAGATGAATGTAGAATCCAAAGAAATAAGAGAAAAGAGTTACATGAAAACAGACAAACACGGATCGTTTATTTACCGAAATTACTTTAATTAGGATAAATTAAAGATAATGTTCTACATAATGTCCTAAATATCTTTCTTTTTCATCGTAATGTATCTTAAAACAAAAAAAAATCCTATTCGTATTTCATTCTTGTCTCAAACTTCAGATTTAACTTTTAAGTACCGACAACCGACATGTTATTAAGAATTATTCTATATAATTCTCTTAAAAATATGACTGAGGGATAACAAATTTCTTTTACAATACTATTTTTAGATCCTGCATGCTTCTCAAAAGCATGTTTGCATGACCCAATTCTTTGGGGCAACCTACTTAATAATTTTAATTGTTTATTTTTTTTTTTACTTTTATTTATTCAAATCTACATAAAGCTGCAGGGTCTGTAAGTCTGTAATGGGGTGGTTGCAAATTAATTTAATTTTTAATACGAAATACACCTATATGTTTGAATATTGAGAATAGCTAATAAAATAACAAATAGGATCTGTCCCCAATAAATGAAGAAAACATCAGGAAACGTTAGAGTAAATAGCAAGCTCACTCTGCCTTACATAGAACCTTGTAATATGCCATAGTTATTGCAATGCACTGCCGCTGTTGATTTTAATTATCTCATAACATCGTAGTAGCAGTTTCTTCTTTTTCATTCGCCTAGTGTACATAAAAATTTTGGAGCATGTCTGCATACATATCCACATACAATGTACAATAGTCTCAATTCCACTACCCAAGACAGAAATCCATTTTATTATATCCATTTAAATTTAATTCAAATTCATGCATTAATTTACGTCTATCGTCGACTCTTCAATCAGTAATTTAAAATAATTGTTTGTTAGCACTCTCGTGTGCATATCAGAATCGTAGTAAAAGTTTTATGATTTTTTGACATGATTAACTTAACGACAGGGACTTCTAAAACGACCTTCTTTTTATTTACTTATGAGAAAATTCAATCGATAACGTAAAGTAGCTTTTGTTTCACTAGTTTCGATCCCGTTTCTAAGAATGTAACAAAGTTACAAAAATACAAAGTAAAATTATGCAATTAAGAATTAAGGAAAATAATCACGACGATAAGAGAGAAAATATAAGCTTTTTTGTAAACGATGTAAATTACAGAAAATTGTCAGAAAATCCAAGGAAGACCCTGTTTAATTTAATAAGATATACATTAAATATCTCTCGTTGACATCGCATTTAGCCATTAAGTTAGCAAACAATTATTATCAAAGATATATCATTAAAAAAAAATCTATAAACAGCGTCGTTTTGTGATACGTTGATTGACGGCTTTATTGACGGTTGTTGCAGCGACCGTGCGAGTGACTCTACGTAGGCGGGCTGACGGTAATCCCCAGTAGACAAACCAAGTTAGGTAGTGATATCTTGTATGCCTAATTCGAAGTGAATGTGACGCCAGTAAAGTCGCACGTAGCCTTATTGTACATCTGAAATATAAAAGAAAAAGAAAAAGGAATCTTTCGCCGTTCGGTGAAATCGCGCACTCGCCCGATGTGTTTCTCGAAAATGTACTTGGTTCTTTATGTTATCACATAGAGTCTCTTTGATCGATGCGTCCGGCAAAACGGTACAATTTTCATCACGATGGGAAGACATACGCATTCTCGCATTATAAATGATTTTGCTTGTGCGCAACAACGTACAAAGCTCGAAAGCAATATACACTTTTAACACCTTTTATTACGTGCGTTTTGAATGAGATCAAACATCCGGTTCGCGAGTCTTTATGAATCTTGATTACTTTTGGTATGATTTATTCTTAAGTGTACCACAGATATATATAAATATACATATTTGGATAAAGTGATATAAAAACATAAAATAGATGAGAAAGTACACGACAGTGTACATATTTAATGCATATTGAACCGATGGTGAGTGAGATGCGTATACCTATAGTTTTAAGCACACCGATTGTACTTGAAAGCTCCGATGTTAGCGAGTGACGGCCATAAACGAGATGCGACATTGTGCAGCATTGGAATAAGTCATACCGAACCCGCGCACTCGCGAAAATCGTTATTAGATAAGTTATCTGTTGCCATGTTCTAAAAACTCGAGAGTAACTTTGTTATACGAAAGAGAATTATCTATGTGACATTGTTATTTGATAAAAAAGAAAAAAAGGGAAAAAATTGTATACTTGCAAGCGCGGAAGCTAACCCTTGTCTGAGATGGCTGATATTTGTTGTGTTTTTAAGAGTTTAAATAACAGCGTTTTTATTACTTTATATTGTCTTCGCATGCTTTGATGTAATGCAATATATATATATTGTATTTAATATTATATCCTACTGTGCACTTGTTATCCTGAGTCTACTCATTTAACATACTGTGATTTAGAAATGTACCAAGTCCAAGTGATATGCATATATGTATATTTATTCTACAAGACATAATTTTAATACTATTACTTTGTGTGTTATTTGTTACTTGAAGTCTATAATTGTTTCCCCGCGGGGAGAGAAAGGGGGAGGGGGAGAGAGAGAGAGAGATGTAAGACGAACCTTTTAGTTGCATGGTCACTGTTAAATGAGTATACACTTGTAACTTTCTGTATTAATATTTCAATATAAAAAAAGATACGGTATGTATACACGCTAGTGCTACAATTTCGTTGATGCATATTTTCAATGAGCTATTACTTGTACATGATTTTCTTTTAAGATTATTTCGAAATCTTCCACTATACTCTAACTTCATATCCCGCAGAGCGTAATAGTCACGTTTAGAGAGCTTCCATGACTTGAAAATATACATCGACGTATATGAATACAGTTGCACCACGTATAGCCATACAGGGAGAAGACATCTGGTGAAATTTGACAAAATTTGGGAGGAAGAGGGGGAAAGAAAGAGTGAGAGAGTGAGTGAACGAGTGAGCGAGTGAGCGCAAGAGAGGATGTCTCTTCTTATTTATTACATTTTTCGACAAATTTTATAAAAAGGATTTATGTATGTAGAAATAAAGGTGTGAAAAAATAATGACATTACGAGAGTATTTTTATGCATACATCCTACAACACAACAACAGCAACAAGAACAACATGCAATCGTTATCCAATCACGCATATGTGTAGACACATATATGCGGACACACACCCATGTGGGAATATGCATAGATTCTGTCTCGATTGCTTTCAGATAATGTAGAAGAAACACGCAAAGCGGAAGACATGGAAACGGAAACAGCGGCGAAAATGAGGAAAGAGGCGCAAGAATCTCTGGAGCAGAATTTCACTCCCAGCTTGGCACGTAGATTGAGTAGGCAATTTATTGAGCAAACCCGACAATCCGTTCCGCGTTCACCATCATCTGCGCGCGACAACAACAGGAACAGTTATCAGTCGCCAACGAGACATATGGCGCAAAGTCTGGTAGGGCCGAGCGAGGTTGCAAAACGTTACTCCACATCCACGACCACGACTTCCGATCGGACCAAATACAGAGGCAGATCGCTCGATCGAGGTATTAGGAGGGCCAACAGCTTGCTAGAGCCATGCAAATACGATAAATCGGAACGGCACTCCCCACGAAGAAGCATCAGCCTGTTCGACGACGACGACAACTGCGATGACAAGCTATTGCCGCCTCTACCGAAGCATATAATGACGCTCGGTCGCAGATTCAAGGAATCGGTTAGATCGAACGTCATTGGTAACGTGAGGCGAGATAGCTTTCACGGTTACAGAACGGACAAGATCCAGGAAGAGCCCGGCGACGATACGCACCTGTCTGCCTGCGGACTCAAAGAGGACATGGACAACATTACGGAGGACAATTCCATATTGGAGGATACATCGATATCTGGGTGCAACTCGAACGCTACATCGATGAACAACACCACCATCACCACCACCATTACCTCAAGCCAGTCGGCCAGATCCTGCGAAATCTCACCCACGGAATCCTCGTCGAATCTGGGTGACTACGGCAAGTCGGTCTGCAGGTCCGATCTCTCAAAGAGTTTCGAGAACCGATTGCTCGCGGCGGAGAATCTAATCAAGGAGTCGAAATTGAAGAATTTGACGTCGCAACAATTTAATCCGAATCTCAACTGCAATTACAAGGATACGGACAAGTGCGACAAGGAGACTCTGATGACCACTTCGGATCCATTGTCATTGGGATGCACCAAGAGACGCAGTTGCATTCCGAGTCTCAGATTACGTTCGGGCTCGTTGACTAGAGAATCGAGCGTGAGCGTGGACCGCGGAAAGTCGCTCGCCGGCTCATCTGACTCGTCAGTCGGAGGCGTTAATCAGGAAAGATCAATTCTGAGCAAACTCTTCAGAGGCAGCGGCAACGGCAACGGCAACGGTAAGGAGGCCGAACCCAAGGACCCAAGCAATAGAAGCCAAAAACCGAAACATCGTATCTCACGCTTCTTGCGACCGGACTTTTTCGATACGCCGCGAGAGGAAAGTCAGTACGTGAAGGAGAAGGAAGCGCAGAGAGCGGCGGAGAACGAGCGTCGGAAGTCGCGGTTCATGAGGCGAAAAAATGAGAGCAAGGAGCGCAAGGAGGACGACTCGAAGGACGAAAAGATCTGTAAGGAACTAAAGAATGAGATAAACGCGCTGCAAAAGGATAAGTTGGACGGTGTCGTCCCGGCCGCCGCTTTTTCCTCCTCCTCTCCCTCCTCCTCCTCGCCGTCTTCCTCTTCCTCCTTCAAGGACAAGTCCAACAAGGAAGAGAAAAAGAGAGCGAAGACCGAACAAGGCTCGAAGAGCAGTTTTCTGCATTCGTTGGAGAAGAAACTGGAGAGGTTGCGCTCTAACGATGAGACGACGACCAGCACGGCTGCGAAGCCGACGATGAACGGCAGCTCGATCTCAGGCGATCTCACGAAGGAACACGAATTGCGTGAGTGCTCCGCGCCGCCCGTGTCCGCCGAGTGTCCGTCCGCGGAACTGAGCTTGTCCGAGGTGAAGAGAACGTTGAGCGTGAAGGATCTCTCGCGTCGTGGAGGATCGAACAAGGACGCGAAGAATGTGACGCCATCCAAGGGACGAGTGACGTCGGTATTGGGACTGTTCAAGACGAACGCGGATACCACCAAACGGAACGCGAACGGCGGCAGCCGGACGCAGAATGCGATTATGAGCAAATTGAAGAGGAGCCCGCCCAAGGCCGTCAAGTCGGTCGAGTTGTCTTTCATGGAGGAAGACGTAACCGCGACGAGTAAAATACCGACGAAATTCCCTAGAACCGACAATAAGTCGACGAAAAAGCTCCCGGAGAACAAGAGATCGCCACCTAAGGAGAAGGTAGGGACCGAGTTGAAAAGATCGCCGCCCAAAGAGAAAGCTAAGGAAAAAGAGTCGATCGTTAAGGAAAGGAAAACTTTGGTGGAAAAGCAATCGAGGGAAATTAAAAGAGCGCCGGAAAAAATGGCGCCATCCTCGGACTCCTCGGCGTCGTCATCCGTGGATAAAATAAAGCTAGACAAAACAGTGGACTCACCGAAGAGAAAATCGTTGGACCAGTCGGAATCTCTGCGGAAAATCGTGGAAGATAAGCACGCAGATCCCATCGTCAGTAGCGAAGATAAGAAACTGATAAAAACCAAAAGGAACATTAGCTCTCTAGTAGGCATGAGGAACGAGTCCGTCGCGACAAGGATCGACAAAGGCGAAGATGTCGATAAAGTCGATAAGAAGATTAAGAATTTGGTCAAGCCGAAGGAAGATGCGGCCTGTGCTAAAGATGAGATCGATGGTTCTAAGAAGAGAATAGTACGCGTTGTGAGGAAAGTCGTCAAGAAATCGTCCGACAGCTCTGAGAACAAATCCGACAAAAAAGGCAAATCATCGAAGCTGCCAAATGCGAAGAAACCCGTGATGATGAAGAAGGAGAAGAGTCCCGAAGGTCCAAATGTCACGGCACGAGGAAAGGAAGGTTTAATTTCGATCGAAGGAAACGATCCCAATGATCAGACTCCCGCGGCCGCGGCCGCGACACGGGCCAAGTCGGACTTGCCGGAAAAGCCCATGAATGCCGAACATGCTACGGAAAATACAAATGCGACGCGGAGTGGCATTGAGGAAACCCATACTGGATCGGATAACGTCGATGTAAACGATGTTAAATCGCTTGCCGCAGCCCCGCGGGCGAATTCTCAGAACTGTCCAAGTTTGAGCGCTTTGCCGCGGGACTTATCAGTTCCCGCGGTTCCAACGAGTCCCGCAGCTCGGATCGACTCGAGCTTCGATATCTGTCAGTCGAGGCAACAGCCATTGGAACAACCTCGGCCGAGTAGGGCGAATCTGAAACTCGATCTGTCCAAGATACCGCAACACGCATTTAGACACGCGACTCCCAAGAGAGAGCCGGACTCGCCTAGGTCCGTGTCACCCAGGGCGAATCCCGCCATCCCATCTGTCGGATCGCCTAAAACGGACGATCCGTTAGAGAGGAGTGGTTCGGACAAACTGATGGAGTGCTTGTCCAAGATGACGCACCACGCCAACATTACCGGCAACAAGATAATCATCGATAAGCCGTTGCGAGCGAGGGACGTTGCCGATCTGAAGCGAGAGGTCACCGAATGCGCCAGGATCATAGAAAATCACGTGGAATCGCGTGGAAACGATCCAGCTCGCTCCAGCCAGCGAGCCGTCGCCGATCAGGCATTCGTTTCGGGCGAACCGAAAGAGATTGTACAGGACGAAGAATCGAGAGAGATTAAGCTGAATCCTTCTCAAGGGATCAACGACGTTAACCACGGAGTGACTAAAGAGGCTAAAGAGCCACCGGATGATTGCACCAGCGAGATATTCTCGCCCGAGGAGCCCGAGAGTTTCGATTCCTGGTCAATCTGCTCGGCTGACCTGAATCACAATCGCAGCGATTTGCACTCGCCGACATCGCCGTCGTACTCTCTATTCATGCGTGGCGACAGCTCGGAATCGGTAATAGATCGAATACGAAGGCGCAGTTTCTACTCGAGATTCAATGACCGAAAGAGGCCATCCTTGACGGCGCCGCCACCGGGAGTGAGCAGCGTGACTCTGCCTAGAAGATTCAGCTTCAACAGTTTTAGAGAGAGGGACCGCGACCGAGACCGATCGTATAATTATGGAGTTCCCAGGATGAGGTAAATTTGCTTCTCTTCAAGGCGACTTTTCGCCCGTTTAAATATAAGCTTGAATATATCCGTAACTAGATGAAATAAAAATAGGAAAAATAAATCGAGCTACGTTTTTAATTCATAAATCACTTTACAAACCAAGAGTTCTCCCACCAACCGTTGCGAGTAATTAAAAATATTTTGTAGGGCGAAGGACAAAAGTTACATTTTGTACGGCGACGACGAGGTGTCCTCGAGGAAATCACCGGTCGACCGAGAGAGATGCAGCGACGCATTGAACATGTCGTTGCACGGTCATCAGACGGAAGCGAGAAAGTTGTTCGATCCTTACGGTAGTACGGGCTTGCCGTCTTCCTCACACGAATCTCTCAGGAGATACGTGAGATCCCCGACGCTGGACCTCGTCGCGTCTCGCGCCAAGTATCACAGCACGGACGTCATTGCGGACAACGATCTCACTCGAGTACCCTCGTACAAGAGTACCCTGTCGAGATCGTTCCTGAACGACGGTGTCGCGGACTCTTCCTATTGCGGTAGAAGCACGTCGACTTTGCCGAAAAAGTATGGCTCCACCGTCAGTGGCCTAGAACCGAAGAGCGTAGAGTATTACGAGGAGATTCTATCACCGAGCAATCCCGATTATCTATCACCACGCGACACCTGCCGTTCGCCGTTGCTGGATATCTATCTGAGCAGATGCGAAAACGGATGTAATCACAACGGCAATTTGGATTTGCAACAGTTTAGCGCCGATAAATCAAGAGCCTGCACGACGGCGGAGATCGCCGTAGAAAGGGATAGTAAGCTGCTTGGTGAGCAGAAAAGGTATGTAATGAGAAAATAGCAAAAAGTCGATGAAGAAAAAAGAATGAGCACATTCACCTATCCGCATAAAATTAAATTCTCTGAAGTTTTATTTTTTATCGAGCCATTAACGTAAAAACCTGAAAACCCATTTTTACTATCGTCAATCGCCTTCGACAATTTGTTTGTTTAATTTACCTTTTGAATTTTTCGTCTTATTTAAGATTTAGCAGTGTAACATTATAATTGTGACCACATGAAGAATTTCTCTTTTTCAGAAACATAATGCAACGCTTCAGCGAAACGAGGGATACGTCCTCGACAGCTGCGAATATCCTAACAAATATATCTATTGCCGAACGAAATTGATTTAATTCAGGCAAAAAGTAATTTTATAAAAAGATAATATGACATTTGCCGAACACATTTTACTACAACGATTTTATAATACAGATTTGTACGAAGATGTCTCGCGCTTTTTCATCAGGGCGATGAAATAGTATCGCGATGGCAATAAAAATGGAACGATAAATATCATTAAATTACTGAATATACAAATCGTCATATTAAATGCTTGAAGTTTGAAAATTACTATTTTAGATGCGCGGTCTAAAATTCTCTTTTGCGGATTCTCTAATAATCGAATTCTATCTGAACCCGCAATGAATTTCGTTTAACACGGAAATGAGAGAAATTTGAATTTATTTTCCTTTTTTTTTTCAACATCTACATAAAAAATTGACAAAAAAAGGGTGATGGAAAATATTTCAATTATTTTTCACCGCCCGAAAATGTTCAAGCTTTTCTAACATCGGAAAATGTAATTGCATTGACATCTTCTCTATGACTAAATGCAGATTAAATGAGTATGTCTCCGATATTTGTAGAAATATAAATGTAAAAGTTTGCCGCTATTCTCCTATTATATCGCAGCGACAACAAGATGCGAAAAATCTTGCCATTTAATTCATCAATTTAATTTGCGTTCCAAAGCAATTTATCAACTTGATAAATTTAAACTGCGTGTAATAGGTTTTTTTTTATTGGAAAAGTATATCAGATGAATCTTTATCAGTCTATCTTTTGTCGTAATTATTGTACATATATTCGTAGGATGAGGATAAAAATAGCTTTTAAATACATAAATACTTTAAGAGTAACCTGTCAAATACATTATTGACAGCATATTGACATTGACCGCAGCAAGAAAATTGTCTCGCCGCGGCGCCGGCGTCATAGCATCACGGTGTCACGTCAATTAACAACCATTTAACGAATCGCTGATGATCGAAGCAGCGTGACGCTTTAGGGCACGATAGGTCAAAGACTGGTAAAAGAAAAAGCGCGAAAAGAACTCGCACGTTTTAGTTCCTTACGCAAGTATCGTTTTATACAGTCAGATTTTTGTGATTCTCCTTTCTGTATTTTTTTTCCCCCTATTCTCTCTCCCAGTTCGCTTCCGTCGCGCTGCTCTTCCCGTTATCTCACGTCCATCACTTGATTAATAACAGGAGAGCGGAACGAGAAGACAAATTGGAAGAGAATGGGAAGACATAAAGGAAGAAATATCAAGGTTTAACTGTGTACTTATATGAAAGCAATATCGCTGATTGGATCGATCAGAGATCGCGGAGAAAGAGAGAGAGAGAGAGAAGAAACAACTATGTTACAGGCCTGAAAACTTCTGACTGATCAGCCCTACGGTCTTCCGCTTGTTACGTATGTGTTTTCTATTGATATACATATTTTAAAATAAAATATCGATACTCTTCAAGTACTTTGTCTTCAAGCCTTTGTCCGTTACTCTTTTTACCTTTCACGAATGCGAGCGCTATTCAACAGCGTGATGTTGAATAGCGACGACTGCACAAGTGCGGGCAGACTGCGAACAGTGCGAATAGTGCGAATAGTGCGAATAAGAGACCTTGAAATTGGTTTCGAGAACAGTCAACTTTTCTGCTCCGTTTGCGAAATAATAATTTAATCGTCTAGTCTCTAATTCGCAATAATTTTGAGATAATTTTGAATAAATTTATGACGGCCCATTTGCTGAGGTAAATGTTTAGTATAACGCTCTCCTCTCCGATTTTCTTGAAATTTTGTAAAATAGTTTATTTTTGTGTGTAAAATACATTCTGAGAAGGAAAATCGTCGCTCATGTCTCGTTTTTTTTTTTATTTAATTTCAAAATTTTATGATGTCGGTAAGTAGCAAAATAATAATTTACGTTTTTAAAATACTGCGCAACTTTATTTGTTACTCTTCCTCGATGTCGATAATGTCAACCTTTCTAATTTTGTTTTCCCTATATCTGTCTTTGTCGAACGAAATGACATCTGTCCTTTTTTCGATTGCTCGCCATCTCTCGCAAGATCCGGCAACTACTGTTGCTGCTCTTCTTGTCATTCTGCATCCGTATTTGCATTACTAAAATAATTTTTCGATGGATCTTTTTTTGTACGTATTGAATCTTACTTCTACTTGCACGATATTATTCCTACATGTTTTCCCAAGGGCAGATGAACATTATGTATGTATAAACTGCAGAATTTTTGTTTTAAGCAAATATTGTCGTCAGGTGACAGATGCGTATGTGCCCAAATAAGTAATATTTTTAATTTTTTGGTGTTTTTTATATAAAATCGCGTTTGTTACCCTAGCCCTAGATTTTTGTGCGTACTTTAATTCTGTAAAAAATTTTTGCAATTCTATAAAGCCAATTAAAAGATCCATCGAAAAACGATAATGTCGGTAAAACATACGGCTGCAGGATCCCCTTAACGGTGCAGCGAAATAGAAGTGATGAAGAAGGTTACGTGACAACTGTCTGCTAATTAAATACAAAATATGTGCTTAAAGCAAAGCACACACATGTGTGTGCCCTGCTTTAACGAAAATCACAACTTCTATAAAGCAGGGCATACACACTTGTGTGTTTTTAAAGTACTGCGCAACTTCATACGTAAATTATCATTTTGCTACTTACCGACATCATAAAATTTTAAAATTAAATTAAAAAAAAACAAGACATGAGCGACGATTTTCCTTCTCAAAATGTATTTTACACACAAAAATAAACTATTTTACAAAATTTCAAGAAAATCGGAGAGGAGAGCGTTATACTAAACATTTACCCAAATGCGTAAGCCAGCTATCCAACGACTGATTTATTTTTGTTTTTCGTGTAACTTGAGGGTAAATTCGTGAATTGAGAAAGCATTTTAATCGATTTAATTTTAAATTGCGTCATGTATATTATATTATGTGTCTGCAAAAATCTTTTCTAGGTTTTTTATTTCGCGCGCGAGATTTATTTTATCTCGTGTATCTCGAGAGAAAGGAAGATTACATGAATAAATTGATTATATAAGAACGTTCAGTTGCTGGCAAGCATCTTCTCAGATACGTTCACGTGTTCTCCGCGTTGGTTAATTAATTTCTTTTGATTTTGAATCGAATGAGATATATATATATATATATATATATATATATATATATATATATATACACGTGGAGAAAGAATTAAGCTTTTCCAATTAAACTTCTCACAGCTGTTTCTCATTCTCAATAAATTGCCTCATTACGGCAATTTATTGGAGCAAGAGGAAAAAAACAACTTCCTTCGTACGTCGAACGCCATATCACGAATTATCGCGAATAATTGTCATGTTGTAATTCTTTTCTTGGCGAAAATCGACGACGCGAGCGATAAGCTATAGGATATAAAAGAAAAGGCCGATTTTTTTCGCGATGAATCGGCACGCATCACACAAACACGTATTCTTGCATATATGTATTTATTGTATATGTATTTACATATATATTTACATACGAGACATAAAAATAAATATATGTGGGTGCGTGTCGTGCTGTAAACACACATATATATACATATGCAACATATTGAGTGGGATAGAAACAATTGAAGCTGAAAAAAGTAGTCAAGCTCGCGTGCGCGCGCGCGCGCGGAGTTTACAGATTGTAGGTCATACGTTGGGGAGGGGGGCGGAGGGAGGCACGGGGAGAGGAGACGAAATCCGGTGGGGGGAGGATCGAGCCATTCTTCCGACTTCTACCGCAAACTAACTGGACACGCGGTGCGGACGCGAGTACTCAGTACAGCAGTTTCTTTCTCCCGCAGGCCGCAGGTTCGATTCAGGCGCGACTTGCCAGTTGTCAATTTGCCATTTCGCTACGCGCGCGGTATCCGTTTTGACACGTAAAAGAGAAGGCGAGGCGAGGCATGAAAAGGCGCGTCCCTCCCGTATGGATGTATCGTGATCGACCGATCGATCGTGCAACGTGACTACGTTGGATTACGTTTCGCTTCGCTTCGCGACCGCGACACGGCGGCGGCGGCGACGGCCGCGGCCAGGCGCCCACGACGCGGACGGTCCGGTCCGCGGTCGGTGCGGCACGACGCGGTGCAGTCGCGCGGCTTTCTCGGTATATGACGCGACGTAGGTACGTACGTAGGCACGTTTCTCCGCGCAATACGCGCAGACAAAATCTTGATATTACGTCAAAAGAGTATGAAAAAGAGAGAGAAAAAGGAAAATATAGACGGGAATTTATCGATTTATAGATATCTGTTTACTCGCAGATACGTACAAACTTACAAAATTGGAAAGATAATTTGATTGGAGGCGCGTATTGAAGGCGAGGCGTTGAACGTTAAATTAAACTCCTCGCTTTTCCATCCCGTCATCTTATATCGTCTGTACGTATCACGGTATCGATATTAGTGCCGTGTTATCAATCCGTATCATAGTCCACGTGAGTAAGTAAGCCAAGTGTGAGTGCGACGCCGACTAGTGTTTCCGGAGCAGAACAAGAAGGTGCGCATCATATACGTGTACGCGCGCATGGACGACCAGGACTAATCAGGACTGAGCAGGAACCAGGACGATCAGGCGGGTTACCGGTAACGTGGCCGTATATCACCAGGCGATGACGACGTGACCTTCGATTTGAAGCGGGCACCGCTCGAGGGGGGCACCATTACCATGTCGACGAGTTCGCTCTTTTACAAGGACAAGTACGCGGTAAGTACTTGCGTATGATGCACATGCACATGCACATGCACGGTACCTACGTATATACGTTTCTCCTCCGTTTCATGTGTGTGTGTGTGTGTGTGTGTGATGGCCGTTTTTAATTATCGCAGTCAGCACTGCCTATAAATAAATAAGACGCCCGCATATTATCGGTATGCAAACGGTAACGCAAAAACGCTCTTAATCTTAATAAAAAATGAGATGTACTGCGTGTGTTGTACGATAGAATATTTTTCACTGTACAGAAAAGTCGCGCGGCGCGACAAATAATAGTCGAGAGGTCGACAGGTATAAGTTATTTAAACAATATCTATCGGTCAGACCGGAAGAACGATATAGTTAGACAGCGTTTACGTCACCCATCACACCCATCACCGATGCGGCTACTCGGCTGCTCCTCGGCGCGGGCGCCTCGGTGCCCGCGCGCCCGTATAGCGATGCTCCGCTTCTGTGAAGCGAAAAACTCCACGACGCTGCAAAAGCGGTAAAAGCGGTATGTACATCTGTTTCTATAACGACGTGCTTTCACTCTATCCTGACGAATCCAGCAAAATCGCACGCGTGCGATTGCAGCGCAGTGCGCAGTTCCGCGTCTCTAAGTAAATAATGATATCGTCGATCGCCGTTGCTCGCGCGTGTACCTATGATACCTACGTTATACATGTACCTATACCTATACGAGCTGAAACATAGCCGCGGTCAATCGGTTATTATCCACGAATGACAAAAGCCGGATAATTATATCGTCGTGCAACAATCGTCTCGATCGGCTGCACGGTATCGTATACTCGCGCCCGCAGCGTATGTGTTATATGTAGGTATATACGTGTATCGGTATGTGTGTTTCAAGACTTTCAAGCGCAGGGTTTCCGCGGATGGTTGCGAGTTGCAACTCGCATGCAACGCGAATATGCGAATATAGCGTTGCTGACTACACACGCGCGCGTTTTCGACACATCTATAATGCTTTCAAATCTCCATGATAAATTCGTTCAAGATAAAACATGAAATTATTTTATTCTTAAATAAGTCCAACTGCATTACATATATACTATAGCGTTAATCAGAGTGACTACAATCACATTGCAATGTTAAATATATTTGGAATTTTGCATTTTAGAAGCGTGAAACTGTTTGAAGCAGTCTGTGTAATTACAAACAACAAAAAGATAATCCCAGAGAAAAACTCTAATCAATGTTGATGGTTTTTCATCTTTATCTCACGTCGAGATAAAGATCTCGCATGCGACACGCAAACACGCGCGCGCAATAACCGATTTACCGTTTTACCATCATCGCAGAGAGAATCAGCGAAGAGCGAAGCAGCAAAGTCAGTGACATGCTCGCCATTTGCCACTGCAATTGCAATGTTGTAATAGTGGAGGCAAATTAGACCAAAAAAGTGCGTTATCTCGGAACCGGTTAAAACTACTCGAATTTGATCGTTTTTTTTTTAATGTAGGTAATTAAAAACACCACAATGTTTATGGATTAAAAATTGACGCTTTAAATAAATAATTAAAATAAGCCTGAAAATTTATTAAATAAACAATTAACGTCAATTTTTAACCCATAAACATTGTAGTGTTTTTAATTACCTATATTTAAAAAAAAACGTTCAAATCCGAGTAGTTTTAACCGGTTCCGAGATAAAAACCTAATTTGCCTCCACTAATGCGCGCGTTTGCGCACTGTTTATACGCGATAATTAATGTTGACGGTTAACTGTATCACCGGTACACGACTTGAGAGTCGCCGAGTCTCGAGAGCTTTTAACGCAGTTTTCAAACGCTCGCTCATCGAGGATCCTGATAAATATGACAGACAGGCGTATATGTCTATACACTATACGGGTACATAATACACTGTCAGATATAATTTTGCTGCGCTGAGAGTTTCCGTGGTCACAATCAGTCCCGAGCAATGAATCCCGCGATGCGGTGAACCTAGAGCCATCGGGCCGATCGTTGCAGAGAGCCCCTCGCCTTGGGGGTGAAAGTCTTATGTCAGAGACATACATCTTATTATGCCGGACGAGCGCGTGACCCACGCAGCGGAACGGATTCCGCTCCCACGGAAAGTCCAGGAACGTGCCCCAACGTACTCCGAGAGAGAGAAAGAGAGAAAAAAAGACGCTCTCAATTTCGTAGCGGCGCGACGCGACGTTAGTATATACTAATAACTATACTACTATACACACACGCTTCAGTACGCGCCTGCAGATGTATATATACCTGCGATCTCGAAAGTGATCCGAATGATTCCCATAACGATAATCCTTACACGTTGGTTCACATTTTAATGACCGCTTCCGGTACAAGAATCGTGTAGCACGATTCAATTCCTTAATTTAATTAATTATTATATAATAATGCGTGGGTAATTCTACAGAATAGGGCCTTTTCCGAATTTTGATATTTTTTTGCGGTTTTCTTGGTAAAAACCTTTATTATGACTCCGAAAGTGATAATCAATCGGGGGAGCCCGAAAAATATGCACCCTACCTATTTTTTTACCTATTTTTACTTTATTTTTAATAAATGTCTAGATTAAGAGCGACCTCACCGATTTCAATGACCTTGATATATGTCATGACCCCAAGTGACCTTCAGAAGGTTTTAGCCGTCGCTCGTTATTCGTTAAAAAGTTATTAACAAAAAAAAGTTTAGAAAATATAGCAGCTATTTTGAGTATTGGAAGGCATAAATGACTAATATATATGTCGAAATAGTTCACGCATACACTTTTCACACAAACCGAGGTTTACGCACACCTCCCCCTGCTTTCGGGGGAGGTGCGGTAGTCCCGAAATAGTTCACGCATACACTTTCCACGCGAACCGAGGTTCACGCACACCCCCTCCCTGCTTTCGGGGGAGGTGCGGTAGCCCCGAAATAGTTCACGCATACACTTTTCACGCGAACCAAGATTCACGCACACCCCCCCTGCTTTCGGGGGAGGTGCGGTAGCCCCGAAATAGTTTACGCATACACTTTTCACGCGATCCGAGGTTCACGCACACCCCCTCCCTGCTTTCGGGGGAGGTGCGGTAGCCCCGAAATAGTTCACGCATACACTTTTCACGCGAACCAAGGTTCACGCACACCCCTCTGCTTTCGGGGGAGGTGCGGTAGCCCCGAAATAGTTCACGCATACATTTTTCACGCGAACCGAGGTTCACGCACACCCCCCCCCTGCTTTCGGGCCGGCCCGATTATCTTTGCGATGGCCCTCGCGGGTGTTGACGCAATGCGATTTCTGCCCAGTGCTCTGAATGTCAACGTGAAGAAATTCAAGCAAGCGCGGGTAAACGGCGGGAGTAACTATGACTCTCTTAATCTAAGAACGAAAGTTATGCTGGATCTCGTATCCTTGTTATTGGGTAACCCGTTGCGCAGATGAGCGATCCAATAGTCAACCTGCAGGGTCGCTCGAGCCGGGACCCGTTGTTATCAGGAACCGCACTGCCCCGAAGCGGTAAGACGCGCCAAAAGGACGTGATGCAAATAGCCAAATGCCTCGTCATCTAATTAGTGACGCGCATGAATGGATTAACGAGATTCCCACTGTCCCTATCTACTATCTAGCGAAACCACTGCCAAGGGAACGGGCTTGGAAAAATTAGCGGGGAAAGAAGACCCTGTTGAGCTTGACTCTAGTCTGGCACTGTAAGGAGACATGAGAGGTGTAGCATAAGTGGGAGATGGCAACATCGCCGGTGAAATACCACTACTTTCATCGTTTCCTTACTTACTCGGTTAGGCGGAGCGCGTGCCCCGAGGGCTTCGTGCCCCGGCGGTCACGGTGTTCTAGAGCCAAGCGTGTCAGAGTGGCGTGAGGCCTCGCGGCCGATCGCCGTTAATACTCCCGCGTGATCCGATTCGAGGACACTGCCAGGCATGGGACACGGCCGGCCCGAAAGCAGGGGGGGTGTGCATGAACCTCGGTTCGCGTAAAAAATGTATGCGTGAACTATTTCGGGGCTACCGCACCTCCCCCGAAAGCAGGGGGGGGTGTGCGTGAACCTCGGTTCGCGTGGAAAGTGTATGCGTGAACTTTTCATGCGTGGAAAGTTAATATGCGAGATGCCACATGGGTTAGATGACGCGCTTTAAACAGTTAAATACTTTTGAAGCGCGTCATTTAACCTACGAATTTTCCAAACTTTTTTTTGTTAATAACTTTTTAACGAATAACGAGCGACGGCTAAAACCTTCTGAAGGTCACTCGGGGTCATGACCTTGACAACATATATCAAGGTCATTGAAATCGGTAAGGTCGCCCTTAATCTAGACATTTATCAAAAATAAAGTAAAAATAGGTAAAAAAAAATAGGTAGGGTGCATATTTTTCGGGTTCCCCCGATTGATTATCACTGTCGGAGTCACAACAAAAGTTTTTACCAAAAAAACCGCAAGAAAATATCAAAATTCGGAAAAGGCCCTATTCTGTAGAATTACCCATTAAAATATCAATTGTGAAATGTTATCATTAAAACGTTAATAATATATTTTCGTTATGAAAAGGCTGATTTGCATTCAATTTTTACTCAATTCTCTATTAATCCAGGCGATTTGATCGTTTCTTTCGCGAAGCAGCTTTATATAATTAACCCTTCGCCCGCATAGGTTTTTTTAGCACCTTTACGCCGCATACGTGGGTCGTTTTCGTCCTGACGTTTTTTTTTAAGTGTTAAAGTGTTACAAAAAATCTGAAAAAATTCATGGAGGTAATTCACACTTTCAATTTGAAGTATCAATCATAAAATTATAAACAATGTAATTTTTTCACATAATTTGTATTTAAAAAATGGAGCAACTACAACTACAACTGGTAAAATCATTTTTTACTCAAAAAATCATAACTTTAAGACAAATAAAGATATCGAAATTAATAAAAAAGGAAATTGAAGGGAAAAAGCGTACCTTTCATAAAAAAAATATTGCATGCAATTATTTTGAAATGAAGTGCTTAAGTGTTCGCCGCAAACCTCGTCCTTTCAAGAATTACGTGTCTCCTGTGACGGCCGGAGAGGGACTGGCGCACAGTGGTCAATTTTAGAAATTTTGTATTTTTTTTCTGACAAAATTACATGCGAGAGGTCAAATCTAAACGAATCGGAACAATTTTTTTTTAAATATTCGTTACTGATTGCACTTTGACGGGTCACTGCCTAAATTTCGAAATCGGACGGCACGCGTTCATTAATTACATTTTTACGCTAATTAAGGATGCATTAATCGAAAAAACGACTAAGTTTATTTCCTGCTATATATATACGAATATATACGAACATATACGAATCTTCTGTGTGAATTTCAAGTCCAACAAAAAAAAGCTAGCGGCCAGCAGGAAATAAACTTTTTTTATTAATACATCCTTAATTAGCATAAAAATGTAATTAGTGAAAGCGTGCCGTCAAGTTTGTTCAAGATTATTAATCTGGGTATTCAGATGAATCTTCTCCGTGAATTTCAAGTCCCTAAAAAAAAGCTAACGGCCAGCAGGAAATAAACTTAGTCATTTTTCGATTAATGCATCCTTAAGGAGGTTCTACAGGTACTCTCTAGTCAGTTGAGAGATGAAGAGAAAATCTTCAAATTCATCGATTCTAAGTATTCATAAAATATTTTCGTGAATTTTGATGACGTTAGAGCTTATATCATACCCATATTAGTCGAAGCGAGGAATAATTAAAAATATCGTGTAAGTGCTCCTTTGACTCTGGCGGCTTATAATGGAAGAAAATGTGGTAACGTCGCGAACTTGACAGTTCTGCTCATATGACCGTGGTTATTTCACAATTTCACATAATTCTAGAGCGAGTACTTCTCCGTAAGCGCTCGTAAACGTTAGGTGCTTAAGTTTGAGGTGCTGTCATACTGTGGTGCTGTACTGGCTGTACACTTTTCGCGCGGGTGCAGTCGCTGCGACATTGCCAAATCTCCCTTGTTATTCGAAGCACGCTACGTGAACTGTGATATGGCCTGTTTCAATAGCCAATATCACAAAATTTTACGCGATAACCCTTGTTTTTCTCGATATTTCTGAAAAGCTTAGATTAATATCTATAAGAGCTCCGTTTTTTGAATCTCTGGTAGGTTGCCTTTATATAATTAATATCTCGTTTCCTGTCTCCAAGAGCCCCTCTGCCATATGTAGCTTATGTTAAAAACTGTGATTTCAAAATTCATTTTTGCAAATTTTTACACGGTAACCGATGCTAAAATTTTTCGAGCACTTTTCTCGCATCTTAATTTATACGTCCATAAAGTTTTTTCCAATTTTTAGATACATCCATTATCTGTAGAACCTCCTTAATTAGCGTAAAAATGTAATTATTGAACGCGTGCCGTCCGATTTCGAAATTTAGGCAGTAACCCGTCAAAGTGCAATCAATAACGAGTATAAAAAAAATTGTTCCGATTCGTTTAGATTTGACCTCTTGCATGTAATTTTGTCAGAAAAAAAATACAAAATTTCTAAAATTGACCACTGTGTGGCGCCTTGAAACTCGGTAGGCGGGTTCTCGGGGAGCATAACTTTTTTTACGGATGCGCAGTGGCGCCCTCTCTACCCGTTTTCAAAAGTTACAACTACATTTGATTTTCGCCCGGACGAAAACGACCCACCTATGCGGGCGAAGGGTTGTCGCTCATCTTTTTTCGAACGCGCAAACACTTGTCGCGACGACGCGACGTGACAGCAATTATTAATTTAATTATTAATTTATTCGATGGCCCATGTGCCGAAGAAACGAGAAAGGAACTCGAAACTCGAACGGAGTTTACGCTCCTTTGAAAATGCGAAGCGGGCGAGCGAAGGCGAACCTGTTAATTCACCGACGCGCGCGACGTCGACGGCGACGACGACGATGCTTTCGCCCACGTTGATAGCAAAGAAAAAAAAAGGAAAGGACGAGAGAGAGAGAGAGAGAGAGAGAGAGAGAGAGAGAGAGAGAAATTCCACAACCTTTTGTGGAATTTTGTTATAAACGTAACTCCTATTACTCGTATATCGCCCTGTGCGAGGTACGATGGCCAAGTGTGAGAAAATGCAAAGAAAACGATCGATCGGTAAACCAGCCGTCTTGCATTACGCCGATCGATCGATCATAAGGCGGATCGGATCGTGCGAATTATTGCAGCGATCGCTATAATTTTTCACCTCATAAAGGTTGCTGGTCGCAATGGACACGCTTGTTCTTGCTGGTATACAATCTGTAATCGTTCGTGCGAAATAATAATTTTCACAATTCGATCTCTCAAAAGGGATCTCGCCCAGGGGGTCGCTCAGGGGGAGGGAATTTTAGGAATTTTAATTCGAAAATTCAATCAAGGCTTCTTTGTAGATCCGATAACGCTACAAACCTGATATTGCAGAGATGATTCCTGATCGGATCTCAAGACCCATTACACTCTAGATTCGATAATGATACATATGTACTCGTACTCATTGATATACTAATATACATATACTAACTCGAATTGAAAAACATTTACCTACAGAATTCTAGAATCTATAAATTAAAGCTATGAGATTATACAGGGAGTTTCGGAACTAGTAGGACAATCAAAAGTAAAAAAATGAGAAAGATAGCGGGTAACAAATCTTTTTGCACCGATTCTTTTTGAGAATAACAATTTTATTACACTTGTTACTCGTCTTGTACAATATATCTATATGTAGGTTAAACGCTTACGGGGGGCGCGTATTTTTTGCGTTTGTCACGTACCTAGTTGTCGAGCGGACGCGTGGTGTCGAGCGCGGTGAAAGAAATACCGGTTCCGGTAGACGCTTCCGGTCAGCCCCAACTGGTTCCGGCGGTCCGGCTGTAGTACCGCTACGCGATATCGTACGTTGTATTGATATTGCCTAAAGATAAAGCATGTCTGTACAAAAGAACTGATCCATGCAAATTTCGAGTCTTTTCTATTTTCTATCGAACAGTATCCTCGTGTCTGTTTCAAGTAAAACTTTTGAGGGACCAAGTACGAATCTTTGCTTTGGAAAAGCTCGTTGTACCGTTTGACAAACTTGTCGACACATTACCTACAGAAAGTTCAATTGCAATACTTAATTGCGAACAAACTGTCTAGTTTTGAACACGACATTTAATCCTCGAAAGCCATACTCGGGTTTTCAGGGACTCCAACGAAATTTTGAAACTACGTTTGGAGCTATTATTTATATTTTTTAATGTGTATTTTTTGGTAATTCTTTTTTACAAAAATTCCGAGATTACCATCATAATTCTCAGAAAATTTACGATAGATGGAAAAAAACATTACAATACGTTGATTTTTTCAACTGATGAATGAAAAATGGCTGGGGTCTTCCAGACCCCAGTGTGGCTTACACATATGTAAAAAATAAGTGTGACCTGCGAGGCACACTTAACAAAGTCGCGTCAGTTATCACTGATCAAAGAGACTCATTGACACCAAACACGTAAAACACGTAACGATATTCGTATCGTATCGTAACGTGTGATCTCTTTGTGTGTGATCTCTCGTCGTCGAAGGAAATGGCTTTATGTGTATGTGTTCGCGCTTGAACAACGAAAACTTGTTAACGTTATCTATATTGACATAATCGCGATAGAATGACTAACCATCGCCATGTTTTCTTCTAAAGATTTTCTGATCAATCATTCAATCTTCTTCTTTTTTTTTTAATTCCAAAATACGATAAATTACAACACTTTTCTTAAACGTGACGTTTTAAAAATAAGTAATCTCATATAAAGTTTTACACACACACACACACACACACACACACACACACACACACACACACACACACACACACACGCGCGCGCGCGCGCGCGCGCGCGCTACCATAAAAAATATAGATAAAGTTTCACTTCTCGTCTCTCGCGAAATAAAAGAAGAACCGAATCCAAATTTGTCGAGGCATCCAATGCAATGACAAGGTAGGATGACGAAGCGTGCGTCTTGCGCGCTACCAAAGACCAATGTTTTATCGAACGATGTAACGGGGCATAATTCCCTGCGCGTGCGTTTTTGCGTGCGGTGCGCTTACGCGCTATTCCGCGAAACGTATAGTAACAGGTTTATGGCGTACAATTATCCGAGGATGACGTTTCCTTTTATTTTTTCTTTTTCCTTCTTTTTTTTTATCTCTCTCTGTTCCAAACATTCAGAAGTTCAAACTAGATTATTTGTGAGAAAAGAAACATCTCGCCGGTACTTTTATTGCACGTGTCAATTAGCTACCATTTATATGTTGCCGGTTGTTGGCCATTTCACGGTCTACAAAAGAGGAGATGCCTCGGAGACGTACTTTATGCGTACTTTTAAAACTTTTTTACGCGAATACGAAATAGAGAAAGTAGTAGATCGCACACCATTTTTACGCGTAATCGTAGGCAAAGTTTACGCAGAATTTAGAACAGTAAATTTTAAAGATTGCGAAATTTTTGTCGAACATACGCGGTTGACATCGGTATATACGTACGTTGTATATCGGGTTGATCGAGTTGCGAGCCTAAATATGTGAAATTGTAAAGCTTGAAGTGCGTATAAAATGATCCCGGTATCTTTTAAGCCGTTGTAGAAAAGTATCTGAAATTGATTGAAATTCGAGAGAGGGACTTGGACATCTTGGAGAAATTTGTCGAGTTAGATAACGTGATGTCGTGATGATTAATAATAAGCGATAAGCAACAACGATTTCGTACGTGAATGCCGCTTCGGGCCAGTCAATTTTTATCTTTAGCTCGCGTAAGTAGAACGTCCAAACTTTTCAATGGTCAATTCACAATATTGCTCTATCGATCGAAATCGTCGAGCCACAAAAGATTATCTCAGTCAAGAATTAAGCGTTTCGATTCTTAATCGTGGATCAGTTAATCGATTAATATAATATCTTGGGGATTAGACCAAAGTTAAGGGATTGATAGAGGACTTTGAAAGGGATATAATTGCGAGACGAGTCGAAAGCTCGAAAGTTGGAAAAGACCGTTCACTCGATCTTCGTTACGACACTTTATGACAATCGGTACAACGATAACGCGATCGTGTATGGATATCGTACGTCACATCGGCACGACGCGACGTTAGAATATGTTTCCGGTCTCACGTCACTGGCTCCCCGGTTGGATTCGTCCCAAGTCCCAGCAAAACTCCCACGTGAGTACGTACAATATGTGGTCGGTAAGAAAAGGCACGCTGTGTTATGCGCGCCTGTTATTATAGCGGTGTACTTTATTCGGCTTCTCTTCTCGATATGCCGGATACGCGACAC
Source organism: Temnothorax longispinosus (assembly GCF_030848805.1). Classification (NCBI taxonomy): domain Eukaryota; kingdom Metazoa; phylum Arthropoda; class Insecta; order Hymenoptera; family Formicidae; genus Temnothorax; species Temnothorax longispinosus. The sequence goes on from NC_092361.1 coordinate 7,242,986, forward strand.
GTGTTCGAAATCCGCTATATGCGTCATATAAGAGCGTCATGTGTCACGAAAAATGCGCACACGTATTTATTTATACGAATTTCCAATGTCACACGTTTCTTTCAAATATATAATATATATATTAAATATATATATATTTGGAGTTGGTCGCTATATAATTTCAAGCATTTTTCTAAATTAGTAAAAGAAAATAACGTCGATAGTCGATAAATGAGAAGTAGCAATACAACCCTTGGTTGTATTAAAAGATTACGGATTGGACAGATTGCCGCGTGCTTATTAATGATTCAAGAGTGGCGAATAACGTAAGGTGTGTAAGAGATATTAATACTTGGGAAAGGATAGGAAACGTCAGCCATACGCGATGTTTCCGTATAGTTTCAATACGGCGCGGGCGGCCTTTCTCAATATCCATAACCCATAAGCTGAGACAACCTGCGCCAACAAGTTCACGCGTGAAAGCTGATTGCTCTATTAATTTTACATAAATAATTTTCCTAGACTAGCGCGTTTCCTGTAACACCACTTTCTCAACATTTTTCACACGATTTGTCGCTATCTGATATACCTGCTTTTCCGGCGTCTCCGTGTAAACTCTGCCCAATATACGTATCTATACTTTTCGAAATCGTCCATACGTGTTATGTATAATATACGACGATAATTATCGCGTTTCTTTTTATATTGCCATCGTCGTTCCTTCAATATCGATACTGCCGTAACGTTGCCGTTGCCCGGCGGTTTCCGCTATCGTTATTACCGCGGTTAACTACTCATATGTTTCGCTCGTTAGTCCTCTAGGTCCTAGGCAAAAAGATGGCAAAAATGGCAAAAAAATATACCTAGGAATGTACTTTTCGACGAACGCGACTTTCGGACTGCATCCTCGTGCAGTCAAATGTGCTTAAAATACAATAAAATTTACCTACATATACGCATATAGTATAGAAATGTACGAGGGAAAAATTTCACCAGAGTTTCAATTCTTTCTATTGTCGCGATCGATTCTTATCGCAAGATGCACGTATACTGTGTCTTTGACGATAACGTAACGCTTACTTAGCATAAAACAGCGCGATGCTTGATTTATTCTGGTTATTTATTACCATGTACGCATGATAAGAGCTTTTAGATAGGCACGCCAATGGTTATACTTTGCTTAATAAAACTTGAATATTCGAATATTCTCTTTTTAGCATTATCATATTTAAATACTCTCATCTCTATCAACAGATTTGCCGTCATTTTATGACAATTATTTTATTTATTCCGAATGAAGGTTGATTATAAAATTTAATATAATGAGTCACTAATGAGCAAATACTCTATAAACTTGATAAACTTTTAATTAGATATAAATAGATAAAAGAGGAGTGTTCAAACTCTTATCAAAGGTACAAAAGGGGATGCAAATACGTGCGTCTCCCTTTCTCTCTCCCCCCCCCCCCAATGCAAGAAGAATTCGGCGCGAGATACCTACGTTACGACGCACGCACGTGCTGGTGCAACTCTCGTTATGCGACACGGGCGAACGAGCCGGCAAGCGAGAGTGGAGAGGCGAGAGATACCGGAGTGCCTAAGGAGTGGCAGGCTAAATATAATCCGTAGATCAAAAAACACGCATACAAACTGCGTAATCCCCCGCCTAGAAACACGTACGTTTAGTCGTCTTAAAACTCTTAACTATCCACTGCTCGTTACCATTCGTTTTGGGGTTACGCCGGTGCAGTGGTGCACATGCCAGTTCTCTCTCTCTCTCTCTCTCTCTCTCTCTCTCTCTCTCTCTCTCTCTCTCTCCTTCCCTCTCCCCGTTTGGCCTTTGCGCGTTTCCGCACTCATTCGCGTTCCCGTTTCCCGCAAGCGCGACAAACGGTCCGCGACCGCTGCAGTGACTTCGGTGCAACGCTCGTGCACGTACAATGTGCGTTTTACGCGCGTAATACACGCGCCTACAATTACGTGCACCTGCACACGCATCAACGACGGTGTGTTTCGATTATGATAATGTTATCGAAAGATTCTGTAAATTCAAAAGATTAATTCTGTGTCTTGTCTGTGATCGTTGCAGCGATCGGGAGGCGCTTGAAATCGGTAGAAGAATTCAGGTATCTTATATTATATGCGAGGGGAGATATATGTGACAAAACGAAGCGAAACGAAACTTTGATTAATTCTCTTTTATAGTGTTTGGACCTTAAAGTACGGTATCATTCTGTATCATTCTGTATACGCGTTATTTTTGTCGAAGAAAGCATATAGTATATTATAGACATAGTGCGTTTCTAGCGCGTCACTTTCGTGTCTTTTAGCATCGAATTTTAATTTCCGACGAAGACAATCGACGATCACTGAACCAGTAAGATAAGAATTCAAAGTTTGTCTCAACGACAAACTTCTTGGTCAAATTTCTTGGTCGTACGCGGTCAAGTAGTGAAACTGATCGAAATCAAGATGAGTCGGAATCGCGTATACGGAACGCGAACTCGCGTCAAAGATTAAATTAAATTTATTTGGGAGATGTTACATTCTCTCTCTCTCTCTCTCTCTCTCTCTCTCTCTCTCTCTCTCTCTCTCTCTCTCTCTCTCTCTCGGTAATGTACGCCAAACTACATTATAGTCTTGTATCGCACATTTTGGTTGCCTAATATTACGTTATGTCTCTCTCTACATCTCTGCCATATTACGTATCTCGTATCTCGTATCTCGTATCTTGCATCTCGCATCTCTGCCCTCTGCCTTTCTTGTATAAGATCTTGTGTATTTAGCGTTATACATCTTGTCTAGGTACATTTTGTTTTTTAGTGCTGCCAAATGCTAACTAATTGTAAAATTATAGTTAAAATTACACAGTAATTTAAACATTAAAATGACAACTTTGCGAGGGACTAGCTTTGGCTTGTAAAGTTTCTGCAGTGTTTTCGTGATAACCGCGTTGCTTACTCGAGCAACTGTGGGAATGCCGGCGAATGGCCTCAATTTTTACAACTTTGTAGAGCGGAATGCAAAGCGATCGTATCGTGCAAGAGTTTTCATATCAGAAGAAATATATAAGAAGTCTTTCAAACAAAAAGAATCTTTCTCGTCTCATATGTGAGAGGTTTAGATATATAACAAGTATATTTCGTCAAGTATCAGAAGGAGGGACACCGAAAAAAAGAAAAGAAAGGACAAACAGATGTGTAGATTTGTTGTTCCCTAATAGTTATTTTCCTCCGATTGCTGCGAGGCGAAGGCAAGGAACGAAACACATAAATTAAAAGTGCAAAAAAACACAGCTGTACTGTGTCGCGAAAGTGTCTCGCGAGAATGAAAAAAGACCAAGGCAGGATGATCTCTCTAAGCCTCTAAAAAGCCTAAGCGATCGCTTTGTTCCGACGCGTAATAATATCGCGCGTGTCGGTAGAAGGGAGGGAAGGGGAAGAAGATGAAAGGGGGGAATGGAATTTTGGCTAATTTGAGATCGAATGGACGATTCTTGTATTGGGATCGAATACGAAGCAAGCGTGCGTCTCCACCGCGGTAGCGGTGCCGCGGAACCGCGGAACTCGCGACGATTGTGCGACAAACGGTATGCGTAAGTGCGTACACGCGGTATAATACGGACGTAATTGTTCACCGCGGTTGTATAACGTGGCTTCCAGGCGGCCTCCGACAGTCGTCGTCGGAACGTCGCATCGCGTAGCGTCGCGTTCCGACACGAACGCGTTGCGAAAACTTGCGCGATATTCCGCCGTGGCCGTTGTTTGACATCATTCGAAGATATCGATCGAAAATCGGTAAAGTACTGGAAATGCGACGATCGGGCGAAAATCGTTCGGCGACCGTCATCGACGACAAGTGCGTGTCAGAGCGTATCAGAAAATTACTTTCGGATCGCTGGAGCCTCGAGTGGAAACTCGAGTAATCATCATCGCGATTAATCGTTACGTTCAAGAACAATTGGAGCATTCAGTCGGTATTCAATTTGTCGAAACAAATTTCGCACTTTTGCTTCTAAAATGCAAAATGTATTTTTCTCTACTCTAGACGATATCGGTCTTTCTATCTACATCTACATCTACGATGTCCGTCGAACGGGAACGCGAACATGAACGCGAACATGAATTCTCGCGCTCCCGTCGCGTGTCGCGTCGCTTCAGGATAGCGATCGCTTTTTGCTCGTTATGCGAAATTGATCGATCTTGAGCGACTTGAGCTTCGATCCGACCATCCGTCTCGTTCGCGGCCCTTGCGCGCTATTTAGGGCGCAACGTGACGCCAATTGCCAGATTGCCACGCGCGTGATAAGCGAAGAGAGCGTGAAGCAACGAGAGAAAAAAAAACAACGGCTAAACAACTATATTTAAACAGAATTGGAACACGGTACTTCGCACCGTTCTCGCGCACTTGTTACATTCGCTCGTCATACGGCTCCGCGTAATTACGTAATTACGTAATATGTAACACCGACTGAGGACGGTGCAACGTGTGACGACGTCGTAGCATCGTGGCGTCGCCGTCGCCGTCGTGGCGTCGTTCGTTTGGATTCGTGAAGGCTCGCGGCAGTCGCGGCTCGCGCGCGCGTGATCGGCGTGATCGTGCCGTCATCCATTCGCTGCTTCCGTGCTCGAAGTGTTCGACATGCTCGACGTCGCGCTCGAATGAAACGTTCGCACATATACATACATTTGTGAGCGTATATGTACGCGCGTGCTTATAATTCTCGTATGAGCGTATGAGCGGACGAGCGGCCGAGCGCGCAAAACCGCGACATCGTTCTTCAGCCGTTCTCCATCGCTCGTGACGTCGCATCGTCGCGTCGCGGCGTCGTCGCGTCGCGCTTCCACGTGAGTCGCGAGTCGCGCGCCAGTCACGTACGTACAGTATACACACGTTAAACCGATGACTCGAAATATGATAGAAGTAGACCAACGGAAGAGATGGGCAACGCGAAATTCAACGTATATCCGGTTGAAATGTACACGACGTCACTTTCTTTATCCCGCCACTACGCCACGTCCGCGTCGGTATTCGATCTGCAGGAGATCGTCGATTCCACGGCGCGGTGCGGCGTCGCTTCGCTTCGTGAAGCGTCATTACTGCCGCGGAACGTCGCGTCGTTCTGTTTTTTTTTTCCACGTCACGCATTGTACGGTATTCCACTATTCCGCCATACGTTCCATATCTCCTGCTAATCGCGGTACTAAGTTCCACCAAGCTCCTCGCCGCGATCTAACGATTGACGCGATTGACGAACAAAAGTTGACGATTGTAGCCGACGCCGCGACGGAATTTACTTGGTCGGCTAGAGAATTCGTCGGAGAAATTTGAGGGTTATTCTCGCCTAGTATTCTCGCTATAAGCCAAGTTTGTGGGACGCAAGAGATATGTCTTGGCGATACGCGTAATTACGTGTGATATATACATATATTATAGAATGCAGAAAATTGTAACGAGCACAATTGGAATGTGGTAGATGCAGGATGTGAGAATTTCGAGACTAATTATACTTTTCTCATTCTTGATATAAACGAAATTTGTCGAATATGGAATACAGGAATGTTTAGATGTCGCCGACTATTCCTTCGATAAACAAATTTTGCGAATCGCATAGGCGCGAATCTCGCGCGAAACGAAAGCGAGCTTGCGCAACTTGTGACAAATAAAACTTGGAATATTATATGCGTTGAAGGAATTTGTGTAATGTACATTAGTTTGTGCGTGGTATGAAGGAAAATGCTAAAGTGCCATCGAGAATTATTGCCGGGCTATTACGCGACTACTTTCGTACGAAGAATAATTCAGATCTTTCACCAACGAGGTCATGCAGCGTGGGATGTTAATCGAAGTATTAATTACTCTCACTCTCTCACCGCTGATGCAGAGACAAAATAAACTTAATAAACTGATCGATCGACACCACACCGTGGTGTCGCTTCCTCCGCGGACGGATCGACAAAAATAATTAACGTCCAAGATCAAAAGACTTTTCTCTTCGTTCGAAGAAAAGAAAGGAGCGACGTTGTCTTGATTTAGACGCTACGTTGATTAACGAGCTACTGTTGGCGGGTGAACAATCCGACGCTTGGCGAATTCTGCTTCGCAATGATAGGAAGAGCCGACATCGAAGGATCAAAAAGCGACGTCGCTATGAACGCATGGCCGCCACAAGCCAGTTATCCCTGTGGTAACTTTTCTGACACCTCTTGCTGAAAACTCTTCAAGCCAAAAGGATCGATAGGCCGTGCTTTCGCAGTCTCTATGCGTACTGAACATCGAGATCAAGCCAGCTTTTGCCCTTTTGCTCTACGCGAGGTTTCTGTCCTCGCTGAGCTGGCCTTAGGACGAGCAGTTTTTCCTATGCGTTATGTGTTATGCGTTATCGCAACGCGTGACGTAACATAACGGCACACGTTTCACTTGATTATTGTCCGCCGTGATTCGACCGTCATCTCTTACAATTAACATCGTTCCGTTTCACAACAATATTCGCAAACGGAGAGAAGAGAAGAGAACGGAGAGCCAAAGGCGAAGAATCGATTCCAGAAGCTGCAGAAAACTCGCGTCACCACACACAAAAAAGGAAGAAGAATTTTATATGTATTAATATATTGTATATAATATATAATAGCGGAGATGAACGAGATGCGGCACGTTTTGACAGGTCTAAAGACTCCCGCGAAGAGTTCGACCTTGAGCAGTGGCATCGCGAGTGCTGCAACGGCAACGTGGTACGATGTCCCGATGCCGATTATCGTACACTGTCATGAGTTCCACGAGGAGGCGGAACGCCAAGACAAGAGCGACAAGAACGACGAAACGAGGAAGAACCGTAAAAGACCCTCCGAGGACGAGATGGGAATGAGACTCGTCAAGGAAAATACGACGGCCAAGTTCTTGGGGAGAGAGAGTCCTACGAGAGTCTGGTCGTCGAAAGACGCGACGTCGAGTCGACCTGGAGGCCTCTCCCTGTCTCTCGACAGCGTTGGCGAGGTGTCGCGGAGCGAAACCTCACGAGCGGAGACCGTCGCCGTCGCCGTCGCCGTCGCGAGTAGATCGAGTCGAGTCTGTGTCTCGGACAATCTCCAAGTGAATCCCGCCGAGTCTCGCGTGAACAACAGGACTCGGGATGAGAAGAGACACAGTACTACGATGGAACTGAACGCCACTACGACACTGAAAACGGACGCCGATGGAGTGCCAACGATCAGTTTCAGCTTTCTACGCGCCGGTGAGAATTTTCACGAGAACGACGACGAGAACGGCGACGAGATTGTTATTCTGGAGGTCGACACGAGCGATCAAGCTGACTTGTCGGGAAATCAGTTGTACGACTTTCCTAAGAGCGCCATTCTAGAAAGTAGTCGAGCTTCCTTGAAACGACCCGGTCGTGATAAGGACCAAATAATTTCGGGCGAATCCTCGTTGCCGGCAGCTCGTCAGGATCCTTACGACCGCGACATGCCGAAACTAATGTGCAAGGACGTATCTTGGAACGAATCGCGAGAGGAAGACGTGCCGACGATCTCTAATACCGATCTCGAAAACAATCAGGAAAACTACCAAGTCGCAAACGCAATAGTTTCGCCTGAAAAGAAGAACCAACAACGAGACCGGATGAAACGTTCCACCAGATCGCTCAAATCTGGCAGAAGAAGCTACGGCGCGTCGGACAGCGACGGTTACGACGCCGGCATAGCGTCGATGTCGGGTTCGTACTCGGACCCCGAGTGCCCGCATGGCGCCAGCGGCGAGGAGGCAGCGTTGTCGGAGAGCGGCGGTTCGGACCGCGGCAAACGGCTGAGGTTGCAGAAGCGACGACTGGGCAAGGCTTGGGGCAGGATGCGTAGCTGGTTGCGAGAAGAAAAGACGAGGATCGGCCAGGTGGTCAACAGGCACGCCAAGTTGCAAGCGGTCGGCGCGCTCAATTCTGAGGTAGTGTCGAAAAATTGAAAGAGAAAAGAAAAGATAAGAAATCTTGGCGCGGCTAACAATAAGTAAACTAGTAAACGTTAGTTAAAGTCGATCGAAAGTAAAGATTATTGATAAAACTATAGAAAACTGCGCGCCCGTACTTTGTTTTCAGAAATGTTAATTTGAATCCCATCCGCGGGGCTGATTCTCGATCTGATTTTCCAAGATGATATTAAACGTGTGTATATCTTTGTAGCATTGTAAAGACCGTACCGTAACAGATAAAGTAATAGACGAAAAGAATCAGCCGAGCTGCTTAAATCGTTAGTCAGTCAGTCAGTCAGTTTTAACCGAGGTTTTAACTAATGTTTATGGTCACGCTGCTCGATATGAAATTCAGAGCGTGAAATTCGCGGTTGAGAAGCGCGAAATTTATAATTTATATAACTCATCACTTTAAATACGACGTTTACACTGGACCTTGTAAATTATGAACTTGTTTTGCTCTCGATTTAATTTCTTCACACATTTTTCCAAGGATCCTACACTCGATCGTGCAAACAAGCCGACGTAATTAAGTTAAATAACGTGATACGAGTTTTTAAGATTTCCGACTTGACGATACCTCGAACATGCATTGTTATAACAGTTAAAACGGAGAAAATGCACGGGTTACCTATAATTCTCGCGATTGATAATTTCGCGCGCAAAAGCGATGAGTTTTCTAGCTTGCACCACGTTCCCCCCGGGGGGAAACGCCTTCATTTTACTTGGACCGATGTTTTATCGAGGAAAATTCTCGCGTCAAGGTGCGAAGCAATCGTGCCACTCCCGTGGAAACATCTAAGAGCAAGCAGCGTGGCTTCTACGATCTGACGCGGGCTCACACCCAGGAGTCTGGCTCGATCACCAGGGTGGAGGAGTTTGGTCTGTCGTCGGTGTCGGAGGAGGTGAACGTTTCCGATGATATCGAGAGGCCAACGTCAGCATCGCCCGATTCGGGAAACACATCGGCGAACGACGCGAGAAGATTGCGCGGCAACCTGCGAAGAAAGACGGCTAGTTCGGACGATATTTTGGAGAACAATAGGACGAGGTTGCAGCTGCCAGGGTCTTTTAGCATGGATAAGCTATGCTCGCGGGTAACGGAGAACGACGAGATGAAGGTGACGACGGCGACGGCGACGGCGCCAACACCAGTAGTGACGATGGCAATGGCGGGGACCAGTGGTGATGCCGAAGCGTCGAGGGACTACGGTGGGAAAAGTGGTCTGATTAAGAGGAGAATGCTCGGGTCAATCAGAGGGTTAATGGCCTCGACTCATCTGTTGCAGACCTACGAGTCCGACGAGGTATTTTGCGCTCCTGTTGTTTCTTTCTCTCATTACCAGGATCACTGACACGTTTGTGCGGTTGTTGTACACTTGCGTACCCTACGACCGAACGTGATGCTCTTGAAAGCTAGAAAGAAATGGAAAGATAAATGCGAATGAACAAACAATAAAAGTCCAAAACGAGTGATTGTAACGTAACGCGAAAATGTATCTCAAAAGATGTACCTCTTATACATATATAGTTTTTAAATGTTTGCGTTATACGATTGTGCATACATTAATATGTTGGTTACATCTGTCCAAGACGAAGGAATCTCTTACGAAGAAAAAAGTTTTCTTCGTAAGTCGCAAATGTTTGACATGTTTACCGGTCACAGCAGTGTGTGTGAAGCTAGCGTCTCATTTTGCGGAAACTCACAAATTATTGAGAGTTCTGACTTTCTTTTCAATAGTTCTAGAGTTCCTGCTAGTTTAAACAAATAGTTCTGGCTTTTAAAGCCAAAAAACGCGTCAGTACAAACTGAGACGCTAGGTTCACGCAGCGTCTCACTTTGTCCTACACAAGTTCCACTACTGTATCTCATCAGATTTTGCGAGATCTATAGTTCTATAACAGTTCTATAAAGAGTTCTGCCATATAAAAGCAAAAAAATTAATTATAAAGTACTAAAAAAAATTACAATGTAACGAGTATACCGAGTTGAGACGCCAGTTGAAATCTCGGAGTTCCAATTTATGTAAAATATTTTTCGAGTAGTTCTGAGCATATTGAAGCATTTCTTAAAGAGTTCCGAGCGTTAGAATATTTGTGTTATATTTTAAAAAATTAATATTAACCGAAAAGTAATCATGACGGAAAACGATGAAACGTTAAGCGAAATCTCGGAGTTCCGGTTTATATAAAATATTTTTCGAGTAGTTCTGAACATATAGAAGCATTTTCCAAAGAGTTCCGGGCATTGGCATTGTTGTATAATTTGTAAATAAATTAATAACACTCGAAAGTCAGGAATTTATCGAAAATAGGTGAGACGCTGGCCGTATTTCGACAGTTCTGCGAGTTTTATTATAATTTTCGTACAGTTCTGAACGTGTTCTAACGTTTTCTAAAGAGTTCTGGCGATAAACATTATTTAATCATTTTTTAAATAATTTTTATCGCCCGAGAAAGACGCATTTACGGGTATATGAGTGAGACGCTGTAGGAAATCTCGGAGTTCTGGCTTATATAAAATATTTTTCGTATAGTTCTGAACATATAAAAGCAATTTCTAAAGAGTTCCGGGCATTGGCATTGTTGTATAATTTGTAAATAAATTAATAACACTCGAAAGTCAGGAATTCATCGAAAATAGGTGAGACGCTGGCCGTATTTCGACTTCTCTGCGAATTTTATTATAATTTTCGTACAGTTCTGAACGTGTTCTAACGTTTTCTAAAGAGTTCTGGCGATAAACATTATTTAATCATTTTTTAAATAATTTTTATCGCTCGAGAAAGACGCATTTACGTGTATATGAGTGAGACGCTGTAGGAAATCTCGGAGTTCTGGCTTATATAAAATATTTTTCGAATAGTTCTGAACATATAAAAGCAATTTCTAAAGAGTTCCGGGCGTTGGCAATGTTGTAAAATTTTTAAATAAATTAATAACGCTCGAAAGTCAGGAATTTATCGAAAATAGGTGAGACGCTGGCCGTATTTCGACAGTTCTGCGAGTTTTATTATAATTTTCGTACAGTTCTGAACGTGTTCTAACGTTTTCTAAAGAGTTCTGGCGATAAACATTATTTAATCATTTTTTAAATAATTTTTATCGCCCGAGAAAGACGCATTTATGGGTATATGGATGAGACGCTGTAGGAATAAATCTCGGAGTTCTGGCTTATATAAAATATTTTTCGTATAGTTCTGAACATATAGAATGATTAAATAATGTTTATCGCCAGAACTCTTTAGAAAACGTTAGAACACGTTCAGAACTGTACGAAAATTATAATAAAACTCGCAGAACTGTCGAAATACGGCCAGCGTCTCACCTATTTTCGATAAATTCCTGACTTTCGAGCGTTATTAATTTATTTAAAAATTTTACAACATTGCCAACGCCCGGAACTCTTTAGAAATTGCTTTTATATGTTCAGAACTATACGAAAAATATTTTATATAAGCCAGAACTCCGAGATTTCCTACAGCGTCTCACTCATATACTCGTAAATGCGTCTTTCTCGGGCGATAAAAATTATTTTAAAAATGATTAAATAATGTTTATCGCCAGAACTCTTTAGAAAACGTTAGAACACGTTCAGAACTGTACGAAAATTATAATAAAATTCGCAGAGAAGTCGAAATACGGCCAGCGTCTCACCTATTTTCGATGAATTCCTGACTTTCGAGTGTTATTAATTTATTTACAAATTATACAACAATGCCAATGCCCGGAACTCTTTAGAAATTGCTTTTATATGTTCAGAACTATACGAAAAATATTTTATATAAGCCAGAACTCCGAGATTTCCTACAGCGTCTCACTCATATACTCGTAAATGCGTCTTTCTCGGGCGATAAAAATTATTTTAAAAATGATTAAATAATGTTTATCGCCAGAACTCTTTAGAAAACGTTAGAACACGTTCAGAACTGTACGAAAATTATAATAAAACTCGCAGAACTGTCGAAATACGGCCAGCGTTTCACCTATTTTCGATAAATTCCTGACTTTCGAGTGTTATTAATTTATTTACAAATTATACAACAATGCCAATGCCCGGAACTCTTTGGAAAATGCTTCTATATGTTCAGAACTACTCGAAAAATATTTTATATAAACCGGAACTCCGAGATTTCGCTTAGCGTTTCATCGTTTTCCGTCATGATTACTTTTCGGTTAATATTAATTTTTTAAAATATAACACAAATATTCTAACGCTCGGAACTCTTTAAGAAATGCTTCAATATGCTCAGAACTACTCGAAAAATATTTTACATAAATCGGAACTCCGAGATTTCAACTGGCGTCTCAACTCGGTATACTCGTTACATTGTAATTTTTTTTAGTACTTTATAATTAATTTTTTTGCTTTTATATGGCAGAACTCTTTATAGAACTGTTATAGAACTATAGATCTCGCAAAATCTGATGAGATACAGTAGTGGAACTTGTGTAGGACAAAGTGAGACGCTGCGTGAACCTAGCGTCTCAGTTTGTACTGACGCGTTTTTTGGCTTTAAAAGCCAGAACTATTTGTTTAAACTAGCAGGAACTCTAGAACTATTGAAAAGGAAGTCAGAACTCTCCATAATTTGTGAGTTTCCGCAAAATGAGACGCTAGCTTCACACACACGTCACAGCACGTTCGTCACTGGATATCTAAATGATATTGACACGTTTCCACGAATATTTTACAGCAAATACAAAGTAGCAATTTCGGCGAGACTTTAAGAGGAGGTGCACGCGCGATAAATCAGCGACACGAGGCATAGAAATCAATGTTTGCGCGCTTTTTCGTAACGCGTTTCGCTTTTACGAGAAGCTTTTCGGATGCTGCTCTCGCAGCGATGACGTCATTTTTATCGAAAATCATTTTCACCATAACAGACTTTTTTAGCGCGTTTAGAATGCTTTTCGTTCATCTATCAAGTCATCGTTACGTGATTTACGCGGATTTGTCATGCATGGAAAAATTTTTTCTTCCATTTTGTGAAATCCTGATTCTTAATTATCTCTGTGATGTACCAAAAGATTTATTCATCAAACACGTTTGTCGAAAGATTTGATATTTTCTTGATAAATCCTTACTGAAATTTTTCAGTTAGAATTTATCTGTAGACGTAAAATGTAAATCTTGCATGTAAAATCTATAAAAATATAAAACTCGATATAAAAACTAAGAAATATAAATCTTGAGAAATATAGGTTAATGTTAATAATTAATTTACAAATCGTCAGTATCGAAAATGTCGTTTGTCGTTTTCCAATTCTGCTTTCCCCGAGTTGAAATTTTACTTGGCCGCTTGTCCGATCGAGAGATTTATCGATTGTCCAAGAGAAATGGCGCTAAGCGGCCAGGTACGAGCATGCCTTGAAGCATCGCAAGAGCAAAGTATGGAAAGTGTGGGAAAGTTACGCGGAGAAAATAGCCGACTTTGTTTCACAACCACACACACACACACACACACACACACACACACACACACACACACACACACACACACACACACACACACACACACACACACACACGCACGCACGCACGCACGCACACAAGCGCGCGCAAGTGCGCACATGCACGATGCACAAGGCTTGACCGCCTTCCCTATACGTGTTTTCATATGTGTCCTGAAAATCATATGCACGTGTAAGCGTATTTAGAGACTGTTACATTCAACCACGAATTTTTCGATAGCGTGGCACAGGAGTCGATGAGTTTCTCCGTGCACTTTTTTAGACAATATGAAAATACATATATGTATACGTGTGACGTATAATTCGTTCACGAACGCTGTGAACAAAATTATCAGTTGAAAGCGAAATAAACATACTGTGACGCTCGCTTCTTGCATTTAGAAATATCTCGAGCAATTTTATTACCAGCGTCACACAGCTGTCATCGAGCAGCATCGATCGATATACGACAATTGTTGCCACGGTCAATAATTTTCATTAAGGTCTGTCGAACGTTGAACGCAAATTCTGTTTTGCTTACGATCCATTAAGTATTTTAGCCTCAATTGAACGTAAAATCTCTGCTCCGTGCCCTATAAGATAATCTGCGCAAACTAATTGTTGCGTAGGATTCGGGTGAAATGCATTTTTGTCTGTATTTTATCGCGTGCATTTCTGATTGTGTACTTGTGGTATTATTACAAAATTAGGGCGTGACAATTTAACAGGTTGATGATGACTCGCGACTCACAATCAGAAAGAACAAAGAAACGCTCGTGACGATGAAAGTTCCTTTGTTTAACGATAAATATGTATAGATGAATGTGCTCCAATATGACGAGATAAAAGGCAAGCCCCTCGGAAATTCGGGGGAATTCGCACGCGTTGTCTCGCATTAACGCAGTTGAAGATGCGATCGAGGAGAGTAAGAGATGAATTCGCATTGAGCGACTGGCACGTTCGCATTAATACGAGCGGTTGGCTTTACAATTGTGCCGTATATTTTTTCTTTTTTTTTTCGACCGGACTTTCTCGTATTAACGCGTTTAAAATGAGTTGGACGCGCGAATAAATCAATTTTTATTAAATTGGCCAATAAAAGTGAGCCAAGTGAGCCAACGTGCGAGCACTTTAATTTATAGTTACATAATACATAATACGCTTCAATTTATAGTTACATGTATTACCATACATATATCATGATTATTTCGGGAATGCTAGATCGCTTATGTGCTCTTCTACTTTATTCACGTAAAGTGCGCTGTAATAGATTCGATGGCGACTGGTCATTGACCTGTCCATTGCGAGACGAGGCGAGTGGAAATAAACCACCTGTTGCAAGTGCACGCCCGTTTGTCGTCATCGACAAACCTACTATAATCGACTGTATCGATTAACCTTTTAGCCGTCCGAATTGGTAATAGTTACACCAACTCATTTTATCTCGACCGTTACCGTTACCCAGTGGTGTGAATGCACACAATCGCATCCGCTATACGAGCACGCGCTATTTGTCCACGAGATATAACGGCATGTACTTATATACATATTTTTAAAGGAAAACAAGTATATTTGAAAAAAACGCGCTGAATTTACTAGGAATATATCTTAACTTTATAGCCGACTCATTTTCTAAGATTTTAAGACAGTGTGACTTTTTAACGTCTTGCATAACTTATACGCGCTATAATTGTGAGAGTATATATGCAGACACACGGATGACGGAAATGTAATATTCTTATACCGGTTAATTCCTCTACTACTACTACTACTGCTACTGCTACTACTACTACTACTACTATTACCATTTATCAGTAAAGATATTACGTAATATGATTGCACATTATGATCAAATGACGGGTTTGCATTGATGACTATCCCTTTCTCGCCTAGAAATATTTTGCCGAGCAAAAAATCGGTACTTGACAAAACTGGCGAATTATAATGAAATTCCGTGTTTGAAATTGATTTAGATATTATTTTGCCTTTTATTTTTACGGCGTAAATATTTATTGACGCTAAAAATTTGTATAATTTATTTTCACTGCTTGAGTTGTGAATCGCATCTTTGACGACTACGCTTTAAAATTTGAAATTCTTAAAATACGTTAAATATGTCAATAGTCTGCATCAGAACTGCTGACATAGAGACTAATTTATTTAACTGACAATTATCAATCGTATTTAACACGCCATGCTCCAATAGCTCCGTAGAAAGGTGGTTTTCCATTATTGGCGTCGAACTAAATCTTATTTGAGCGAACGTACCAATGAATACTCGACAAACTTGCGATGACTATATGTATATATCGACAGTTTTGTTTTCTTCCGCTATAGTTCTATGTTATGTACATACATTTGATATGTATATATGTATATACGTGTGTGTGTGTGTGTGTGTGTGTGTGTGTGTGTGTGTGTGTGTGTGTGTGTGTGTGTATATATATATATATATATATATATATATATAAACTTATCGTATCTTTGTATATACGCATCTAGCTAATTAACACGCAACTCTTTTGACTTTCCTCAAAGCCTAGCGAGTCAACGCTTGCTTTCACCGAGTGCCGCGGGCGATGATTAAGCTTTAATTCGAATCAAGTGTCAGTCACCTTAGCGCGGCAAACGAAAAGAAGTGCGATATCCGATAGCCGCGGGAACGTTTATCGTGCACAAACAAACACCTTTCCATTATAAGCTAGTGTTTTACGATTTTATCATTCCTGCAGCTTCCGGGAGTCTTGGAGAAGAGAAGCTTCCTTTCTCCATAAAATATGGCAATGTTATCCAAGTTGAAAACGGTGCGCCCGTTAAGATACAAAAGGATTTAATAATGAGAAAATGAAGAGAAAGAAATTTACGCGTACAAACAATGTCCATACACATGTATTATACATATCAAAAAATTGTGTATATATATATATTTTTTTTTTTAATTCTCTCGTATAGTATACATTCTTGGATAAAAAAGAGATAGAAATGTTTTGCTTTATATATGTATATATAAGTCTGTGCATAGCTGCAGGATGTATTTTGTAAACAAAATAGAGTCAAATTAATACCGTTCGTGCAAAAATACCGTTTATGATAGTCACATGCGACAAATATTTGAAGAAGCTAAGCAAAGGTATAACAGCGACAAATCAAACAATTGGATGATAACCGATAGATACATGTACACTGACCGGCAGGAATGCCTGGACATTTTGATACGTATATGACATATATGTACATGTATTTGTATATGTATTATGTCCAGGCATTCCTGCCGGTAGAGTGTACATCGATCCTTTATGACTAGAACAATTTCCGTTGTAGGAGAAGAACAGCGTAAGCGTGAGAAAAATAATGGTATCTGTCTTTACAAGACAGTGGTAATGTTGCATACAATCAGCCCGTGACGCGGGTTACCGCTATCTTATGCTTTCCCCTCGAGAATCAAGTGTATTCGAGTTAGGCATAAAACCAAACAAATCATAGTATAGATTTTTATCTCTTGAAGACGAAATGATAATCTTAAAAGATATCGAACTTTCAAAGATCCACAAGACTTGTCTACGAGAATGATAAAATATATAATTCTGTTATCGCTATATATTCATAATTAAACTGTATCAAATTTGCGATAACTCGGTGCAAATTGATATTTACTCTGTATTAATTGTCTTTCTTTTACTATCGAATTTTTCCAAGTAACACTTTGCGCTTTCCCCCTCTCTTTCTCCTCCTCCCCCTCCCCA
The DNA here is from genome assembly GCF_030848805.1 of Temnothorax longispinosus. Classification (NCBI taxonomy): domain Eukaryota; kingdom Metazoa; phylum Arthropoda; class Insecta; order Hymenoptera; family Formicidae; genus Temnothorax; species Temnothorax longispinosus. The sequence continues at coordinate 7,260,121 of NC_092361.1, forward strand.
TCTCTCTCCCTCTCCCTCCCTCCCTCCCTCCCTTCCTCCCTCCCTTCCTCTCTTTCTCTCTCTCTCTCCCCCCCTCCCTCCCTCCCTCTCTCCCTCTCTCCCTCCCTTCCTCCCTCTCCCTCTCTCTCCCTCTCTCTCCGAATTTTATCGTACGTAATAGAAATTCTCCTTTTGAATTTTAATACGACGCAGAGCTTTCTACTGTGATGATATTTAATGACGTTATAAAGAAATTTTATGGCGATAACGCTGAATATGAAATGTATATCAACTTGATATTATTAGGTTTATCGCGAAAGAGAAATATCTAGATCTAGAATATAGCGAAGCGGAACGTTTTTGTAAAATCCTCTTCCTATACTTTCTTGCTTCCCTTTTTTATGCCATCAAGTATGCCAGTCTCATGGTTGCGCAACTTTTTAATTGCCTTGTTGTCACGTGCAGGGAGGACAAGGTGGCTTCGAGGACGTGCGAAGGTACGTCAAACAAGGAGGCGATTTTTGCAAGGAACTGGCATCGATTCTTCACGAAAGGTACTTAAACTTGTTTCCTTTCCATCGTTCGTCATTTGCGCGGGCGCGATTTTTCAATGGGGAAAATGCGAAAATATATGTTTCAGAGCCGAACTGGAAGCTACGTACGCGAAAGGGCTCAGCAAACTCAGTAGCAAGCTGACAAAGGCCTGCGCCAAGGATCAAGGTGACTGTCGGTTCTGTTCGGTACAAGAGGTTTTATGCCATTGCAATCATTGCATCCATTGCGTCGCGTCGGTTACTTGCATTCAATCAATAATAATACGTGATAATTGCAATTATATTTATTTAACAATGAGATGAATTACAATTAGAGTATCCAGAATATCTCTTTATATATAGCGAGAACTTGACTTGATTTAATAAGTATAGATAAGAGCATCGTAAAGTTTTTCTGCAAATATTATTGGAGAAATTCATTTCATACCCTACATATGTATATTACATTTATGTATATTGTAGATTCGATGCGAGTTTTACTCCGCCAAAGATATACATTATGCAATGTACCTATCATATATGTATAAGTGAGTTACCTGATTAGACCTTTATTTAGATTTAGATTTTGAAGTAAGAATCTTTGCTTTCCTTTATATTATTACTGCTCTCAGTTTATCAGGCCTACGAGGCCTCTATGAGGTTTATCTTTTCACTTTTCGAGCGTATAGCAAATAAGTATCCATCGATGAGAGAGCGCGGCGCGAGATTAGGCAAGATAGGCGGTGCCCATAGCAATATCATCTCCTCCAAGCACGGATCGCGATCTTCTCTTTCGTAATGCAGGTGGTAATAGCAACGGAGGTGTGAACGAGGCATGGAGGTGTGTCGGCGAGGAGATGGAGGCTGCGGCGGAAGCCCACCGACTATGGGGCATCGCGTTAAGCGAACAACTCGCCAAACCACTCAGAGTAAGTTAAGAGTGAGTCTCTTGTCAATAGTCAATATTATAAGGAGATGAAACGGTGCCTTTATAATCGTGATTTATAAAAACGAAGCTTGTGATGACCGTGAGGAAGAAACTGGACGCGCGCAACCGCGTCGACTTACGCAACGTCGCCGTCGCGTCGCGTTGCGAAACGATGATGATTGATTAAACAATTATTAAAATCGGAGATTGCGTGCGTGAGGAAAATTTACCCTGGCACGTTATCTCTCTCCTCTCTCTCTCTCTCTCTCTCTCTCGTCTCGTCTCTTACGAATTACATTGGCGAAAAGTGCGTATCGAATCGCAAATATTAAGGTGGCAATTTGGTATATGAGATTACATATTACTCCGCAGACAGATACGTTTCTAGACGACTAGACGAATTTTAAGCCGACTTTCTCTTAGCGAAAGCTCGAACCGAAAAGACGCACGAAGAACGGGGTTATTCGATGACCGTAGGACGTAGGTAGGACGTTACGAGGTTGCGTACATCTCCCGATGAAATGTTGAAAACCTCGAGAGAGTCGAGAGAGGAAAGGATTCGACCTCGTGATCGAGAAACGAAAGGCGATAACGCGTATATTGTCTCGTGTGCAGGTGGGCGTAGCTGAAACGCAGGGCCGGTCGAGGAAGAGCATCGAAAACTCGGTGGACAAGGCATCCAAGTCGCTTCAGGAATGGCGTGGGGTAACGGCGAAGAGCAAAAAGCAGAGCTTTGCGTGCGCGCGCGAGAATGAGAGGCTACAGGATCTGGCGCGGCTACAGACCATCGGTCAAAGCCAGCAGAGCAACAACAGGTCGTCGAGTCATCAAATGACGGAGAAGGAAGCGAGCAAACTGGAGGCTAGACGGAGGAAGGCCGAGGACTCGTCGCGCCGAGCGGACACCGAATTCTACACGGTCAGTGTGAGAGCTGAGAGGGCCAGGCTCGAGTACGAGAGCACGATGAGGAAGGGCGCGAAGCAGATGGAACTGCTCGAGGAGGAGCGACTGAGCGCCCTGAAGGACCTCGCCAACGTGTACTTGACGCACTTGCAGGCGCTCGCTCCGCGATTGCAGCAGGTATAATACGAATTAATCGATTAACCAGGGAGGGCCTGAGGGCCTGAGCCTGACAATGAGTATTATAATATTCAACGTCTCACTTTGAATATGTATGTATATTATACTTTCTCAGAGTGTCGATCGCTTGCTGACGCCTGTGCGTAGCTGTAACGTGTCGCAGGATCTAGAGATCCTGAAAAATCTCGTACGCCGAATGGACAATCACGATGTGACGAACGCGGAACAATTGCTGCCGGATTTCTACGCCGAGCACGTCACGCTGGCGATGAATCGCGAACGGCGAAAGCAGGCCTTGGTGAGGGTGCTGCATCTGATAAGACAAGATCTGGAGAGGGAAAGACGAGGTAGAGAAGGTCTGGAAACGTTACACCGAGCCTTTGTCAAGACTCCGGCGTTCGCGGCGGACGAGAGCACGCAAAACGTGACGGACAAGCTGCATCATGTACGCGTCTCCTTACACTTGCATTTATCGCCGTAATACTTATCTGACATAATTAGATAGGGAATTATTTCGCGCTAGTGAATAATTGTCACGCATATATGTTTTTGCAGATGCGCTCGATGTTGCTATACTTGGAGGCGGCTAGATATAAAGTCGGCGGTACGCTTGCCGAAGTGGAAGGTAGCAAACGGAGCAAACATCCCTTGTCGGAGCATATCTTGGTCTCGAGAGACAAGCAGGGTTTGCAACAAAGTGTTCTCAAGGTATAGTAGCGTGCCAGAGAAATTTATATGTAAATCAAGCTCGCGGAGTGCGCGGAACGATTATCGGGCGGAATTATATTATCGGACAAACGTACAAGTACAACAAACTACTTGCTCTAAACTTTTATGTACAAAATCATAAGCTCTCTCGATAAAATGAAGAAGACAACGCGTTCTCTCTCCTTGCAGATTCCTTCTTGGACAAAGAACGAATCTTTCGAGATTCAGGACAGTGATGACGAACTCGAGATGCATTTGACCAAGGATCAGAACGCCGAGACTCGCGATTGGGCTGATCGAACCGCCGGTGATGGCAATTCGGAGAATCCACCGGACGAGGATGATTTCAGCGATTTTGACGAGTTTAGCAGTCACTCAGAAGACAACAACAACCAGATTGATGGTACGGAAGTAGCGACGGCCAAGACTGAACGCACGGAGCAGTGTCGAGCGATCTATCAGTACTCCGCGAATCTGAACGACGAGCTCAGCCTCAGTCCGGGAGACCTGATAACCGTTCATCAGAAACAGCCAGACGGCTGGTGGATAGGCGAGTGCAGAGGCCGTACCGGCATATTCCCTGCCACTTACGTCCAAGTCATTCATTAGTAAACACGAATGATTTATTATCGATTTGCTTAGACTACACGTTTAAAGAATTTGAAAGAATTCCACATGACGCGATGACGATAGTATCCTCCTATAGGAGCTTCTTCCATCTGGCTTTGTTAAATCAAGTAAGAGTATTATAATGTGCCAATAGCGTTATACGCAACGATTACTTTGTACGCACAAATCGAGGGTATTTCAACCGCGAACTCGCTCAAGCCCTCAAGCTCGTATAAAAATTAATTGAGAATTAATACCATACCAAATAGTAGTTACCACACCACATCCGATACGTCTGGTGTCGACAAGGTCTGGCGGAAATATTTTAATCATGTCGTCACACTATTTGCGTTTTTACATACGTTTATATCATTCTTACTACTATACAATTAATATTTCTTTGTGTACCGTTCTGAAAAAGTCATCCGAGTTACACACGTATCTCGACTCCGAGTATTTTTACATTAATTCTGACAATGCATTTTAACTCATCGTGCGTATATATATTACCTATTTTTGTCAAGATATGCAATACATTATGTTTGAAAACTTAATTGCACGACCTGTCTTCCTGACAAGAATTCAAGTTACTTCCTTAGCATGAAATGTTGATACAAATTGTATTGATTTTTTGTTTACACTGATAAATTATGTTGTCATAATGACTATGATTACTTATTTGTGCACTTAACAATTTTATTCCTTAGAGCTGTCGCTATATTTCCGTCTTGGAAATATTACTTTTCAACCATGCTGTATACATATCTCATTTTTAACGCCAAGATTATCACATTATGTATGATAACGTTCTCTTTGTAATTTATTGAGGAATTGTGAGAGAATAATAAGTATAGTGGGCTCTCGAAATAATTTACGCGAAAGGATAAAAACGCGCGTGCAAGGGTAGACCGAGGCGAATCGGATTACTAATTAGCACAATAAAATAGCTCGTTTGAAAAAAAAACACTAACAAAAACTGTCTTAAAACTTATATTGATCCGATTCGCCTCGGTCTACTCTAAGTTATTTGATGGATAGTGTATCATTTTAAAGGAAGATTGTTAGTGAATTTGCCGAGGATCGGTGAAGGGATTACCGATTTCTGCTTAAAAAGTGTATAAGATGTACATGTAATTTTATATAGAGTATTATTAAAAGAAAGTTGTTTTGAATTTTGCGAGGTAAAAGAGTTACCGATTTCTGCTTAAAAAATGTGTAAGTTATTTAATAAATATCTACTAATAATTATGCATAAAAAAAACAGGCTTCCTCATAGAGGAAGCAATGTACAGGTTTCTACTTGCACACTTAAAAACTATAAGAAAGCAATGTGCACAAGTTTCCACTTGCACACTTAAAAACTATATGAGGAAGCAATGTACAAGTTATTTCTACTTGCACATTTAAAAACTATGAGGAAGCAATGTGCAAGTTTCTACTTGCACACTTTTTTGTATGTTTTTTGAATTAAGGAAACTAAATTCAAAGAAATCAAATTTCTTGCAAATAATAAATTTTTTGTTCAGTGTAGGTGTACATGATAAATGATATCAATATCGCTTTATTTTAGTCGTTAAACGGCTGTTTTTCCCGTATGTTTAGGCTTCGTTTTATGGCTGTTTGTTTATTGTCGAGGGAAAAGAGTAGTTTTCGGTCAATTTCGGAAGTGTTCTGAAACGATCTATAGTGATGTTTTATTGAAATATCTTTTTATTTGAAAATGGCATGCACAACAAAATTGGGTGTTTTCCTCGCCTCGATAGTAAGAATCCAATATGGCCGCGGTGACCATCCAGGAGCCTTAATACAGATTCGAATTAATCTATAATACCTCCGTGTAATGTCTCTTGCTTTCTGTAATTGCAAGCCGTTTTATCATAATTTGCCGTGTAGAAAAAGAATTTCTCATTGTTTCGTAAAATTATATACATTTCTTTTTTAAGAGGGGCTCTGATAGAGTCCCTCTATAAATCGGAGTCTGGGCCAACTTGCAATTTAAAATATAAGAGAGAAAGAAAAAGCGATATACATTCATATCGCTTTCTTTTTCTCTCTTATATCTCTTTCTCTTTCTGTTCCCTTGCTTTTGCCAAAAAATGGCAAACCAATCAAAAGTTGCTGTCGTATGGCCAGAGGCTTATTAGAGAGACTCTAGTTTACGAGATACAATTATTTAAACAATTGCAAAATGATGGAGCCTTGTCAATTTTCAAAATATCCTAAAACTGATTGCGGAACTCGATGCGGAATCGTTTATAGTTGATTGTATCAATGATTATCATTTTTGCATTCTTAAAGGTAAGTACGTGGGGACGATGGGTGGACATGCAAAATTTCGGAAAAAATAGTACCGTAATTTGTAAACTCGTATATTGTCAAGAACAGTCAAAATCCCGCAAGAAACGTGACAATGCACACCATTCTTCCATACACCCTTTACAAATATAGGAAGAAAATATCAAAAGATAAAAATGCGTCAAGTCATTACAATGTTAAATTTACGTGAAAATCCATGTGCATGGAAAATCCATGGAATCTTGACATTTTATTAGTCTCTTTTCTTCTCTCTCTTTCTGCGGTAACAAAAGTTCACGTTTTCACGCCAAACCGTGTACACGATATCGTTTTAAAACTTACAATAAACAACCGTTTCGGCCGAACATCAACCGATGACATACCCTGAGTTCCGTAAAAGGCACATTTTCTATAATCGCGCGCATTTTCTATAATCTATAGTAAACGTTACATATATTGTAAACAAATGCGCGCATATGCGCTTTACGGAACTCAGGGATAATATATATACGTAAGGTAAAGGTACCAATATATCTGGATAACCCGGACATGTACCTATATCTGGACATCTTTATTATTTATAAGTATAACGCGAATTCTCAAATCAAAGATAAAATTATTTTTTCTTGTAGTTCGAAACTTTAGTTAGTATCCAAACGTTTATTTCCATAAATTTATATTTTTTTAAAGGTATCCAGACATAGGTACGTATCCAGGTATTGGTACATTCACCTACTCTTAAGTGTCCGGGTATTGGTACTTTTACCTTAAGTGAATCTCGCGTATCATTAATGTATATTGTAAATGTGTAGGGTAGACCGGGGCACGTTGTCACACATTTGGTTCAATATTTTGTGTATTTTTTACATTCAATATTTAAGAGTACTTTGATATGCCAAAATTTCAAGTGAACCCTCAGCTTCAATTGGACAGTATCAAATTTTGTGTGATTGTTACTCTACAGTTGTTACATAATAATAAATAACGACAGGTCGCTTGTGACAACGTGCCCCGGTCACGGGGCACGTTGTCACATCAAATGTAATTGCATGCAAAATGTTATCCAAACTGTATTCAACGTAAATATCAATATATTATAGTGCGCTGCAATGTAAAAAAGTAAAATCCTTCACAGAAACATTTATTTTATTTAAAAAAATACAAAAAGCACGAAGTTTTCGTCTTAATCTAAATACAAAAATTCCACTCGAATGCGCAACTTATTGATACACATTTTTTCTTTTATAATCATGTCGGTGATTAAACATAAAATATTTTTACTCGTTATTGTCATCCGAAGATTCGCAATAGATTCCCATCAAATTTGTGACAACGTGCCCCGAGGGCATTTTTTTACTTCAAACAGCCTCATGGCCGACATGTTTGAGATATTCATAAGGTTAGGTATTGCACGCGGTAGGTAAAAGTACATACTTTAAGATAATATAAAGGTCTATTCTGAAAAAACATAAGCTTCATGTCCAGTACGTTGAATATTAGACAATAAAATTTTACTTACAGTCGCAAAAAACTTTCAAGTTGATTTTACGTCAACACGGCTGGAGCAATCTCAACACTGTAAACACACCAAAGATGAGCATACACTAACACGTTTTGGGAATGACGGGTGCTGCCCTGTGGTTATTAGTTTTTTAAATAAAGCCGACGTGACAACGTGCCCCGGTCTACCCTACTTGACGTCTTTTTACCTTTTTTGAAAATTACATTTACGTGATATCATTAACAAAACAATATTTTCATAAGCTCGAACTATTCAGTGTATCCGCTGTGATCTACTTTTCATTAAAAAGTACTCTTTCGTGAACTAAGCATCATATTACTGTAGGTACCAATAAATTCTAGATTTAGTAAAAACACGAGATAAATGCTATCATTTATCAAAACTCATTTGATCAAATAAGCTTAAAGATGCAATTAATTTATGGATTTAGTTTTAATTGTTATATACAAATTACCTAATGTTTAATTGAGAGGATCGTGGTGCCGGGAGTGGGTCAAATTAAGAAAAACACTCTTATTAATGACTATATATAAATGTATATTATAACTCTCCTTCAAGAACAACCGCTTCTTAACGCGGCCAGATCTCGTGTGTGCGCGTCGGGGCCTATTCGGCCCGCGCAGCATCGGTACACCCCCGAGGAGGGGAGAGTAGAGGAAGTAGAGAGATAAGAGCAGGGCGCTCCAGTATTCTCACACTCCCTCCCGACCGCTCTTAGTCTTTGATAGTTTTTAAGCTAGATCCTCGCCAAAAGCACGCCTCACGCCTTATCTTTCCGCTTACTTATTTCCTGTAAATGATTAAATATAAGTTACTAAACAAATGAAGATTTAGTATTCATAAGCTCGCCTACTAGATAGCTATGTAATTCAAAAGCAAGAGGCTTTGTAAACAAATCAGCCAATTGATCTTTAGATGCTATCCATTTAACCTTTACATGGTTTCTTTGAACACACTCTTTGACATAATGCTCTCTCACCTCAGTCATATGTCTTAATTTATTCCCACCATTAGTTTCAGCACTACTTCCCGCAGCTCTATTATCGCACCATAAAGTCATGGGGAAGAATGACTCAGTCAAAATTAACTTTAGTGAATTACTAATAGCCATCATCTCTTGACACGCCTCACTCATAGCGACATATTCTGCTTG